>NC_056739.1:348128211-348468211 GCF_019279795.1 Protopterus annectens
CACACAAATATCCTGCCCATGCAGAAATTCTGCTTTGGTAAAACATAGTAGTGTCTTGACACAATGCAACACTTCTTTATTCTAAGTAACAATGTTGTGTCTTTCGGCTTTTCCCGGTTAGGGGTCGCCACAGCGGAACTCCGGTCCGCTAATGATTGGCAGTAGATTTTTACATGCCGAGTTGCCGGCCCTGATGCACAACCTTCAATGAAGGTACGCCCATTCACGCATGTCTCCACACAGAAGACGCTCTAGCTGAGAATCGAACAGGACAACGTCTTACTGTGAGGTGACAACACTACCGCAGCACTACCACCGCAGTTTATTCTAAGTACAATAATAACTTGAATAGTTTTCAGCATCTGTAGTCTGTTTTATAGCTTGAGTGAGATGAAACAGTTATGTTAGAAGAAAAATAATTAAGATGCAACTGTATGCTGTTTTTCACCCTTCAGATGAAATTATTTTCTTGCATAATTTTGTTACAATTTTTAGACATGTACTGTTCAAGCAGGGAGCATAGTTCTGTTTGCACTGCAGGGTTGAAATATTTTTGGTGCCACAACATTTATTTATGAACTAAATTATAAAGTTTTTATTCATCTCTAATTTATATCCTTCCATTATTTGTTTGGTTCCACGTGATGACTTTCTGCATACTCTAACTTTTCACTCAATGCACTTTGTTGAAGTACAAGAGGCTGTAGTAAAGAAACAGGCTGTTCACGGGTGCCATTACTAGAACATTATTCCTCAGTAATTTCCTAAAAGATTTATTTATTTAACATTTGTTAACTGGGAAAGTCCGACTTGGAGCAAAGCTAATTTTCAGTTGAGGCCTGGGGATAAACGTTACAGACATATGTCTTTATAACATGGGGAGGAAACTGGATCACCCATAGAAAACCCACATGAACACAGGGGGGACATGCAGTCTCCACATAGAAGGTACCACAGTTGAGAATTGAACTGGAGAACCTCTTGCTGTGAGGTGACAATGCTACCACTGCGCCATCCAATATATATTCTCTAGTATAAGCTTTCTAAAGATCCACTCTACTAAGAGTAATTTTAGTATCCCAGTTATTGTTCTCAGACAAATTCAGTCTTATGCCTTTTATTTACTGATTGATTTATTTTTGTATGCTCTGGCTTGCTTTGAAACATGTATGGAGGCATATCTTCACCACACATGAGCATATAAGGAGTAAGGAATTTGTCCTTCCTCAATGGCCTAAAATTGAGGGTTTGCTTGGCAACTGGCTTACAGGTGGGCTGCATAAAAAATGACCTTTATATTACTGGCATGTTACATAAATGACTGCAGGATTGAGTTAAATATATGTACAAAAACATGAAATGCAGGCAAACCCCCCAGCAGGTGGATATTTCATTGTATTTCAGTATTATGTGCAATACTCAGTGTTAGAAAGTTCCCTTTATTGCATTCTAAGTGACTGCCTTATTCTGTTTTTCAGGTCTAGCTGCTACTTTCTTACACTGTAAGTGATGCTTTGACAATACAACAGGAACTGTTCATTGCCTGTTATAAGTTTGACAGTGGCTGGAATAGATTCCTACTTGATCAACCCGGTACACCAATTAACAAACTCAACAGATAAAATTTAAAATAAATAATAATAAACCACCCAAGCCCACGTACTGAAAACCAAAGGTTACATCTGTAATGCAGTCAGCATGACTGAGGTGAGATAACTGTTCTCATGGGATATACTGGCTATTAAGGGAAGCCATTTTCAGTCAAGACTTGTCTGTACACTGTAAAGAGAAATCGACAGCCAGTACATAATGAATTACATAAATTATTCTATCAGACATATGGTCCATGAATCCAAAGTCAGCTTGTCAACTATAAAATGCATCTAAAAGCATTTTTCAGTGAATAACAAACTATCAGAGGAATGTGATACTGTAACAGAGTATATATACTTCCTGCACAGAATGGAACAGTGCATCTCCACTATGGCTTGACTGCTGCAGTCTGTATAATGCTAAAAGTATATGGATGTTCTGTGAATGAGTTTTGTTACTGTTTCAGGATGACTGGTGTGGATATAGCCTTGTATTAATCAGTATAACATACAAAAGCCTGTCTTTTTAATTATCAACTGCAGAGCTGAGGGGTAGTATAACGGTGCAAAGGTGATCATTTCTGTTTTATAGCATGTTATTGCTTGATTCTGCGCCTGGGTGGTGCATTTTTCCTAACATCTGCAAACTCTCCCTGTGCCCGCATAGGATTTTACAGACACTCTATTTTTTCCCCATCCCCATCCCAAGGTAAGGAAGCTGTAGGTGAAATGATGATCCTATAATCTGCCTGTAGGCTTGCATGTGGTATTTAAGTGAGTCTGTAGGTCAGACTCCAAAACAGTTTTTGTCCGTGTAAGTCTGCTCTGATTATGAAAGGCTTAATGTCAGTGTACGTGACTGACTTCGGTGTAAGGCATATGAATAGAAAATATTACACACAGGGCCATATCCCAAAATACCTGCTCTCAGTAGAAGTGGTCACTTACACTTAGAGCAATTTTTTCAAGATCATCCCCTGCTTCTGCAGTCTGTGATCGATCATGATTCTGTATCCATAATTAGTTTTAATCCTTAGATTTGCTAAGTGTCAGGATAAGCTCTATCTCCACCCTGGCCCTAAGTAAGATACAGTCAGTGTTAAAAAAAATTTTTGGATGATACTAAAGGAAAAGCATGTCCATCTAGTCAAGCTTTTATTTAATCTAGAAAAATGCTGAAAGTAGAGCAGCTTGTAATTACGTTAGTCATGTTCAACCACTCAGTCAGGAAATGAAAATAGATAATAATACTATAAAAAACATGCACAAAATACACAGAATAAATATTCAAACAAATTAAAAATGCAGAAAAGAGAGTCAAAAATCATATTTCAACAAAGGTTTCATGACAATGATGTCTATTATAATTTATCCTGCACTTCTAAATCTGCCACAGTACAAACATAATACATGTAACGGTATGAACACTGAATGCAAAGGTATGACAACAAGCCACTACAAGTTAAAGCCTAGGACTCTAATATTCACCCCTCCTCAAGGAAATCCAGGGACAGGTAAGGGCATAGAACAGCAGCAGAACTTTCCAGTAACAGAAACCTTGGCTATGCAGGGCATTGCATTACAAAGGGGCATTTCATTCTCTCTTGAATGTAAACGTAGTGTAGCTCAGACATCATGATCATGAGAAAGTGCCTTCCAGATTGTGTACATGAAAAATCCTCCAAAAAGTGAGCATTCAAAATGTACTGAAGCAGAGATTCAGTGAGAAATCTTTTTCCAGGAATTATATCTACCTACAACTAACAAAAAATGTAGAGTAGGTGATACATGATTGAGGGAATTTACCAAAGTTGGTGGATAGTGATTTGCTAAAATTAGTTTTGTCTGTCTGTTGGAGATCCTCTCCTAAATGCTAATTAATATAACATCACATTCTGTACTGTTACAGAACTGCTTTGCAGAAGTCTGCAATAACCGTGCCTCTCAATCTCTTAAAGCAAAAAATCTGGACAAAGCCACAAAAAATGGGGGACAAAGGCCCAAAAATTGGGACACTTTTTAAATATTGCTCTTACAATGTAGAAAATTAATAGAATAACAGGTTTTGCATTAACATGGATTTTCTGAAGGATATGATGTCTGAAAATCAAATGTCTGCCATTATTTTCTGACTTCATTCGTCAATGACCCATGAGTGATTTGCCAGAAAAAAACAATTTTATGAGAAATGGACCAAAAATATGAGTCAAAAATCTGCACATTCTGAAAAAATTTGGTGAGTTGAGAGGTATGGCAATAATTACAGTTTTAACAGTGAAAAAAGGGCCTTCATATTATCAGACCATGTCCCCATCTTGATGAGTTTGTAAATATAAAAAAATAGTATTGTTTTAACCATAATAATAATAATAATAATAATAATAATAATAATAGAAACCTGTGCTAAAAAGCAAATTATTATAAAACATTTCAGGATTCTTTGTGGTCTGAAACCCAGGCACATATTAAGTAAAGCGATGAATCCATTGCAGCCGAAGTAGAAAACCAGTACAAATCCATTGCATCTATTTCATAGAGGCAGACGGAAGACACTGTATAATATATAGAGTATGCTATGTTCTGAAACCGTACTGCTCAACCTCTTTGCACAAGAAATCTAGACAAAGGCAAAAACAATGAAGAGACAAAGGGCCAAAAACAGGGGCAAATTTTAAATATTGCTTTTATACACTCACTAGAATGAAAGCTTTTGTGTTAGCATGCATTTCTGAAAGGATATGAAGTCTGAATCTCAAATGTTTGCCAGAAAACCACAAATTTTATGGGGAACAGACCAAAAATAAGAGGTGAAAATCAGGACATTTTATGAAAATCTGGACAGACAAGAGTACATCTGAAACTGACAAAACAAAATAACATTGTTAGAGCCTGGTTCTGACTTATGAACCCAAGTATTACAAGCTTGTTATAGCAATGTTCATATGACTAAAATTTGTTTATACAGAGCTTTGCATCATCAAACACAACAGCTGACAAAAGTACACTGGAGAAACCTGACAGCATTGCAGTTTGTCACTTTGTGCTCCCTCAGAACCAAACGGCTGCAGAACAAAGTGTGTAACAGGCTCCGATTACTTTCCTTCAGTCTGATAGCCACCCTGCGGTGTCAACATTGGTGCTAAATGATTGCTATCATTAATATGACATGCCGACCCCATTTATAAAAATGTGAAAAAGAGGCTGTGAATGGATGCTGTTTGTGTGGCACTTCGAATTGCGTGATAGCCATTTAAAGCTGTCACATATTTTGCAGTCTTACATCTTTTTAACATATATCAGGTCAGCTACAATTCCTCAGATATAAATATTTAACTATATATTAACATGTACTCAAAAGCCCTTCAAGACATTCACTGCAAAAGCAGAGTGATGTCATGAGCGTGTAGTAAATTTCTTGAATCCATTTCTTAAATACATTAAGCAACTGTTACAATCTCTGATTGTTTACTATAATATAAGAAACCAGTCAAAGTATAAACTCTCCACATAGAAATATAATGCAAAAGATAAACAAGACTGTGTGTGCTTAGCTGTTGTCTTACTACCACTATATGCAATATGAAACTCACTTATCCTTCTAAATATATCACTATACACTTATACATATAGATAAATACCAGAGTTTGAAAAATGCAAAATATTCCTTTAAATGCATGGCATATGACTTGCATGTAGGGAACTCTCACAGAGCTGTTGTCAGAAAATCACTGTATTACCTAATTACCTATCACTACTTTATATAAGGAGGTTGCCTGCAAAGACGAGGAAATTAAATCTTTATTCGGGGGTGGGGGTCAGAAAAGGGTAAACCGGTCATTACCTGAAGATCCTGATAGTGTGGAATATGACAGCCCAGTCAGAGCTTATTTTTCATGTACACCAACAGGAGTTACCTGAAGCCTAAAACTGAAGTGAGGGTTCTGGGTGAGACCTAAAGTCGTGAGCTTTCTGTGAATAGCTGATTTGTGAGAGTGGTAATTCTTGCTCACTTTTATAGATAGATATACATTTATTTATTTAAACTAAATGGCCAAGTGGACAGTGGTTTTGGTTTACTTTGTGGAGTATTAAATAAGTTTGTGTTTTTTTATCAGACTTGCAGTGTTCATTTGGCTTACCATATGTGTGTGTGTGCGTGTGTGTGTGTGTGTCTATTATATATGACTGAACCACCCTAATGTTGAATGTAAAAAAAAAGTTTGATCATACACAATAGTCAAAACAAAACAAAACCAAAAATAATATCAATGAGAAGAAATCTGTTTCTTCTCCTGATATTAAAACTACAACCCCCATAACAGTAGCCTCAAATTTGTCTGAATAATTAATAGTGGCAGTGTTATGGGAAGGTTTAGATGCTCCCCTGCATCACCTTAGTAATGAGTGCTAACCCCACCGCTAATGCTGCTCCTTCCCCAACCCTAACCCTACACCTTAATGTCGTTAAAACCTTCCTGTAACACTGCCACTACACAGAAAGACTTAGACACACAAACATTCACAAACACGCACAAACACTTCATCTATCCCGTAACCAACGCAACATCACTCCATCACTCACCCTAATCCTAACTGTAACTCACAGACAGCCAGACATACTCACCTTTACCTGTATCGACATTCCATACCATTGACATATCCAGTGTTTGTCCATCTATGTCAGACAAATGTACATTCGGTAAAACGCAGGGGAACCACATATCTATGAATATTATATTTAATTTCTAATCTGAGTGCATGTCAGTTTGTACAGATCTATATTTTATGACTGCATAAATGCCTTGTTGCTTGCTTTACTCAGATGGTTTCTACAAGCACATTGGTATAAACATTTAACCATTCAATTTGTATTGTTGCTAACAGGGATCATGTTAATGTTGAAAATGGTCCGTGGATCAGCCAAGTTATCTGGTTAACAAACATCAACCAAACAAATAAATCCATGCTAGCAACTTTAGCAGAATACAGTCTTTTATTTATTGACATTTGTTAACCGGGTTTGTCCAACTGGGCTTGTGGCCCATTTTCAGTGGAGACCCGAGGAGAAAAGCTCCAGTAGTACATTTTTAAACAAGTACAATTTTAAACAATATTGATATAATAGCAGTTATAGCAAAAAGATTCACATATGTTGGGTTACATGCATAAAGTTAAAGTTGCATTAAAAAGAAGCTTAGTAACATAATTTTACATTGGTATAGTTCAATAGTTATACCACTGACTTTCTAAGGTCATAAGAGGTATAATTAAAATCCATCCCTGATGTTGTCCCAACCTTAACTTCAGCTTTATTTTGATTTCTCGCATTATTAGGTTTTGAGATTATAATGAATGTTCTACATTCCTCTCCCTTGTAAGTAGGGCATGCCTTAGGTGAACTGGCACTCTAAGCAAAGGGGTTTATGTTGTTCCCCCACTGCCTCCTCATGTGCATCATCCAGAGCCAACATGGTACTGCCCCCATCCTGGTCTATCCAGGACATCCACGCAATTTTTTTCTTTCTTTTCCTTCAATTTGTTTTACTTTTTCAGTTTCCTCCTGAAATCATTCATTAATGTAACATATTCTAAGCAAACAGAACTGCACTCTGATAACTGTAGGGGAAAATAAGTGCATTAAGCCAGGGGTCTGCAGTCAAAAGAACTGGAGATGGGTTCTTTATAAAAGGGAAAGAACAAACTGCATAGACATAAATAGAATTTATGGGAGCAGTACATGCAAGAAGGAAAGGCAGGAATTCAGCAATTTATTAAAGGTGAAGTGGATGACAATTGTTATAAAACAAATGTATAATGCAGAAAACTAATTAAAAATGTTTAGAATAGTATTCACTGTTAAAATTTGTGAATTTAAAAAAGATGCTTAAAAAAAAAGAAACATTTCTTTCCTGTAGTGACTCATCCCTTTTCACCTCCATGTATTGGGGACGGCATCACTCACTTCCACAGTAATTCATATAATTAACTTTGAAGTTGCAGCAATTTGGAGAAAGGAACATTTTGCCATTTATTGTGCTATCAGACAAAAACATCTTTATTTACTGAAATCGCCCTTCAGTAAAAGTCGGACCAATTCATCCAATGGTTACTGGTTGATCAGTTTCATATCATGCTACTCATCTTGTTTGTATTCTATTTTGAGTCTGACTTACTAATTTGTTACTTGGCATGGTGGTGTCGCAGTTATAATATTTTAGTTTTCTGTTTGTTAAAACAAAATCAAGCTTGTCACTGCACTTACTAAATACGGAGCACATCGCAACTGGGAATGTTTTATTTATTTATTAATCGATTGACCAATTCACTGCGTGATTGGTCACTGGATGTTCAAATGGGTTAAGGACTGGAGAGGAAACTTCCACATATAAAATGATGCAAGTAATGTACAAAAAATGTACTTCCTTGGCATTAGCAAACAGGAAATTATAGAACTCATGAGTCAAAAAATCCATGATTTAGGTAGACAAACGACCTTAGGATGTAACAGGAACTAATACTGTAACTATTTATCGCAGTGTAGCTCTAGAACAAAGTTTAATGAGAATGCAGTGCAGTCTGCAGCAAAGCCTAGCTGCAAACAAGGGCATACATAAAGTAGTATTTAAGAACAATGCAGGGCTGTAAAACAGGTTAAACATTTGGTGAGTGAGCGAGTAAAGCTCCAAAGAAATGTTAGTGTCTACTGTCTAAAAATGTACAGTTCCAAAATCTTCCAATTTGACTTTAACAGAATCGATGACTCTGGTCAACAGAAGGAAATTAGCAGAACTTGAAGGGCCTCTAACTTTTCAACTGGGCCCTAAGAAGCTGTTTGTTGACACTGGATCCTAGAAAACTATTAAGGTAAAGTAAGCAAAGACGTGGACAACTTACTGAGTACACTTCGTGGAAATACTGACTTTTATTGGTCATATTGGCATTGTAGGGGTCGGAATACATGCCTCAGAAGCTATTGGTACAAATGTATTTGAGCAAGTTGATGCAATACATTTGATTGAGGTGTCTGAGAAGACAGAAGTGGAGAAACATAGCATTGTACATGGGTCTAAAAACATGATGGACTATGATATAGTGAAGTGCAAAAGATGAAAAATGTGATGAATAAAGCCTTAGAGCATAAACTGCAAAATGTGACAGAATCAAAGACATTTAATATTGAACACATTGTTGTTGTTGTGTCTTTCGGCTTTTCCTGGCTAGGGGTCGCCACAGCGAAACTCTGGTCCGCTAATGATTAGCAGTTGATTTTTACGTGCCGGGTTGCCAGCCCTGATGCACAACCTTCAACGAAGGTATGCCCATTCACGCATGTTTCCATGCAGAAGATGCTCTAGCTGAGAAATGAACCGGACAGCATCTTACTGTGAGGCGACAACGCTACCGCAGCACCACCACTGTGGCTAATATTGAACACGTAACAATCAAATTTCTTAAAAATGAGACATAGATGTTTTTGTCATAAGAACAAGCTGTACAACAGAAATAATTGGTTTGGATGAAGTATTTCTTTAACAACTTGTGGTATTTAAGAGCAATCAGATATTGTGCAAGACTCACAGTTTTGCTTGTAATGCTCAAGGTAATGTTCCAGGTTTGAGAAGGGGCTCAGTTAAAGCGGTCGGTGGGCCGAGTGTCTGAGTACCAAATATAAAGGAGTGTAATAATATAACATAAGGTCTGTGCAAACCTGTACCTGCAAAAACAAGTATACCACTTATGAATGTCTTAGAAAAAATGCAAAATAATGAAACAGAAAACAAGAGAATTTAGTACGAGCAATAAGAACTTCAGCAACCATGTACACTGTATAGTGATAAAAATAAAGATGACGTACACTGTAAAGTGATAAAAATAAAGATCACGTACACTGTAAAGTGATAAAAATAAAGATGACGTACACTGTAAAGTGATAAAAATAAAGATGACGTACACTGTAAAGTGATAAAAATAAAGATCACGTACACTGTAAAGTGATAAAAATAAAGATGACGTACACTGTAAAGTGTTAAAAATAAAGATGACGTACACTGTAAAGTGATAAAAATAAAGATCACGTACACTGTAAAGTGATAAAAATAAAGATCACGTACACTGTAAAGTGATAAAAATAAAGATCACGTACACTGTAGAGTGATAAAAACAAAGATCACGTACACTGTAAAGTGATAAAAATAAAGATGACGTACACTGTAAAGTGATAAAAATAAAGATCACGTACACTGTAAAGTGATAAAAATAAAGACACTACTGTTCAAAACAAAAAGGGGTCTCTGCAATGTTTTTAACAGAATTAGTGTCGTTGGTAAAGCTGCAAACCTTTTAATGATGATGTTTTACTCACCAAGCCTCTCAGTTTTCGCACAGTAAGGAACTGTTTGAATGAAAGGGTGCTTAAAAGAGTCATCAGTTAACCAATAATTTGCTAAACCAACAGCGGAAAATAAACAACATGGAGAGCAAAGTAGAGAATAGTTTTGAACTGTAACAATTTAGTAGTTGTGATGCATATTCAGCAAAAGAAAACTGTTTACAATGAACTGGCTGAAATAAAAGAAATAATTTCTAAAACTCAAACCACACTCTCATCTTAGGGGACTTTAACATAGACTGGTCCTCATTAAACTCACACACACCCTCCAAGCATATAAATCTTTATGGTACCACAGGGATTTATACTTGGACTCCTGGTTTTCTCAATTTTTACAAACAACCTACACAGTCACCAACCAGCAAATCTGGTCCAATATGTTAATGCTGCCACACTAATCTGTTTGGTTCCCTCTCCCCAAATCCTTCATGAAAAAACCCAGTGATCCTTCCCTGCCATAGAAACCTGGCTTTCAAAATCTCAACTTATTCTAAATCCCAAAAAAAACTCTATCCCTCCAAAGCTACTGACCCCTTCCCCCTTTTAAAATATCCTGAGCAGACAACACCTTCATCACCCCAGTGCCACAAACCAGACTATTAGGCACAATCATTGACCAAAATCTGAAATTTAATATACTTATAGCCCAAACTATAACTAAAGTTCACAAAAAACTAGGCACCCTTTATCGATGCAGAAACTACCTAACCACTGACAGTAAAGCCATCATAGCTAGAACTCACCTACTCTATACTCTACTAAACTCATCCCCTGTTCTAACCAACCTAAATAAGGATGACATAAACAAATTAACCAGTTTCTATAACAAAATAACAAAATTCACTACCAACTCCTTTTATCAATCCCACCACTGTCAAGCCCTTAAACAATTAGGCTGACTAGAATTACCCAACTTGTTAAACTTCAACTAACTTACCATGGCACATCAAATAGTTTACCACCCCAATAAAACACCAGCTGTTATATGCCTAATCAACCTCTACAACAGCAACTGTCAATTAAGATACACAAACAAAGCACTTGTAGAAATATATAAAAGTAAATATATGTCAGATGACTCCCTTAACTCAAGTGCAGTCACCAAAATCCGGAACTCCCTCCCCCAAAATCAGAATGCAAAATAACAAATCTAACTTTAAAAACCTACTGAAGGCCTATCTAACCAATTCCTGGATATGCAACGGCCAAGACCAGGCCTAACTAACTTATTAAATACCTAGTCCTTTCTCATAACTAGTTTCCACATTTACATAACTCCTGCCAATTCGATGTGCATAACTATTTCAGTATAACTTCCTGTATCATATTTTCTATTATGATTATGTATTTTGAATAACTATGTTGAATGTTTGTTGTGTGGCCTGTTTGAATACTTTTTTGTATTGCGATGTCGCATGTGGAGCTTTTATCCCCGGGCCTCTGCTGAAAATGGGGACCGCTTGCCCAGACTTTCCTGGTAAACAAATGTAAAATAAATAAAAACAAATAAATAAATATACACAAGCTGCTCAGTTGTAAAGTGGAAAGCTTAAATCTAAAACTTACAAAGACCTCACAGTCCTGAAAGCTGTCCCTCTCAAACTAAAATTAACAACAAAACTCAACGACCAGTGCTTGCGTACCTCTAAATAGGGTGCAAACAGAGGTGGAGTGCTTGACACTACATATTTTAAAAAAAATAAATAAATAAATTACTGCTTACGAAGGCTCAAAGTAAAAATAAACATCCCAAAGGAATTATAATTCATCATGAAGCCGATATTTATAGTCAAGAGTTCTTCAGACAGAAATATCAAGCAAACTTGCAAAAAGAAGGTTATGAATTCTTATGAGAGAGTATTAGCTTTATGAAAGAAAAGGATGTTGGAATTACAGAATGAAAGTAAGCAAAGTGCAACTTTTATCTGAAAGAGGGTAGATGCCAGAGAGCATATGTAAGGTGCTGCACTGAGAAATGAAATTGCACAGTTGAGACAGCAGTGGGCATCTGAAAGGATAATAAAGCACAGAGGCAATAAAGATGCTTTTTCTCAGAAAGGGTGTTCTCAATACTTGTGGCTGTTAAAATATTGAAAGGGTGCATGTTTTGAAGGCAGTGAACTGAACACTGCTCCCCTCTGCATCAGTAGGGAATATGTATGACAAACAAGAGTCTCATGTCAAAGTTCCTCTTGCAATTTCAGGTTAAAAAGAAGGATTTAGGTAACTAAAATAGCGTAAAGATACTGGCACCATAACTGGGAATGACTGTGCAAGTAAAAATAAGCTGACAGATGTACCTAATCGCACAGATGAGAATGCAGCTGTAAATAACTTGCAGAACAAGGATGTGTGAAATAATGCTGAGAAATCATGGTGGTGTACCTGGCAATATACAGTACTTCCTAATCAGACTAAGAGTTTTGCCGGATAAGTCTGTCATACTGTGCTGTGCTAGTGCATAAGGTGTCTATAAAAGATTTTATTAAAGAACTTGTGTTTTTGTGAATGCAAAGACATTTCATTGATATGACCAACACCTGGCCTGATCAGGGAAGCTGGCAAATATGAATGCTTGAACGCTCAGGTCATTGCTTGTGGTGGTGGGGGTATGTGATGCTGCACCCTAAGGAATCTGGTGATGGAGCCACAGTTTTAGTTGACTGCAGCACCTGGAGGGTCTGTGAGAAATCCAGACATTTCTTCTATTTAAAAAGGCCAATGACTTAGCAAGGTGAAGTATTCCAGAATATCTGAGGCTTAAAGTGGGGAAAAAAAACACTGTTGTATGAATCATACAGTAAAGATCTACTACCAGAGAGACAGTCTGGGGCTGATGGAGAGAGAGAGAAAAGAAAGGCATAGAGCCACAGAGTGAGAGACTAAGAGTGGAAGAAGATTCTTCTCAGGTGAAGTGCTAAAAGCAAGTTATATAAAAGGCCTGGGCCTAATGGTACAAAAGGACCATCCCGATCAATTTGTAGGAGGTATGCTGTATGGAAGAAGCAGACACAAAGGTGCCGTGAACTTTATTATATGCATTATGATAGACTACAGTAAACCCACCAGGAACTCTGAGTTTTGAATACCATCCGTGAACTCTGAAGTTTGAGTTTTAGCAAAGGGAAGAATTAGCTTTTACTAAGCTTGAATTTCTGATTTCTTCTTTATGAAGTCGACTGACTGTTTGCGTTACGAATATGAGTACAGGCAGAAATGTCGAGGTACTAAGACAAAAGAATGAGAAGAGACAAGGGGTACGATGAAAGCATTTCACCCAACTACTTAGGGCCTGCAAAAAAAGTCCACAGGTCTGAGGAAATGGGAACCTTAGGTGTATGTTACAGTCTATCTTTTTATTTATTTATTGACATTTGCTGACCGTTAAAGTCCACTGGGTCAGAGACCCATTTTCAGTGGAGGCCTGGGGAGAAAAGCTCCACAAGGAATACAATTCAGAGGTATAATACATTGGACATGGGTGTTTACAAAGATCATTAGGCACATGCACAGAGGTTTAATACAATGTTTTACAAAAAAGTCCACTGCAATACAAAATTCAAGAATAGTAGTGCGAAGTTCAAAATACAACACAGAATACAAATTTAGATATAGTAATACAAGAGTTAAGATTTCTGTTCAGAGCTTTGCAGTGGAGAAAGGGAGTGGAAATATGAAGGGTTTGGTGTAGCGTTTATGGTGGTTTAGTAGTGATTAGGCAGGCAGAGACAGGATTACAGAGATAATGTCTTTTAGTGCAGTTTTAAAAGATTTTAACGAGCCTAGTGGAGTGATGTGCGAAGGCAGAGCATTCCAAAGTTTAGCAATCCTGTGAGAGAATAAGCTTTGGCCAGCTCTTTTGTTTGGTTTGATTACGCTTAATAGGTGTGTATTAGTAGACCATAGGTTACAGGATGGGATGTATGACTGCAGGATAGAATGGAATGCTGGGCAGTTGTTAGGTCTGAGAATTAATTTATGTGCAAGAGTTAGTTGGGTATAGTGTGGGTAGTGGGGGAACTGAAGTAATTTCAATACAGAGACGGCTTGTGAGTGATGAGAGCATTTGGTCATGCCTGAAGCAAGTCTAGCTATTTTATAGTAGTAGGATTGAAGTTTGTTGAAGAGGGATGTGTGCAGGTTGGTCAAAATAGGGCTTCAGTATAGGAGGGAAGGAATGAGCAGAATGTTAGCAAGTTTCAGTTAAGTAGAGTTATCCATGTAAAGTTTGTGACGGTAGAGTTTCCCTAGCTTAAAATGAGTTTTTTTAATAGAATTAAGAATATGCTGCTCAAAGGTGAGTTTGTCATCAATAAAAATGCCCAATAGTCTTGTTGACTTAACTATTTCAATTTTTGTATTGTTTAGTGAGAGAATTCTGAAGTCTGAGATAGGTGTATTTTTAGAGAAAAGCAGGAGTTTGGATTTTTTTGGTGATTCAGTAATAGTTGTGCATCATTTAGCCAAGTCTCAACAGATGTAAGGACAGTCTGAGTACTATTTTGCAGATCAGAGAGATTGGTGGAAGAGGAGACAATGGTTGAATCACTGGCATTTTGTACGAGTGTGCTATGTTTGGATCAGAGAGGTTGGTGGAAGAGGAGACAATGGTTGAATCACTGGCATTTTGTACGAGTGTGCTATGTTTGGATCAGAGAGGTTGGTGGAAGAGGAGACAATGGTTGAATCGTCGGCATATTGTATGTGTGTGCTATGTTTGGATCAGAGAGGTTGGTGGAAGAGGAGACAATGGTTGAATCACTGGCATTTTGTACGAGTGTGCTATGTTTGGATCAGAGAGGTTGGTGGAAGAGGAGACAATGGTTGAATCACTGGCATTTTGTATGAGTGTGCTATGTTTGGATCAGAGAGGTTGGTGGAAGAGGAGACAATGGTTGAATCGTCGGCATATTGAATGAGTGTGCTATGTTTGGATCAGAGAGGTTGGTGGAAGAGGAGACAATGGTTGAATCACTGGCATTTTGTATGAGTGTGCTATGTTTGGATCAGAGAGGTTGGATGATGGTTGAATCGTCAGCATATTGTATAAGTGCGCTATGTTTGCATGCTTTGTGAAGATCATTAATGAATATATTGAATAGCAGGGGCCCCAAAATAGAGCCTTGTGGGACTCCTGCGCTGTTGGGCAGGTATTCAGATGGTTTGTTTTGCCAACTAACAGACTGTTTCCTATTATTTAGGTAGCTTGAGAACCATGTTAGGAAACTGGCGGAACAGCCAAAATTTTCTAATTGTTGCAATCGTTTAGAGTGTGACACTGTGTCGAAAGCCTTGGATAGGTCTAGTAAGATAACTGAGGTTAGTAGGCCTACAGCCAGGGCTATATTCACAGTGTCAGTAAAAGAGAATAGAGCTATTACAGTGCTGTGTGTGGGGCAGAAACCATGGTGGGCAGATGCCAGGCAGTCATTGTCAGATAGATGTTTTAGGAGTTGATTATGTATGCATTTTTCTAAATGTCTAGATAAAGGGGAGAGTACAGAAATAGGCTGATAATTAGAGAGATTCTGGGTAATTGCACCTTTATGTAGTGGAGTCATGATGGATTTCTTCAGAGTTGGGGGACATAAGACTCTGAGATGGAGGAATTAATGAGTATATTGACTGGGTAAGCTATTGCTTTGGCTGCGAGTTGTAGGTAATCAGATGGGAGATTGTCAGAGGAGAGGGAGCAGGGTTTAAGTTTGTTGAGAAGTTTGAGTACCAGAAAGGTGGATACTGGCTGCATAGAGAAAGGAGGAGAAGAAGCTGCAGCAGGAGACGTGTCGTGGGTGGGTGATGGAAGAGAGCCAGGGTTAACCGGAGAGTTGTTATAGCTTTCTGACAGCTGGGAACAATTTTAGGAGAGGGGTCTTTTAGTAGATTTAGAATGGTGTTGATAAAGTGAAAGTTAAATGAATTTGCAATTTGTTGTGGGTCCTTGTCAGGATAAGGTGATCCCAGGACTGAGGAGGGAGGAAACTGATTTCCAGAACTTTTTTCTATCTAGATATTAAGATAATTTATAAACTGCCATCATAAATTTATTGCCAAAATAATACAGTTGTTAACTTTTCTGAAGAATGACATGGTTTGGGTTTAATGATAATATCCGGTATGTAATAGCTGTTTTAATATTAGAGTAAATGAATTCCAATAAACACCACTGCTGGGAACTAAACCCAAGTCCTCCCCAAAATCTTTTGAGATGTAGTGCAGTAAAGTAGAGTCCAATGTGACAGAGCAGACCCATCAATGCATCAAAACAAAATGGGTTGAATTCTTAGTTAAAAGTCAAAGAAATACATTAGAAAGTCTTGAGCTAGCTTGAACACTCTTATTTAATGCAATCAACTTTCAGGTTATTGAAGCTTAGAGAATGGGAATTTCTCAGTCAGTGGCCTCATACTTAGAGTATCTTTCACACACAATTATGGTTTCAAAAGTAGCCATCACAACTGTTGTATACTACAGATTGGATGGTACTCTCTGTTATGGCCTAGTTATCCTTTTCTGCCCTCAGGCAAGTAGTGTGTTACAGAGTCAGAAAGGTCATTCTGAATTTGTTTACTATACAAGTTCATAGGCATGTACTAACATAGCTGTCCTTCCAACACATTTTTAAGCCTGGTCAATTTCCCTTAAAGGTGAGACTCAAACCCTGTATCTTGTACCTGCAGGGTTAATACCTTAACCATTATGTCAGCTGCTAATATGAGATTCCAGAATGCATACCAAGACATATCAAGTCTAACTGTAAGATGCTAAACTTTAACTTGGACCTACTGTTTAAAATGGCAGGTCTAGAAAACCAAACATTAAACTAAAACAGGAATAAGTGAAAAAAAAAAAAATCACACTTTGGTTGCACTAAATCAAAATGAGGTATATGGGACAATGGTACTGAGTAAAAAAAAAACTGACAAACTTCTTTCAGTTCACAAATGATAAACGTCATTTTTTTTAACTTGATCACCCCTGTAGAAACTGTTGGTGCAGTCTCTACTTCATTAATGTGAGTGATCTTTTCTCCCTGAAACTCCAACCCACTTTTTGTCTGTGAAGTTGTACTGGATGGCAGTAGCAATGTGTCTCAGGGAGGCACATTTAGAGGCAATATTTGCCAGCAACATTATGTGCATCCTGTCCCCATATACCACGTCATAGTGCAGTTGGTGCAAGCCATCCCACGTGTTGTGCAGAGCAGTTATCTTCACAGTGATGATGTGTACAGTAGATGTCTGTCCTGTGGTCACTGACTAACATATCCATTGTTAATTTATAGGTTTATAGGTAGGTACTAGGCTATTTGCCCTAGGGCCTATACAAGCCTAGCCAAAAAGGTACCCTGGCTTTTGCGACCCAAGAAAATTATTTTCTTGTGCCCCTGTCGAGCTGAGCCACAGAGGTGGTCCCCAGGGTGAATTTCCTATTTCCCATCCAGTCATCAAGATTTTTCTTGAACAGTGCTAATGAGGAGCTTTGTTTGATATAGATAGGTAGTTTGTTCCAGAGTATGGGAAGTCTCTTGGACAGGAATCTATCCCTCCAGCATGTTCTGTTTATTGTGGTGACAAGGTTTAGATCCCTAGTGCATGTAGCTCAGAGGGACTGGGATTTCTATTTGCGTGTGTTGCAGCTATGCTGCAGACAGTCCTGGAGCTCTGACAATGTTGCAGCCTCCTGCATTTATCCCCTAACATGGGCATCTGCACATCAGTGGCAAAGCGCATGTCACATACTATGTGGTCTGGGGACACAACCAGAGTCTGTAAGCGACTCACAGGTAACAGAATATTTGCTATGCAGTGGGGAAACTGTGTGCTTAGCCTGTAAATGAGCTTCTGCAAGGGTGAATGTGGGTGACTACTCCCACTGTAATGTGGCAGATGGCACTCCAGAATCATTGGAACATACCACATGCATAATGCCATCATCAGTCACATGCTCATTGTTGATGTCAGCCTTATGTCACCCTGTTTGCTGGACTACCTACTGCTGGAACCTGTACAAACATAGCACACATGACATGCCAGTCAATGCATGTATGCCTCTATATCCCCCTGTGGCATGCATCTGAATACATATATGAATATAATGTTATAACATATGTCGATAGACATACTTTGACATTTACTTTATTTCAGTTGCAGAGTACAAGGCTACTTGCATGACAGATAGGCAGATGGCCCTAGTTAGCCATTCATTTCAAACATGCAGTGGAATGAGCTACAATCTACTCTAATGGACATCAGAGACCCCTAGTGCATCCCTTAGGAACACACACAGATTGTTGGTGCCAGCCCAGCTCTCACATCTAAGTCACCCATAAGTAAGAGGGCCTGCTGCTTTAGGCCGATGAGTGACAAAACCTCCTTAGCACTACTGAACTACTTCTGTTGCAATGTCTCATGCCATTTCTGTTGCATGGAGTCTAAAATCAGAAACCTTTCCTTACATGTTGTTGAGACTTAATATGCTCACCTGTAGTACTGACACTCTAAACTTCCTGGAAAATCTGGTCCCACTGATGCTTGTCTAAGGCACTCTGTCTACGATGCATATTCAGTGTGTACAGAGGGCCCATACTAACATTTCATTTGCCTGGGTAATGAACTTTTTTGAGGCAGTGCATCTCTGTTGGCCATGAAAATACCTGAACACCTTAGGGCAAAACATGTCACCAGGTGTAGTATAAGGTACAAGCTGTGGGATGCACATAAATTTGGCTACATCATCCCCCACTCATATGTCTCTGGTTATCAGCTGCAATTAGAACAATGCACAGCCTCCCACATTGATGTACTGTAGCAATCACTGAACTTATGTCCCTGGAACACCACACACCCCATGGTTTGTCCAATGCAGATAGAACAGTATAGTGCCAGTCTCTTAGGTTCCCAGTTATGCATACATTACCATTGCCTCACTCTCATCAACATCTGTTTCAGAATTTGTTGGTGCTGCTTAAGAACATTACAAAACTCCTTCTTAAACCTTGGAAGCCCATATCTACAAAGGTCTTGCTGACATTCCTCTATTTTTGAATTTATTACAGTTGTAAATGGTATTGCAGAACATGACCCCAATGCTTTATGCTATGTTAAAAGAGTCATTTAGTGTGTAAGTTATACTAATGCCATGGAGAGCCACAATCTGTGAATGGTGTGCATTTCACTATGCACACATGCTAGCATGTGCCATGTATGTTATGATGAACATAAAGCTTGTGACCTTTATGCTTAGGCATATGGCATGCCATGCAAAGCACCACACTGCATGACACATGATTCATAAATTTGAGTCCATGCATAAAGGTCTACTATTTTGTTCATCGAGTGGAACTGATGGATTGGCAATGGCTACTTCGGGCAGTGTGAAATGCAGAGTTCCAGACAGATGTGTCAGTAAAAGGAGGACATTTCTGTTCTTCCGTCTCATGAACGTTCGGGATCAATTGCTGGGCAATTATGCTGGCTTCTGCAGACAGTAAGAGCCTGATATGAGCTGGCTCAAATGCCTAAAAAAAGATTTTGGTATGACCCATTTGGAAGAGTAAAATATCTAGCAGTACAGTAAGCTAAAGTGATGCCACCCTGCCTTCATGAAAGGGAGGCAGAGGTTGAGGAGAGAGAGCTAGTAAAATTCTGTAAGTATTTTCCATTCAGTACTATCATCTTTTACTATGGGAAAACTGTACATGTACTGTTAAATTACATAATTTATTTACTAGTGATAGGACAGTGGCAGCTGAGTGTGGCTGGATGCTGTAGAAGGAAAGAACACATTTCTGGACAGCAGGGTGTATGTGTTGTATGGCAGTTCATTTCATATCTGCACTAGAGTTAATCTCACATGCATGCATGATCATTTTCCACTCTGTCACTGGCTAGGAGGAGAAGAAATGTTTTTATAAGAGGTTGTATGCCAGAGGAAAGACATGGCCTTTTACCTAGAAGTGGACCAAATCTATCGACTTTCTGAAAATGTTATTTGTATTCAGCCCCTTTGTTACTTTCTGTTTAGATATACATTACTTTGTTACGGATAAAGCTAGCATATTTCTTTATGTTCTGTAAAACAGAACAGTTTTTAGAATCAGACTTGCATGTTAACTTCCCTAATTGCCTAGACTGGTGGATACTATGGGCATAAACTTCAATCTAATTTTTCCCCCCTGAAGTCTCTGTTTAATTTGCTGCTGCCAGGTAAACAGGGTCTAACAGTGCAGTTATGAGGTCGTTAAGGAGAGGCTCCGGCTACCTCGGTTTTTGGCAATCACTGCATCTGGACCATAAGCGGCCAGCAGCTTTATTTCTCAAGTTAAAGTTGTTACTGGCTTCATTTGTGTCTACCTCTCAAGAAGGAGTGAAGGTACCCCTGCTGAACATGAATAGGGTATTTCCAGGCATGAGGTGTAGAGGTTTGGTAATCCTAAGCTGCTTTGTCAGCTGGACATGTGCAAAATATATATGGAACACTTTCTGCCATGCCTGGTTAAGTTGCATGACAGATAGGACTTAGCTATTGGAATTCCAGAAAAGGAGGAACTAGTCCATAACTTTAGCCACCCAGGTGAGTGATACTTGGATTTGCTGCACTCTGAACTGGGCTGGCATCCATTCAGTCATGCCAAGACACCAGCTTATCCCCATACTCATGTGCACCTCTCCTCATCAGCCACTCCTTCCTTCCTTGTTCTTTGTCTTATTCATCACCATTTGTCTACTCTCTGTAGATATGTGTTCATCCACAGTCCTCCCAATCCTTTACATGTAAACCACCCTGGTCTGTCTGTCCATCTCTACTACCAGCTTTCCTCCCTTTCTGCCACTGACAGCCATAACCATCCATCATTTCCTCTCCACTAATATCTCTGTTTTTTTCACATTTAATAAGGAAGCTTTTTCACCAAACACAAAAAGAGCTCCTTCCTTTCCTCCTCCCAACCTTTCCTACCTCATGGGTACCTGTCTGTTTACACCTCTGCAGGCTGTTATCCCCTTTCCTAGTTTTCCCTGTTACAGTGCACATGTTACTGGGCACCATTAGGTTGTCTTAGCTGTGATGTCCATCACTGCTCATATTTACATGCCATACTGCTGCGTAACATGGATTATCTTCCTACCACATGCTATACTGCTGCGTAACATGGATTATCTTCCTACCACATGCCATACTGCTGCGTAACATGGATTATCCTCCTACCACATGCCATACTGCTGCGTAACATGGATTATCCTCCTACCACATGCCATACTGCTGCGTAACATGGATTATCTTCCTACCACTGCACTTTTTTTTAACATCAGGTACTTTGCTTGGTCTGCAGCTGCAGTTTATAACATTATGCATCTCTTATTAGCTCTGTCTCACTTTTTGCACTGGCCACCTCAAAAAACCACACATGACTTACCCATGAATCCAAGAAATTAATTAAATGTAAATTTATCTGAAGTATATGACTCATCTATTCTTATGGTAATGCAACTTATTTTAAACACTAAACTCTAAAAGTATGCTTATTAAAAAAAAAAAAAAACATGACCATGATGGTAGGTCACAGGTCATATGCTGATGCATGAAACACCCTCTGTTCTGTGGCTGTATATTGCATCAATTTCTGAGTAAATACTGAAATAATTATATCCTGACAAAATGTTTTTTGAACTGACAAGTTACCCTTTGAAATTATTCTTGCCAATAGCCTTCAGTAATTTGATAACATGCAGTCACTTATTTGAGCCAATGTTAGATATTTCAAAGCAGTCTTCCTTCATTTAATGTAATGTCATTTAAGAAACCAAGATCAAAATAAGGTGTAATTCTCAGAAGTTGGTAAGACACAAATAACACAGCATCTGTCTCATTCTAACAAAGATAGCTGTCGGAATCATTTTATAGAAGGCACATGCATTAAAACTATTTGTAATAAATTACACGATTCACAGCATTTAAATGTAAAATGATAGAAAACTTCATCATTACAACCAGATTTTTTTATATAAATTGTAAATAAATTCTTCCTTTTCAAAATTAAATTTACCTAAGTTTAGTGATATTGACAGCAAGAATATAGTCCAGTGTGCTATGCAGCTGATAAGGAAATTCATTTTTAACCTTAGTCAAAGTCGTCTTTATGAAAGTGACCAGAAACCAATGTCTCCTCTAAGCCACATCAAATCATTTCAGACTCCTTTAAGTTCAGAAGGTTGACAGAGGTGGAATATAACAGACATGAAAGAATAGCAACATTTAAAAGGAATGTGTTATATGGGGACATTTGGATCTAAGACTCAATGCACGCTGACAACAGTGAACTTTTAATAAAAAGCAGGAGGGAATAATTATTTCTGCAAACTTCAGCTGATAAAGACTGCTAAGTGATGACCTATAAGCAAGAAATATGACTTATAAAATTGATCCAAGTTCATTTGTTCACTTAGCATTAGTCAGGTGACAGAGTTTTGATGAATATACATCTACTATCTCAGGTATAACAACCACCGCATGCTATTATATAAAATGCCCTAGGACCAAATCATTCCCAAAATAAAAGCGCACCATAACAGTGTACCCTGGGGCTCTGTATTTATTTGCAGACATATGTACTGAATCTTTATTTTAGTTGTAATATGACACACTATAGTAAGTAGCTGATGTAACTCTGATCTTCAACCATGCTAACGAATACTATATGCAATGACAGTTTAACAACATTGCACATTCAATCATTCCCAGTGGTAATGAGGAATATTTAATTGCTGAAGTCAGATGAGAAAAGTGTTTGGAGACGTATTATTATTACTAGAAAACTTTGGCTGTTTATTTCATTCCACTTTACAGGCAAGACAAATTGTTACATTTAACTTCTTTCATTTAGTCTAGCATAGCTACAGTCAGAAGGGATAAGCAATAAGTTAGCTGAAAATCGATATACAATATATTAGCATTCAGATACATATAAATACCATAGATTTCCTGAGAAATTCTACTGAAAGAAAAACTGTAAATTATTTCACACTAGGAAAGGGGTTAGCAGTCAAATGAAGGTGGACAGAACCCTTGAGGAATCTATGAGAAGGACCTCTGAAGTTCTAGAGCTGTGCTAGATTTATAAGGAACAGTAACAAAGTGTTACCTCTTCTGGGATTGAGGAAGAAAAGGGCCCTGTAAATTAACTCCAATCTCACAAGGCACTATAATAAATAAGGTATTTACTTAGTGAAAGGAGTAAAGATGAAGGGAGATGATAAATGATTTGGCAGAGGCAGGCAGTTTTTACCTTTCTGGGGACTGCTGCTATGTTGTGAAAAGGGAGACTTGAAATGTGATTGGGAAAAGTTGGCACTAATTCTAAAATGTTGGTATCCTGAATATTCTGTATGCCCAAATGTGAGCATTGATCTCTGTATTAGTAAAATGTAGCAGGTGTGTGATGTCATACCCTGCAGTGCTGTGTTCTGCATGAAATGGTGAAGCATACCTGTGAAAATGCTTTAAAGGCATAACAAGGAATTTCAGAATTCACTGCTTTGTCTCTCCTTCAAGGAAGCAACATCTTTAAAAGTAGTTTGAAAGGCATAGAAACAAGGTGCTTTGCTGAAGGCAATCTGTTGGCTCTGTAATAAGATCTCTGCTTACATATCTCTGGTGTATGTGGTTCAGTCCTGACCTTTAGTCAATATTTATATGTTCTCTTTTACCCACCCAAAAACTGTGCATTTTTGATAGGCCATATTATAGGGTCTATATCATATGTTCAAAGTTTTATAACTTTGAACATTAAAATATTGAATTTAAATGTTCGAAGTTATAAAACTTGAACATATGTAAAAAAACAAAAAAAAAATCCCAAACCCAAAACTAACGGGCTGCACCCCCCCCCACTCTTTAAATATACCAGCTCCGAGACTGCACTACAGTGCAGTAAGGGAAATCTTCCCTTTACTGCACTATAGTGCGGTCTCTGAGTTAGTACATTTAAAGAGCGTGAGGTGTCGGGGGGTGCAGAAGGGCTTGCCCCCCCCCCCCCGTCCTACACTAGTCAGGTAAGTTCCATTTGTTTTTTTTATTATATGTTCGATGTTTGAAACTTCAAACATTTAAATTTGATTAAAGTTCGAAGTTTTCAAACTTTGAACATATAATATAGACCCCATATTATACTATATATATATATATATATATATAAATATATATATATATATATATATAGATATAAATATATATATATACATATATATATATATATATATATATATATATAAAGAGAGAGAGAGAGAAGTATGTGTATGTGGCCATATGCTGAATGAATGATTGACAAATATCAGCAAATTCCTTTCCATTGATGAACCATTCACCAAATCCCACACCATCTGCACTTGAGGAAATCACCACCTATTAAATTCAGCTGTACCAATATCTGTCTCACACACGTTATATATATCTATATATATATATATATATATATATATATATATATATATATACACACACATACATATACACACACAATTGTATAGAGTGTGCGAACATGCATGAATCTCTCTCTCTCTTTATATATATATATATATATATATATATATATATATATATATATATATATAAACATATATATTTATACGCGTCTACTTTACATGATCGACAACTCAAATGTTCAACTTTCATATGGCCGAGACCATATGATCGAACATTTGAAACATCGACCATGTAAAGTAAACAGCATAACACACCAAAAAAAACTAACTCTGTTTAGCAGAGGGGCAAGCACCCCTGCACCCCCTGAAACCCCCCGCTACTTAAATATACCAACTCAGAGATCACACTACATTGCGGTAATGGGAAATCTTCCCATTCTGCACTGTATGGAGATCTCCATTCAGATAGGTCGAGCTTTTAAAAGTTAGATCATATGGTCTCGGCCATATGAAAGTCAATCTTTTAAAAGTTCGACCATTTAAAGGGGACCCATATATATACACACACACACACACACACACACACATACATATATATATATATATATATATATATATATATATATATATATATAGAATCGGTCTCCTTTGCTTTATTGAAATTTCACATTATCAAAACCCAAATTGCAGAGACCAGAAAACCAAAAGTGCAGTACAGCGAAACATCACTGTACCGAAGCACACTTCAACAAACAATGATCACCACTTTCAGCATCCTATACAACAATAGGTGCAATGTTTTTCATTTATTGTTTAAAGGTATTGCCAGGTAAAGATGTTATACAGCACTCAGAGCTTCTTGATATAGATCATGGTACAGTGAGTATAATCAAATGTATCCTTTTCCCCACTGCAGTGTGATCTCGGAGTTGGTATATATAATTTGCAAGGGGTGGGGGGTGCAGGTGGGCTTGCCCTCTTTTAAAAATATGTATGAAGGCTAAATTTGTTCATTTTTGACTTTTGTTGAAGTGTGTGTTGGTAAAGTGATGTTTTGTTGTACTGCACTTTCGTTTTCGTGGTGATCGCGATTTAGGTTTTGGTAATGTGAGAATTTGATAAAGCAAAGTAGACCCATATATATCTATATCTATATATATATATATCTATATATATATATATATATATATATATATATATATATATATATATATATATATAGATAGATCTACTTCTAATAATCATAATAATCGAAAGACCACTTACCTGAAACTAAATTTACTGAGACAACACCGAACAGTAAATACACACTACCAAATTTTTTTAACAGGGAACTTATGCTCTTGACCAACATTTAATGTAGAAACACACCACAGTAAATAAAACTGACCCAGGCAGGGAGGTATGCCCCCCATATCCCCCAACCCCACCAAGTAAATATACCAACTCTGGGATCGCACTACAGTGAGGAAAAGGGCAAATTTCCCCATGTTTGCCAAGTGCATATGTTCACTGTTAAAAAATTCTGTAGTGTAAATGTTTGGTGTATTCAAAGTTCGGTGTTGTTGTGTCTTTCGGCATTTCCCGGTTAGGGGTCGCCACAGTGGAACTCCGGTCCGCTAATGATTGGCAGTAGATTTTTATGTGCTGAGTTGCCAGCTCTGATGCACAACCTTCAACGAAGGTATGCCCATTCATGCATGTCTCCACACAGAAGACGCTCTAGCTGAGAAATGAACAGGACAACGTCATTTGGTGTTGTGGTCTCTGTAAATTCAGATTTGGGTAAGTGGTCTTTCGATACTTAGAAGTAAACTCATATATTTACATACTGTACATACGTTTTATACACACACACACACACACACACACACACACACAGACATATATACACAGACATATGCGACTGGTGCACGGCATAGGGCATAAAGGTGACATGCCAACACTGATACTCACAACTGAAAAAGTCCCAGGAGAAACAGAATCCCCTCAGGGATAAATAGGAACATGTGCAGTGAGAAGGAAAAATAAAAAAGGAATAAAGGAAAAGATTCCCTTGTCCGGGAGGCAACCGGAACACAGGGCAAGAATCAGGACAGAGGGAAGGGGGGAGGGACCAAATACTCAACAGTGAAGAGAAGGACATCTACTGTTATGGTAAGATTTTACACATCTGTACGATGTCCTTACATATCAGTGCTGCAGTATTCCTAGAGTACAACAGGTCAAGAGGATGCCTGGGATGAGGAAGGCAGACAGGAACTCTCAACAAACCCATGCAGGATAGCCCTGGCAAAGCCTCCTCTGAGCATGGAAACAACATCCAACTTGTAATGTTTAGTGAAAGTATGAACAGAAGAGCAAGTAGCTGCCTGAAGGATAGAAATGGAATCCAGGCCCTGGAAAAATAAAGGCACCAGAGAAGACAAATTCCCTAGTAGAATTTGCCCTTTCAAATGAGGAAAGACATATGCCAAGCAAAGAATAACCAAAGGAAAAGGCCTTAGAAATGCAGGAGATGGTTTACTTAGAAACAGCCAAACTCAAAATGCTGGGATGGAAAAAAAAGCTGCTCAGAACTGAAAGAACTTTAGTTTAATCTAAACAATAACTGAGCTGTGTATTCAAATCGAAGAAGGTGTGAAGAAGCTTCTCACTGGCAGACTGCAGAGACAGCTAAAGAAAGTATGATGACCAGACCAATTAAGGTCCAACTCACTGACCACCTTGGGCACAAAATAAGGATTAGTACCAAGAGACAACCTCTCTCCATGGAAAACTAAAAACAAGAGGGTTGTCCTTTTGACAGGCCACCTTATTGGTCTTCTGAAGGAACCACAAATGAATAATCCTACAAATCCACTTCTGTCTAACCAGGAAAATGAGTGTAGAAACCACCAGACACAGTTATGAGTGTTTATATATCCAACAAAGTTCAATAAATAGTGTTAAAAACTCCAAAGGTACACATTTGGCTAAGGTTACAGATAGAAGAGTGTGACCACTTAAAGAGTTTGGTTATTCTCCCAAAGGTATGTGCTGACATATGTGAGCAGATCTAGTAAAACGAAGAGAGTTACATAGGAAAATATTGAAAGTTTTACAAAGCAGGGGGTAGATGTGTCATTGCAAGCTGTGTTGAAGTATAGAAAAAAATAACAGGACCAAAACTGACGCACTGATCCACTCCCTCCTGAACAGTGCATTCCAGGGGAAATAAGTACAGAAAATTCACAACCAGAAAAGAATTCACAACTTTCTATTAAGATGAAACAGACAGCCTCAAAACTATAATTCTAGAAAGCCTCAATGTGGGGAGGAAGGGAAACTTATCAGTAAGGAAAACTTTATTAGTTTAGTTAAAGTAGACAAAACAATACCTGAACAGAGTTTTAACCCCATTTTGTCTGTATAAGACAGAAAAATCAAGAAAAAGGAAGAATCCATAAATAAGGGAAAAAAGTAAAACTGAAGATAAACCTTTGCAAAGAGAGCAGTCTAGGGGGAAAAAAGAAATTTGGAGGGTGCTGACATTGAGATATACCTCTCAACTGTCCAGATTTTCACAGAATGTCCAAAGTTTTGCATCCCATATTTGATCTGTTCCTCAAAATTTGTGGTTTTCAAAAAAACTTTAAGGACTGAAGTCCCTAAATAATGACATATATTTGACTTTCAGACTTCATATCCTTCAGAAAATGTATGCCAATGCAAAGCCTGTTTTACAATCTGTCCTTATTTTGAGGTCTTTGTCCCCCTATTATTTTTGCCTTTGTCCAGATTTTTTTGTGCTAAGAGTTTGAGAGGTATGCAGTGAGAGAGCAACACAGAGACAATAAAGAAAGTGAGAAAGTGGTATTCATTCACACAGAGACAGAGGAAAGAAACTCTAAATCTTCTTTCGGCTTTTCCCAGTTAGGGGATGCCACAGCGGAACTCCGGTCCACTTATGATTGGCAGTAGATTTTTACGGTGCCGATGTGCCAGCCCAACGCCCAACCTTCGACGAAGGCACACCCATTCACACATGCACCTACCTGCATGTCTTTAAATGTCACTCAATCATGGGCATGACATGCAGACTCCACACAGAAGGCAGTCTAGCCGAAAATCATATTGGAGAACCTCTTGCTATGAGGCGACAATGCTAACTGCTGCACCACTGCGGCCTCTCGGAAAGCAACTCTAAATAATTAAAGGAAAAAGAAAGGGTAGTTTATAGTAAATGGTCTTTAGTGATAGTCCTGCTAAGCCAAAATAAAGGAACCTTAAACATAAGCAGGAGAGTTTTATCCGTAAACTTCATAATAGAAGCAGTTATAAAGAAGGAAAAGGTAGAAACAGCAACTGTCACTAATGAATGTTGGTGTGATTTGCCTTTCTTAGGAGAAGGCTTAGACACTGAGACCAGAGTGCCTATGTTGTCAAAAGAGGAGACTATGTCTTCTACCTCATGAAGACTGATTTTTCAGGAAACTGTATGTTTTTCACAACTGGCTAACCTTCGGGTAAGTCAGATAAACTTTAAAAAGACACTATGGGAAGAAGACACTTTGAGAAGTGCAATAAAAATATAAGTGGAGTTGTAGGGAAGAGCCTGATCAAAGTGTTTCCACTTCTTACCTATAATTTGCATCACAAAATTACTTATTGTACAGAATAAGTAGGACAGATAGGAAGCAAATAATTAACTATTAGTGCATAAAGTAACTCAAAAGTCTTATGATGAAATGAGCACATAATCATGTTTGAGTAAGATACTTAGTAATGGACAAGACTAAAGCATAGATCCTACTGAGATCTTAATGGCCAGGAACAATGAAGGAAGTTGGGAATTTCTGTGCTAATTGCCGTGAGTGCTAGAAGACAGCCCCCGCACACAGGCTTCAAATGTTTTTTTATTCCAATGCCTACCATGGGGGTGACATTGGAATGCATTGCTGTGGATACTGTGAACCCATTAGTAAAGCCCACCAATGGATTTAGATGCATTTTGCACATCTTGGACTATGAAACTATGTTCCCAAAGCCTAATCTCCTATGTAAGGCTAAGGCTAAATCCATAGCTAAAGGCTAGTGACACCTAAGGAAATCCTCACAGAATATAGGACTTAATTTATGCCCAAAATAATGAACATACTGTGCAATTGGGGTCTATATTAGAACCACGAAAGCTGAGTTAAGCGAACACCATTTTACATCAAAAATGCCATTCAACGAACTGCTATAGTGAGATCACGGTACAGTGACGATCAGAAAATCCACCATTTTCTCACTGTAGTGTGATGTCAGAGTTGGTATATATAATTAGCGAGGGGTGTGGGGGGCACAGCCCTCCACAAAAGTGAGTTCGACAAACGACATTTTCAATGTGAAAGCCATTCGCCAAACTTACTTTTCATGGTTCTAATATAGACCCATGCCATTATACTTTAAGGTCAGGCAATTAAAAATCTCAGTGTACTTATCCCAGTCAGAAAGGTTAGTGGAGAATTTTAACTGAACATTAATATCCATGCTAAAAGCAATATTGAAGAAGATGACAAAAGCTGGGATCAGGTAATAGCATACTTTTGCCATTAAAAAAGCAACCTTATGATAAACACCCTTGTAGATTGTTAGATATATCCAAAGAAACCTGTGAAGAAATGACAACCACATTTTAATGTATCGTAAAACACTTCTAGGCTGAAAGTAGTATGGTCCATCACACAAAAATACAAGCAGTGAGGCACAGTGGTGCAGTGGTTAATGCTGTCGCCTCACAGCAAGAGGTTCTCCAGTTCGATTCTCGGCTGGGGTGCCTTCTGTGTGGAGTTTGCATGTTCTCCCTGCGTTTGCATGGGTTTCCTCCGGGTACTCCGGTTTCCTCCCACATTCTAAAAACATGCTTCTGGAGCATTTCTCCCCGGGCCTCTGCTGAAAACAGGATCTGTGGAACCTAGTTGGACTTTCCCGGTCAACAAATGTTAAATAAAAAATAAAATAAAAATAAAAGTGAGCACATTAAGTGCAGTGAAACAGGAACCAACCAAGGAAAGACCAAAAGATTTTAAAGTTTTCAGTCCAAATTTTAAGCACTTTTGTCCTCGAACACAAGACTTAATGAGAGAAAATGGTAAATGTTCCCGACTCGCCACCAGTAATTTCTTAGAGAGAGAGGGCTGTGCAGTGGCTAGCATCGTCACCTCACAGCAAGAGGTTTTCCCGATTGATTCTTGGCTGGGGGGCCTTCTGTGTGTAGTCTGCAGGTACTCCTTGCATTCATGTGGGTTCCTCTGGGTGGTCCAGTTTCCTCACACATTCCAAAGAAACACATCTGGAGCATTGCTCCCGGGGCCTCCACTAAAAATGGGCTGTCTCTCAGTTAGACTTTGCTGGTAGACAAATGTTAAATAAATAAATACAACATGCAAATCACTAAAATCAGTGCATTTAAACAAGATAATATGAAACAATCTTATGCAAATAAATACAAAATAAATGAATACCATCAAGATGAAGTTTCATTAAAAATAATTCTATAATTTAGGAGATATCATTTTAAGAAGGGGTGCAACAGAAATCACTTCATTAATACCTGGATAATTATAGGCGTTCAAACAAAACTGCCAAAAGAGCTCTTTATATTCAATAAGGGTTGCCCAGGCGCCACCTCTGGCATTTCTAAGAACAACTTCTAAAATACCAAAAAGGAATTTAAAAGACGCACAACTTGGGGAATGTTTATACAATGCATTTATAGAGTTAGTCTTGGTGATGTCATGTAAATGCTCATGAATTCTTTTTTCTATGGGACATTCAGTCTTTTCCACATAAAATACTACATAAACATAATTGATCAAAGGTCTATCTTCTATTCACCTTTATTGTGGAAGGGACTAGTTCAGGAAGTTAGCACTGCTGATAAAACTGATTTAGTAGAAAACAAAGTCTTTACCAGAGCTCTTGTGTTACTATTTAATAATCTATTTGAGAAAATAAAAAGTATTGTATAATTAAATCGTGACATTATTAAATGTAATGGAGCTATTTGCAGTAAGCTTGGTGACAATCCTTTATTTGTTTTTCAGTTAAATAGTAATTTAAACAGTTGTTGGAAAATTGGAAGGTTACAACTCCTGTTCACAATCTAAAGCTTAGTACAGTTAAGTATGGGAGATGTACACAATGGCCAGACTTAATAAATACTACTAACCTAACCTTGGACAATATTTATAAAACTAAAAGGATTTTTCAACATGGGAACTGTAAAACTTCAGGGGTTGTTTATTCAGCAACATTCTCGGTATGTGTGGCTATTATGTTTAAAATGACCCAAATTCTCGGTATGTGTGGCTATTATGTTTAAAATGACCCAAATTCTCGGTATTTGTGGCTATTATGTTTAAAATTACCCAAATTCTCAGAATGTGTGGCTATTATGTTTAAAATTGTATTTATTTATTTTTATTTTACATTTGTTAACCGGGATAGTCCAGCTGGTTATATGTCCATTTTCAGTGGAGGCCCGGGGAGAAAAGCTCCAAAGAGACAATTAAACAGAACATACAGACAAACTTGGGTACATATTTCACCTAGATCCTTTAAGGTATCTAGTTAATGACACTTATAGGTATAAATTGCAGACACTTATAGATTTAAAGTTACAGATAGATACATATTTCAACTAGATCCAGTAGGGTATCTAGTTATTGACACATATAGATATGGGCTGCAGACACTAGACGGATACAGTTGCAATAGTCATTAGACAGTATTTCATTGTTAATAGTAACATTGTTATATGAATATTATCATAACTTTGATATGTTACATGTTTATATGCAAGTAACAGATAGGACTCTAGTTTAGGACAATAGTTACCATAGTACTGAAGTGGTGCAAGTATCAGTCTGGAGTAGAGCGTGGGCGTAACCATTTGTTACTGAGGAAGTCGCGGATAGTTTTTTTTAAATTTAGGCAGTGAGGTTATCAGGGATAAGGATGTGGGTAGGGGGTTCCAGATTTTGGCCACATAAGAGGAGTAAAGAGAATCTCCTCCATGGTTGTTGGATCTAGTAACAGCTAACTGTAGTTTATCAGTTGAGCAGAGTTGCCTGGAACATGAATATTGTTGGATAATGTTACCTAGTGAATGAGATATATTTTGTTGATAGAGTAACTTGGGAGTAGTAACTAGCTGACTATAGATAGATAAGTTAGTTTAGTACCATCCAGCCCAATTGCTTTAGGTTTAGGCAGTGATGAGTTCTATATGAGCTGCTGTTGGCAAATGTGGCTATCTGATTGTAGCAGGTTGTCATTTTATTGATTTCTGTTTTGGATAAGTTAATCAGGATGGGTGAGGCGTACAGTAGTGTTGTGAGAAGGTGTGTATGTGCAATTGTAGTTCTAGCATTATGGGTCAGGAGTGCTTTGTGCTTGTAGAGGCTGCCTAGCTTTTTGTTAGTATTTTTAATGGCCAGATTAATACGTACATCAAACTTGAGCTTATTATCAATAGTAATGCCAAGTAGTTTAGTCTGGGTATCAGGTGATATGGGGGTACCGTTATTAAAGGTGCATGTGGGGGGCAGTTGTAGTTGAGGGATAGAATAGCAGAAACTTGTTTTTTTTAGGGTTGAGGATTAAGCCATTCTCAGAGAGCCATGTTTCCACTGAGTGAAAATGACCCAAATTCTCAGTACGTGTGGCTATATTTAAAATGACCCAAAGTCATGGTATGTGTGGCTATTATGATTAAAATGACCCAAATTCTCGGTATGTGTGTCTATATTTAAAATGACCCAAATTCTCGGTATGTGTGTCTATGTTTAAAATGACCCAAATTCTCAGTAAGTGTGGCTATGTTTAAAATGACCCAGATTCTTGGTATGTGTGACTATGTTTAAAATGACCCAAAGTCTTGGTATATGTGGCTATTATGATTAAAATGACCCAAATTCTCAGTATGTGTGTCTATGTTTAAAATGACCCAAATTCTCAGTACGTGTGGCTATGTTTAAAATGACCCAGATTCTCGGTATGTGTGACTATGTTTAAAATGACCTAAAGTCTTGGTATATGTGGCTATTATGATTAAAATGACCCAAATTCTCGGTATGTGTGGCTATGTTTAAAATGACCCAAGTTCTCGGTATGTGTGGCTATTATGATTAAAATGACCCAAATTCTCAGTATGTGTGGATATGTTTAAAATGACCCAAATTCTCTGTTTGTGTGGCTATGTTTAAAATGACCCAAATTCTCTGCATGTGTGGCTATTATGATTAAAATGACCCAAATTCTCAGTGTGTGTGGCTATGTTTAAAATGCACCAAATTCTCGGTGTGTGTGGCTATGTTTAAAATGCCCCATATTCTCAGTATGTGTGGCTATATCTAAAATGACCCAAATTCTCAGTGTGTGGCTATGTTCAAAATGACTCAAATTCTTGGTATGTGTGGCTATGTTTAAAATGACCCAAATTCTCAGTATGTGTGGCTTTGTTTAAAATTACCCAAATTCTCGGTATGTGTGGCTATTATGTTTAAAATGACCCAAATTCTCGGTATGTGTGGCTATTATGTTTAAAATGACCCAAATTCTTGGTGTGTGTGGCTATTATGTTTAAAATGACCGAAATTCTTGGTATGTGTGGCTACGTTTAAAATGCCTCAAATTCTCGATATGTGTGGCTATGTTTAAAATTACCCAAATTCTTGGTATGTGTAGCTACGTTTGTGTGGATATGTTTAAAATGACCCAAATGAACTGATGAATCTCTGTGTTCAAAAAAGACAAAAGGGATATAACTGAGGCTCTGTGGAAACAAGATCTTTAGAAAATGAAGGATGTTCTGGTATAGTGATTTTTTTTTTCTCAAATTTTTTTTTTATTTTTCAAATACAGTTGACTAAATTCCATAGTATTTGTATATAACATCTTAAATAACTATGTGCACTATTTACATCAGCCTGATAGTATAACACAGCTCAATATATACAATTGCTTTATAGGTATAACAATCCAGTTGTCAGAGTGTATCTGTTCATTTACTGTAAAAGTGTCAATAAATAAGACTTTTCTCCAAGGGTTGTTGATAAATGGCTTTGGATAAATTATTAGTTCTTTAATTTTAATTTCCAACAATGCTGTGGTCTTCAGTAGGCTGTAGAAGTCTTCCATAGTCGGTATTGTGTTTTTATTCCATCTTTTTGTTATACACTTCCTTGAGATTGCAAGTATTGTCCAATCTAGATACATGTTTGACTCATTCAAATGAGGACCTTTGTATACATTTAATAATACTAGAGCTTTAGATAAGTTAAACTATTCATTAAATAAAGTTTATAAAAAGTTTTTAATACCATTCCAAACTGGCTTCATTTTAACACAGTCAAAAAAAATGTGATTCAAATCTGCATTGCGTATTTGCTCACACCTCCAACATATTCCCTTTGTGGAAGAATTAATTTTAGTAATTCTATCTGGAGTTAAGAATCTTTGCGCAAGCATTTCCAATTAAAAACTTTGCAGTATTGTGTAAAGGATGCATGTTGTATTGATAATAAAATATTTGATTTAATTTCTTCAGTTAGCTCCTTTTGTTATATAATTCCAATATGAGGATTTGGGTGTTGTTTTATAATTTATCAATATCTTGTAAGGTGTGGGATTTTGATAAGAAATTAAAATATTAGCTGTCATAATACTAATACTAGGTGGGTAGTGATTTGTGATACAGGAAAAGAACAATGTGTAAGATTATTTGCAATTTATGCTTATATAGATATTACAAATAGCAAAAATATGTTTGACGCCTTAAAACTTATGTTTTCATTAATACATTTATTGTTATGATAGGAGACTTTAATATTAATTTAAGAATGGAGTAGGGGAAAGTAACACAATATATAAATGTACTGAAGCAAGTTATAAAACGTGGAGGACTACAGGCAGGAAAAACAGAGAGTGGACTTATCAAGGAGGGATCTTTAGAACAGAGATAGATAATGTAATATGTCCTAATGGAATGGAAGAAACAGAAGGGCTGTGGAAAGTTTTCTGACCACAGAGCTGTGTGGACAAGAAGTGGCCAAAATGAAGAGACAATATAAGAAAGAAAAGGAATAAGAAGGTTAACTGGTGACATTAGTAAAACAAAGGAAATATAGCTGGGAAATCAATTATGGAAAGAACATTGGCAATAAGGGAATTTTATGCAATCAATTGGTGCAGTGGGTAGTGTTTAAAGAAAAGTATAATAATAGTGTTATGGTAGAAAATGGAATAAAAGGAATGCAAAGAAATAATGGAAGAGCATCGAGCAGAAAATGAGAGAAAAAGAAACGGAATAAGAGTGATAGAAAGGAAGTTGTATGACAAAACCAGTAAGTTAAAAATGTTATTTAGGCAAAGGTTTTTCAGAAACAGTAAGAAAGAGGAGGTATCACTTTTTTTAGGAAGACAAAAGAGAATAAAAGAATAAAGAGTGGATGTGTTATTTGATGAAGAAGGTCATGTAAGATGTACACAAAAAGAAATAATGGAAGTACTGGAAAATCTGTAGACAAAATCTAGAAAAAAGGAATTTGAGAAACAGGAATGGTGTGTTAAAAATATCTTAAGATACTAAGGCAGAAATGACAGTTGTATAAAATCTTACCGTAACAGTCGATTCCTTCCCTTCACTGTTGCAGCATTTTTTACCTAAGGGATCCCATGCCAAGGATGGCCAAACATCCAGCCAGTGTACCAAAGCCTTTAGTTCCTATAGGCACCTTATGTTATATGTACCCTCCCCGCACAAGGCATATGGCATAAAGATGATGTGTGGATGCACACACTCAGAAATGACAATGTCCCAGGAGGAACAGAATGCCCATAGGGACAAACAAAACATATGCTCCCAGAAGCAGAAAAAAAGATGATGACAACAAGCCCCCCAGTCAGAAGGCAAGAAAAGGAAAGGGCAAGAGCTAGAACAGAGGGTGCAAGAAAGAGTAACTGAATACGGCAACAAAAAAAGGAGGACATCTACTGTTATGGTAACATTTTACAAAACTGTACTATAGCCTTCCATGACACTGTTGCCTCTACCATGGCCTTCCATGACACTGTTGCCTCTACCATGGCCTTCCATGATACTGTTGTCTGTACCATGGCCTTCCATGACACTGTTGCCTGTACCATGGCCTTCCATGACATTGTTGCTTGTACTATGGCCTTCCATGACACTGTTGCCTGTACTATGGCCTTCCATGACACTGCTGCCTGTACTATGGCCTTCCATGACACTGTTTCCTGTACTATGGCCTTCCATGACACTGTTGCCTGTACTATGGCCTTCCATGACACTGTTGCCTGTACTATGGCCTTCCATGACACTGTTGCCGTATTCTTTACCAAAGGGAAAGTACAGGAGCTCAAGAGGAAACCTGGGAGGAGGAAGGCACAGAACGGCCTCTAGAAACCCATACAGGATAGCCCTGGCAAAGCCTGACTTGCTCCTTTAAATAACATACATGTAATGCTTAGTGAAAGTATGAACAGGGACCAAATAACAGCCTCAAAAATGGAATTGGTATCCAGACCCTTGAAAAAAGCACCAGAGGAGGCAACTGCCCTAGTAGAATGTACCTTTACCGACATTTTCCATGAAAAGAGTTATAAAAAGAAATGACCTTAGAAATCCAGGAGAAGATGGTTTGCTTAGAAACAGCCAAACCCAAAGACCTGGGATGAAAGGAAATAAAAAGCTGCTCAGATATCTGAATTACTTTAGTTTTATCCAAATAATATCTGATCTCTGTGCAAATCCAAGGAGTGAAGTACTCTGTCTCTAACTGACTGTGGAGAAGGAAGATGAATAGACTTATTTAGGGACAACTCATTGACCACTTTGGGCGTAAAAGGAGGATTACTGTAAACAGACATCTTGTCTCTCTGGAAAACTAAGAAAAGTGAAAGAGCCATGAGAGCCTGAAGTTCACTCTCTTGGCTGAAATGAGAGCCAAAAGAACAGTTGTTCAAGTACAATGTTGTAAGGAAGCTGAAGAAGCAGGCTCAAAAGGAGCCTGAGTCAATTTTTCAAGTACAAAACTGAGGTCCCAGGAAGATGCAATAGGCTTCCTGGGAGGCCTGATATGAAGGATGTCTTTAAAAAAATTGCTTGACCTCAAATCTAGAGGTCAGAGGAGAAGTCAAGGGGAAACGAGCAGAAATTTCTGACAGGTGAGCTTTAGATGAAGAAGATGCCAACTCACCATGGAGCAGATCACACAAATAAGACAAAATCAGAGGAACCTTAGCAGATGAGAGGATTCTGATGGTGAGCGGGCACCGGAGAGAACATTGCTTCAATTTGAACATATATGGTTTTCTGGTAGTGGATTTCCTGGCTTCCTGCAAAATATAAAGCATATTCTGAAAAAGAAGTACCTGAAAGGGATCAAAACCCCATCACCCACAGTGTTGAAGTGTTGAAGAATGGGTAAGTGAGGATGGAGAAGAGATCCCTTCTCTTGCGTGAGAAGATCCACCCAGTGAGGTAACTTGTGGCAATTGCCCCTAATCAAGTGAGCAAAAGGGGGAACCAATACTGTCTGGGTGAAAAGGAAGTTGCTAGCAAGATTTTCAGAAAGTCTTGCTGGATCTTGTACAAGACACATGGTAACAGAGGAAGGGGAGGGAAGGTGCACAGAAACATCCCCTTCCAAGGAAAAGACAAGGAGTTCACTTTCCAAGCCGAAGGATTTGGGTCTCTGGAACAGAAAAGAGGAATTTGTCTGTTCAAAGTGGAGTCAAAAAGATCTTCCCAAGGAATGCTCCATCAATGAACAGTGTCCAGGAGCACATCCCCATGAAGCATCTCTTCATGAGCTGGTGTGCTGGACCTGCTCAAGGGGTCTGCTCCAAGGGAATACAAAGTGCCTAAATATTCACTTGATACTGGAAAGCTAGATCCCATACCTGATGTACTGGTCTGCAAAGAAGATAGGACCCCGTGCCCCCTTACTTGTTCACATATCACATCACTGTAATGCTGTCTGTGAAAGTTTTGAGGGGCCTGGCATGAAAGAGGGAATGAAAAGCCTGAAGAGCTAGAAGCATAGCCCTTTGATCTGACATCTGATGAGGAGGCCAGAGACCCTGAACCTTAATGAGCCGATAAGCACTCCACCCCCTGTCTGAGGCATTTGTAAAGAGCTCCTAAGTTGAAATTGGAGCCTGAAAAGGAAGCCCCCGGGTTCAGTGAAAGTTGATGAATCCACCAGTGAAGCTTGAGATTGACACAAGGAAGGGAAGGTATAAGGAAGAATGTGGGGGTGATGATGTTGCAGCCACAATGACTTGAGGTACCACAGAAACTTATTTATATGCAGCCTGGCAAGAAGGAGCATGGTAATGGAGGAAGCCATGAACTCAAGAACCATGAGAAATTCATTGGCTGTGACAGCTGCCAGACAAAGAAGGGATTGAAAAAGGGCAATTAGAGAGATAGCATTGGGGGAAGGCAGAGATGCCAGCATGGGAACCATCTGATGTCCGGAGCTGAGGAAAATATGATCTGGAAAAGATGACACAACTGAGTTCTGGAAGTCTATGGTGAAACCCAGACTCTGTAACAGGGTAGTAGTAAATGTAAGATCAGGAAGAAGCAGATTGTTGGGGGAGGGATACTGAATAAGCATATCATCTAGATAGGAAACATCTGAATTCCTCAGATCCTGCAATAAGCAATGACGGGAGCGAGTCATTTGGTGTTTACCCCTGTTGCAGAAGAGAGGTCAAATGGCAAGGAAGAGAAGACAGAGAAACAAACATGTCCTGACGATAGGATGAATGTGGATGTGAAGGTACCTGTATGTAGCCTCGGGATCCAGAGACACCAAAAAGGCCAGGAGTAAAAGAGAAGGAAGTCTTGTCTGCAGATAACATTCACAAAGAAGAAATCCTGAGAACGGTGTTCAAACAGGAAAGATCCAGAACTGGTCTCCAACTGCCCTCTTTTTGTGAGACCAGAAACATTCTGGAGTAAAATCCCTTCCCTACCTGGACAGGAGGCACAGTTTGAATGGTGCCCTGAGCCAAAAGAGAGTGGAGAAACTCTGGGAAAAGAAAGAGCTGTTCCTGAGGAGGTTGTGGGGTGCCTGAAAAAGGAGGAAAGTTTTTTTAAAGCCATGAAATATTGCTGACAGATAATGGAAAGAACCCAGGAGTTCAAAGTGATATGTAGCCAGTCTGGGAGAGGACAAGGGAACCTGGTGAGGGCAGGAGGAAGCTAACTGTCAAATAGAACCTACCTGTCCTGGAAAGCAGGTTTCTTGGAATCAGACTTAGCAGGAGGTACATGCCTAGAACACTTCCTGCCCTTAAGAGGAGGGTGAGATTGTCTGTGAACAAAAGCAGACCTAGAGGGTTAATTCCTTTGATATTTGGGAATTGGAGAAACAAAGATAGATTTCAGCTCCTGTAAGAGTTTACGCTTGCCCTGGAGATACAAAGTTCAGCTGCAGCAGATCGAAAAACATTCTTATTATCCAAAGAAGCATCTAAACATTTGGCCTAAATGTCAACAGGCAAAGCCTGAAGGTGAAGTCAAGAATAATGTCTCATAACTGAATGAAGACAGCAGCCCTGAAAGAGGCATCAGCTGCATCCTAAATGCATTTGATTGAATGGCAGGCAAATTGAGAAGTAGAGCCCAGCAGGGAAAGGGCCAAAGCCTTCCCCTCAGAGTCAGGAAGGTCAGAAACCACCTTAGAAACCTGAGAAAGGAGGACTAAATCGTGGCTGGTCATATGAGTCTGGTAGGTAATGGCCCTAAAGGATAAAATGGCAGCAGTGTAAACTTTTTTGCCCAGCATTTCCATAGCTTTACCATACTTACCAGAAGGCAGCTCGGTAGAAGGTAATAACTTGGATGGCTTATCAGAGGAGTCTGACACTAAAGAAGGATCAGCAAAAGGGCATTTATAAAGAAATTTGCACTCTTTTGGCACTTTAGAGAATCTATCTGGCTTCTTAGGTGCAGGGGACAGAGTCAGGGGCTACAGACTCTGCTGAGAAAGTATGCAGGAGAGCAGGCAGAACAGCTGGGATAGCAGATGGCTTAGGAGACTCCATCTGTAGGAGCTCATATAACCTTTTCTGTATCTCAAAGACCTGAGAACAATCCCACTTAAAATATTTCATCTGACAGGCAATGGCAACCACAAGGAAGAGTTCCTCCGGGGGATATCTGGACTTATAGAGTCCACCTTCTCTGAACTGTAATCCAAGGGGAAAGTATGTTAGCAGAGTAAGCCAAAAAGTCTTCATCAGAGGAATCCAATTCCCTTGGCATTTTGAATGGAGTGAAAGACCAGGGAGGAACAGGCACAGAGACCCCTTGATGAGGCTTCAAGGCTATCAAAACATTAAATAGACCCTCAGTGAAATCCTACCATTCATGTTGGGGATCCTTAACAGCAGGGGACATATGGTTTGTTTTTTTGTTTCTTCTTCTTTTTCTGTGGGACATCTGCACGAAACACTATTGGAGGGTCAGAACCATGGCAAGACCCAATAATGGTTGCAGGAATCCCTTCCTTAAAATGATCTGAAGAATTCCCATCAGTCCTTTGGATACTATCAGCCATTGTTCCCCCTCAATGTCGGGCACAGACATTTGAAAAGCCTCTGAGGATATGTGATACAGCAGCTTGATGATGGCCACAGATGGGGTACTGGCAGAGGCATCCAAAGCAACCATCGTATAGTCCATGAGCTTTTACCAGCCTCAAGAGAGAGACATTAGGGGGGGCCGGGCTAGACAGCAGCTGGATCAGACCTAACTTAATACATTGGTTCTCCAAGTAGCTAGACAAAGAAAAGAGAGGGCTACGAAGGGTCTCAGGCACAAATGCCTGGCAAACAGAGAGCTGCGTATAGTCATGGGGAGCACTCAAACAGAAAAGGCACTGGTCTTGGCAGTCACTATTTGGACTCTGCCTCCCATACTAACATTGTGCCTTTCTGGATGACATGAACTCAATAACCACATAAATTATGAGAAAGAGAAGACATCCCAACTGGCACTTATCTGTAAACATGGTTTGGTAACCAATACAGCAGAAGGGCATTAAGACCAATGTTCAAGATTGGCATTTGGACTTGTGGCAAAGAAATTCTGAGTGTTTGCATCCATACATCATCTTTATGCCCTACGCCTTGCATGGAAAGCATGCACATGATGTATGCTGCCTATAAGAACCAAAGACTTTGGTATACTGGCTGGACATCGGGCTATACTTGGCAGAAGCTCCTTTAGGTAAGGAATAATGCAACAGTGATATGAAAGGACATCTGAAAAAGGGGATTACAATGGAAGAAATTCTACAAGTAATAAAGGAACGGTGAAGAGAGTGAGTACCAGGATTAGACAGACTTAGTGGACTTCATGTCATCATGTCATTTTTTTTTTTCCCAAGATGTGATGTATCTTTATATTGTATTTAGAACTCAACTATCTTCCTTTTTTTGCATTAACAATGTTCATATGTCTGTTATGTACTTGGAGCTTTTCTCCCCGGGCCTCCGCTGAAAATGGACATGTATCCAGTCGGACTCTCCCGGTTAACAAATGTAAAATAAAAATAAATAATAAATAAATAGTGCTGAGTTTTGGAAACAAACGGAGAGGGAAGAAAATGAGAAATAAAGTATTAAATGAATAGTTAGATAAAAGGATAGTACAAGGAAGACATATGTAGTGGGGTGATAAAATGTACATGGAAAAAGATGAGAAAAGATATAAGTAACTGGGGACCTAGAACGTTAGGAAACACGGATTATAAAATACATATCAGAATAATGTAAAAAAGAAAGCAAAAAGTATAAAATGTACATGGAAAAAGATGACAGAAAAGATATAAGAAACTGGGGACCTAGAACGTTAAGAAACAGATTATAAAAGACTTATCAGAATAATATAAAAAAGAATGCAAAAAGTATTGATTGAAGTTATAGGAAATTATGCCTTTGGTTTAAAGGTGAGAAAAGTAAAGGCAATGTTATTAATAAAGAGAACAATAACCGATTTTTACAGAAAAAAATTAAGTAAGATTGGTTATATGTGATGTAGAGAAGGCATTTGATAAGTCAAAGAGAATATGGGTAATTTTGGAAGCATGTGGAATAAGTAATTAAATAATGAAAGTTATAAAATTTCATGGGTGAAAGTAATGGTAAATGGATATATGGCAAATAGATTAGGGTAAGAAGTGGAGTAAAGCAGGAATGCCCCTTATTTTTGTATATTTTTGTTCTAGAAATGAATGCAATCATTCATTCTTTTATATCTTAAATGGCTAAAGTATGTTGGAAGATGGGAAATGAATTGAGACTCCAGTGTGTCTGTCTTTTTGTTAGATGATTTCATTATTGTGGCAAAAAGCAGAGCATGCATGAATAAAAGTTTATAAAATTGGAAAGTTACTGAAAAGGTGGATTTAAGTTTGAATAATGCAAAAGTTAGGAGTTTGTTGAAATGAAAAAACATGAATGGAATTCATTATAATAAGAAATATATTAGGGGTTAGGTTTGGGAAATATGACAGCAAACGGAATCAGTGGAAATTGAAACTGGAAGAAATAAAAAAAGAATACTTACATGATGGAAAAGTTTTATCATACAATAAAAATGTATATATGTTAAAGTCATACATATTTGGGAAACCTGCTTATGTTGGGGAAGTGTATACATTTCCAGGAAAATTGAAAAGCAATTGCTAGAAATAGTTTTTAGTTTTATATAGTGTCCAAGAAAGTATCTTATTAAGAGAGTAATGATATAAGATAAAAAAAGGAGATTAGATATTAAAAATATCCTTTTTACCATCAAGTCACCTGTTTTAGATAATAAATAATCTCAAAAAAGGAGAATAAAAAGGTGGGAAAATTCAAAAAAGAGTGACATGAAGAGACGTGCAGACAAGTAAAAAGGAAAGATGGAATGAAAAGAAAGGAATACGTAAATACGGAAAATTTATGGAAATTAAAAAACTGATGAATGTAGCAAGAAAATAAATGAATGGTATGAAAAATGTATGTGAGATTATTTTGTGTAAATCCATGAAGTGATTTATCAGATGATGTCAGAAATGTAATAAAATAGGAAAAGGTTTAAAGATTTCTATTTAGTAGGGCTTTTTGTGAAGAATTTTGTTAAACTAGTTACCTGTTAAGGAAAATATGAAATCTAAAGCAATAGAAGAAAGAATGTGCTACGATTGCAAGGTAGAAGAAATTGCAAAACATTATTTTTTTTAAAAAGGTAAATCAAGTCTTTTGGGGAAAACTTTAAAAATGTATATAGTAGGGAAGGCTTCAAGGAATGAATATTGGAATAATATTGTATGATAAATATGAAAATGGGAGGCTGAAGGAAATTAATAAATGGGATAAAATATTGTTTGCTAGAATCTTGGTATTGTAGAAAATAATATAAAGGACTAATGTACAGAAAAACAGAAGGCATGGAGATGTATTTGCAGAATAAAAAAATGGTTCTGGCAAAGCACTGAGTAGGATAGATACAAATTCAGGAAATGGGAATTGAAAAAGTATGAACAAAAATGTTGTATTACTGATGAAGACATTGTAAAAATGATGGATATGGAAAGGCATAAATGTGTAAACAATGTACATAATGTAGACTAATGTGTAAAATGTGAATATAATATATGTATCACTAAAGCAACTCCTACTACTTTGAGGAGAGAACGTGAAGCACTCTGGAGCGGGAGGATTGCTGCAGATGCTGCAGTTTTGTGAAGGAGAGTGCAGCAGAGCTGGAGAGAGGAACAGGAGAAAACTTACTTTTGTTGTGTCTTTCGGCTTTTCCCGGCTAGGGGTCGCCACAGCAGAACTCCGGTCCGCTAATGATTGGCAGTATATTTTTACATGCCGAGTTGCCGGCCCTGATGCACAACCTTCAACGAAGGTATGCCCATTCAAGCATGTGTCTACACAGAAGACACTCTAGCTGAGAATCGAACAAGACAACGTCTTACTGTGAGGCGACAAGGCTACCGCAGCACCACCATCGCTGAAGGAAGGAAAAGGAGACGACTGTTACAAAGTTGCAAAATGGAAGCCAGAAGACACAAGTGCTGGTAGAGTTAAATGAAGGAGAGGAACCACGATGGAGCGACATGGTAGAGAAAGTATTACAGGCAGAATACACTGCAAGATTGGATACACAAACAGTAGCTGCTGAAGGGAAAACAATGAAGCTATTCTCAGGTGCTAGAGTAGCCATTATTCAGGGTTTAGCTCTAAAACAATTTTTTTTTTTTTTTTATAAGAAGGGAGGAGAAGTTCATAGGTGTTTACTAGGTTAATGACCACAAGGGCCTTTTTAAGCATAGCCATGCATCCCAAATCTCTGACAAGTTCTGATACCCTTGATAAGTGTAAACATGAGCCTGGGAGATGAACCATTTACAGGTTACCCGTTTACATCAGAGACATAGGTGCCAAACCAGGGATGAATTTCCAGTTTATGCAGTAAGGCATGGAAGAAATAACTGAGGTGGAAACATTTATACTGCCTCAACAAGCTAGAGAGATGATGCCCAGTGGTGAGAATAAAAAGTAAAACTGATGGCAATCTGAACAGGTATGACATTTAGGATAGCATTATTTTGACACTAGGGTTTAACATCAGAGACACAGGAGCATAAATTCATTTTGTAGCTAAAATATTTATGAAATGACATTTGAAAGCTTTAACATGCTGGAAAAAATTATGATTGAGACTGAAAAAAAGAAATACAGTAGCATCATGGAAAGCTATTTACTTCAGAGCTTGGGACTACAACTAAAAATAAAATAAATGTGCAGTTTAGAACTTCAGATATGGATGAGAATGAATTACAACCACATAATATTGTACATGAAGTTAAAAAATATGTGATGAAAGAAATGTATGGTCTAGGAGGTGGAAAGTGTGGGTAACAATGGATGTTAATAATGGAAAAATTCAACGTACTTCAAATGCAATAATTGTGAATGATAAGAAAGACAGAATATGTTAGGTACTGGGGCCATTGCAAAGCAAATTATTTCTGTGGGGAAAATAATTTAGCACAAGACTGTAACAGACAAATGTATGGCCAATGTAAGGACATGGGACATAAAGCAAAAACTGCAAGCCTTTTTGAAGAAAATGTATAGAATTTGATGCCTTCTGGTTTAAATGTCTCACGCTAGAAAAGGAAAGAGTAAATGAAGAGGACGACTCAAAACGAAGACCAACAGAAGAAAATGATGCTACAGAAGGTGATAGAACAACAGGATTTATTTTTATTTATTTTATTTTATATTTGTTTATCAGGAAAATCCAAATGAACAAGTCCATTTTCAGCGGAGACCCGGGGAGAAAATCTCCAAGACATGCAGAGTATACAAAACATATTTTAAAATACATAAATTTTAAAACTAATTAATAATCAAGGATTGAGATTGGACGGTCCAAGATATACAGACTATACAAATATAGCTTATAACAGACGAGTAGTTTAAGAAAGTAAATCTAGTAGTGAGATAGGAATATACATGACTATTTTATGAAATTCTAGTTCAGTTTTGACTCTCGACTTTCTATGTTGAAAGTGGGCGTACTTGTTCCAGTTTGCTTGTTTCAAAGACTGATTAAGTCAGCTTAAATAATAAGTACAAAACATGGCTTGGATTGTTATAGTGGCTCAACCTTACTGACACATATTTTAGATATGTAGCTCTATATGCAATATTTACAGGTTTGAACTAAAACATATGCTATGGAAACTGAATAGTGAGAGTGAAATAAGAATTAATTCAGACTAGTTAGCTAGTGACAAAGTCAGTTAGTTAGCCTGGTTTAGAACATGTCAGTTAGCCAGGTTTAGTACATGAGCAAGTCCATGTAGCAGCTAGCTGGGCTTTTAGTATGTTTTTGAAATGAACTGAATTAGTGGTATATTTAATGTTTAGTGGTAGGGCATTCCAGCTTTTGGCAATACTATAAGAGTAGTGGGATTCTCCAGTGTCGTTTTTAATTTCCGTTATATTTATTACTGCCTTGTTGCTAGAGTGAAGAGTCCGATTATTAGAGTAGTGAGTGAGGAAGTGATTTAGGGCTGGTGCTTTCTCAGGCTGATTAATTATTTTATGGGCCATGCTGAGCTGATTGTATGTTAGTAGAGTGGGAAATTCAAGCCATGAGAGTTTTCTGAGAGAATGCAGTGATAGTGATGGGGAACTATAGTTAGAACCTGGAGCAAACTTTGAGATTTTATTATAACAAGTTTGTAGCTCATTGGTATCTGATTTTCTTAGGTTGGTGAAGATATGGGATACATATAATAGTGCTGAAATAAGATGGGTTCTGGCAATTATGGCTCTAGCATCATTAGTAAGATACTGTTTGCTTCTGTAGAGCCAAACTATTTTTTTGTGTACTTTTTTATAGTGAATATAAAACATCATGTTTTGGTCTATTGTAACTCCAAGTAGCTTGGTATTTGTAACTAGAGTTATAATGGTGTTATTTGCAGAGGTAATTTTGAAGGGAGGGGGGAGTCTAGGGCTCTTGTAGGGTAAAACAGGATGAGTTCAGTTTCTTGGGGTTCAATATTAGTTGTGCATTAGTTAGCCAGGATTCCATAGCAGTAAAAGACTGTTGGGTTATTTGTTCGAGTTGGTGGAGAGTAGGAACTGCACATATTAGGGTCAAGTCATCTGCGCACTGTATGAGTGTGGCGTCTTTAGTAGCTGTATGGTACGGGGTAGGAGCTGCACATATTAGGATTGAATTGTCTGCCCACTGTACGAGTGTGGCATCTTTAGTAGCTGTATGGAGGTTGTTGAGGAATAGGGTAAAGAAAGGTGGCTTATGATAGATCCTTGTGGGACTCCCAAAGTGGCAGGCAGTAGAGGAGAGAGGTTTAACTGCCACTTCACTGCCTGTTGATGGTCAGCCAGATAGTCTTGAGACCAGGCTTGTGCTACCTGGTTAAGTTTTAGATCAGCTAGGACATTTAAGAGTTTGTCATAGGATACGGTGTCAAATGCTTTTGAAAGATCAAGGAAAACAGAGGAAAGTAGATTACCTTCATTTTGGAGCTGCTTCACAGAATTGGTGAAACTTACAAGGGCTGTAGTAGTGCTGTGATTCGGGTGGAATCCATGCTATGAGGGAGTTAGGAGATTGCTTGTTAATAGATATTGTAGAAGTTGTGAATGAATGCATTTTTCCAGAATTTTAGAAAGGCGAGATAGCATAGCTATGGGACGATAGATAAGTCTATTGAGTTGCCGCACCTTTATGAAGGGGTATTATGTGGGCAATTTTCCAGAGATTAGGTATTTTCTGTTCTGAGATGGAATGGTTTATTAATACGGATAATGGGAATGAAATGGCATTGGCTGCTATTTTAAGATATTCTGCTGTTAGATTATCTGCAGCCAGAGTAGTTGATTTGAGTTTTTTAAGATACTGTTTCACAGTATCTGTAGGGATGGGTTGAAAGTTAAAGTTGTTGTAGTTATGCAGTGGGGGAAGTAGAGAGAATGGGAAGAGACTTTAGTATTTAAAAGGGCTGGAATGGACTCTCTATAAAGTATTTGTTAAATTGGGTTGGAATATCGTCTTTTGGATTGGATAATGTCGGTGGTGATGTGGTAATTTGACCTGGATGTAATATTTTGTTTATAGCATTCCAACACTTTTGGAGATTATTTTGAAGTTTTAATTGGATGTCTTTATAGTGTTTTTTTTTTATCCTGTCTGATCTGTTTTTTTGGCAGAGCTTCTGAGCTCAAGGTATTTTTGACGGTTAGAAATAGTTTTCTCTTTGGACCATTTTTCTCAGGCTTTGTCTCTTGCTTTTAGTAGTGCTGTGGTTGTTTTAGTTAGCCAAGGGGTATAGTTGTATTTTATCCATATTGTCCTGGCAGATGTGAGTTTGTTTAGAATACTGATGAAGGTGGTGGTAAAGCATTCTACCGTGTCATCTAACGGAAGATAGGTAACAAGGTTCCAGTTACAATTCCTAAGTATGGATGTGAACTCTTGGGCATTAAAGTTTTTGTCATTTCAAATTTGATAGTGTTTTGGGGTTTTTGAAGGGTTTAATATTTGCCTGAGAAGAAAGGCAGGGAGGTGATCACTAAGACTGTCGGGAAGACGGCTAGTGATTAGTGCTGTATTGCGGTAGTTTGTCAAGATCCAATTAAGGACTGAGACTCTCTTTTTATTATCAAGTCTTCTATGGTTAGTAGGGGTTCATGAGTTACAGGAAGCCCAATCTATGTTAAAGTCCCCTGCTATGATTGTTTCTTGAGGGAGAGTGGTGGATGACCACTGTAATATGTGTTCCAGTGTAGGGATATTGTGGCCAGGTGGGATGTAGATGCCTATAATGTTTAGATTTTTTTTTAAATTAAGATGAAGATTGGTTAGTATTAGTTCTGCATTATGGAAGTCAGGGGTGTCTATGGATAATATTTCTAGGGAAAGGCTATTTTTGAATAGTATAGCTACCCCTCCCACCCCTTTTGGTCTGTCTATCTAATGTGTGCATATTATAACCAGGGGTGTTATTTCACTGCTACTGATTTGTGGCTTAAGCCAGGTTTCAGTTAACAGGACAATGTCAGAACAGTAGTGAGTTAGGGTGGCATGAAGTTCCTATATCTTTAAGGATACTTCTAAGGCTGATGTTTAGAATTAGGAGGTCTGAACTTTTTGTGTTAAGGTAAGGTGGAAGTTGTTATTAACAGTTAGGATGGGTGCTAATGGGTTGGGGGGCCGGGATTGGGATGAATGTCACCACTGCATATTAGTTTAGATGTTATAAAATTTAACATTTTCAGAAGTTTATTTATGGGCTTGCAATACTTTTGAGAGATATGACTAGATGAGCTGTGGGGTCGAATTGTGGATTTTGCCAGACTGATGTAGTTAGTGTGGGCTATCAGAATGGAGAAGTTATGTTATTGCGTTGGGTGGATTAGTGTGGAGGTATGAGTATGGTGAGAGGTGTTAATGTTGTTGTGGAGGGATGTGAGATGTGCAATTATGGTTAAGAACAGAAGAGTTGTAAGGTGTATGAGTAGCATATTTGTGTAGTGTGGGATGTGTGTGGTATTGCGAAGGAGGAGTGGGCGTGGGTATAGTAGATGTTCAGCGAGGGAAAAGTATTATGTAAGGTCGTGCAGTTGAGCTAGTTATAATATAACTGGGAACAGAGTATAAATGTAAGGATGTAATTAATTATATTGTGTGCTAAGGAGTGTTGTTGGGTAACCAGGGAGTGGTGTATATGTATTAGTATGTGTAATGATTAGGTAATTAAATAGAGTTGGGTAAGGTTGTGAATTGTTAGGTTTGGTTATAGGGGAGTGGGGGTGTAGCTTGATGAAAATAAAGGTAGGCATACTGGGGGCGGGGTAAGGGAGCTGAGTGAGCTCGAGGGAATCAAAGGGCGACCCAGGTCAAACAGTGCCGCTGCAACTAAAACAACAATGACCCAATCAGCCCAAAGAGTGTTAGGCAAGTAATAACAAAGTGGTGGGAAGCCACTATAATAGTGTTATAGTCTCTTTCAATTTATTTTCACACACGGTTGTTAAACTACAGAGATTAGTGAGCAGGGAGCCAGTGGAATCTAGTGGAGGGGAGACAAAAGTCTTATAGGCTACAATGAGGAATCGCCATGCTTGAAATACAGTAATTAAGATGGGAGAGATTACAAAGTAGAAAATAACCCTATATGAACAGTGGAGATGCCTAGAGCAAAGCGACATGGACTGTGTGCACATGAATATCTGTAGCAGGAGAACACTCTACAAACAGGTCCTTAGCAGCAAAGAGTAGACACTACAGATAAGAGGAGGCATTTATGTACACTGCAGGCAGGAGTTTAGCAACTCCGCATTTTATTTGGTGGAAGATTCATTACCATCACGTATAGCTCTAATGTTAGAGCTATACGTGATGTTAATGAATGGAATGCCCTTGCAAAACATATTAATACTTACACATCCCATTCTTTCAAATTTGTTGTTTTAGATGTTTTAAAATTGGATGCCAGGGGTGGTGCATGGCAACCTCTTTTAGAAAAACTAGAATTACAATGGCAAATAAGATTAAATGCACACAATTGGCCGAGTTTGAATAATGCAATTTCGATTGCTAGTATCTTAAATTTAAAATCTTTTGTGAGATAATTTGTTTTGTACGCTTAATTTGTTTAGATGATTTGACATACATACATACGTACACATAGATTCATATATTTATACATTTAAATATCTACACATTTGTTTTACCAATTTCATTCGTTAGTTTTCGCACATCCATAACAATTAACTAATTATCTTTAGTATTGGTATTTTTATTATTGGTGTATATATACATTAAGTGGCGACATTTACATTTATATATTTATATATTTACACATTCATACAATTTTATCACAATTTTACACACTACACATAATTTTATCATTAATTTATTATTCATCAATTTATTAACTTATTTATTAAGTATTTATTGAATAATTATTAATTCATAATTAATTTATTTATAGAAGACATATTTATCAAGTTACTTATTAGGTTCCATATTTAATTTTATATTTTATATTTATATTTATTACATTTCATCAATACACTATTACAATAACTTATTAATTGTATATTTCATTTAGTACTATAGTTAAGTATTTTACATTTTACGAAATAAAGATAGTTATTTATTTAAATACTACTAGTATGCTATTTAATATTCTGTGAGTTGTTGTAATTAATGGTAGTTTTTTGTAGTTTAAATTAGGTTTATTGAAATCCCACACATCACATATACTATATACTGTATAATTCTCACACCTTCACTTACGGTGCTTAATGGCCTTTTTTATGCAGTCCTTCTTCATATATTACATCTACAAGTCTGATTGTAGACTTCTTGATTTATACATTTATAACATATTTTTTTTATTTAATAGGAACGACTATGTGTATTGTTCCTATTGGTTCATTACATGCGGGACGATACATACAAAACTCATGCAAAAAAAGGTTGCCAACGAAATAAGTGTAATTGTGATTATTTAAGCATCATTGTCAAAGTTTTTTGCGAATGCATACCCAGTGTTTCTTGTGAATGAAAAACAAGGGTTCTTATTAACATAAATGCTTTTTTACACTATAAAGTGTTCACATCACTTAGTGTATTTTTCACAATTTCACTGTTAAACATTTTTAAATGTTTCATAAAAATAATTCAGATTTCAGATGAACATTTTTTATTAACACTTTTGAATAATTATTTATGATTTTGAAGGTTGGGCAAATGATTAATACTAGCTATTATGTTTTTTAATAGCTGCTATGTTTCACACAGTTATTAGAAGTCATTCAACCGAGGCCTAGTATCTAATGGTTCTTGACACATTATATTAGGATGTATTGTTACTTTAAAGATTATTGTAACGTTAGTATTACATCACCAAATTAGTGTATTTAGCTAACAGGAAGTGATGTTGTTACCAGTTTGAAAAAGTTTGGCAACTGCCAAACGAAAGCACTTACTTGATTTTGTTTTTGATGTTCGTATTTATAGTTTGTATTATTTTAACAATTTGAAGTAAAACTACTCATTTATTCAGCCAATCCGTGGTTTTCATATATTCTTTGATATCTGTGCAGTAACTGAGACCTGATTCAAACCTCCAGAGAGCACCCCTGCAATACCAGGCTACAACTCATACCACACCTTTCAGCCACCAAACCAGGACCAAAACACTAAAAGTGGAGGAGTGTCCATATTCACCAAGTATATTCACACCTCCAGGCTTGGTTGCCCAATACTATGCATCTGAAATTCTCCAGGTGCAACTAACACTAGGTAAGACTGCAATACAAATTGTAGCTTGCTACAGATCCCCCAACATGCCCCAAGATTCTCACTACACCTTTCTAACCGTAATGAAAAATATTAATATACAACCAAACACCCTAATACTGGGTGATTTCATCTACCCTGCCATTAACTGGGAAAACTCTTCCTGTACCAACAAATTCCAATGCCCTAGAGCAACTAATTTAAAGTCCCACCAGGGGTACCAATACTCTAGACATGGTCATTACCAACATGGGAGATTGATGCTCCATGCCAGTGGTCACCCCCTTGTTGGTCAGATCAGACCATAAGTTAATCACCCTTGACATCCAGATCCCACCCCCATCCCCCTTTAAGAAAACCTCTGTAAAAAACTTCTCCAAAGCCAACTTCATGCTTCTCAAGTCAGAAGTAACAAACTTCATGACACCCATGGAGACAGGAACTGGAAGTTCAACTGCTGAATCCTGCACTAAGGTGCTGTATGAACACATTCACTCATGCATGGACCGAGCTATCCCAAATAGAACCAAGATGCTGTCCTTTAAAAAAAGGAAGCCAATCTGTTGGTCCCCTGCCATAAACAAGCTGTACAACAGAAGGAAGAAACTGTTGCAGGAAAGAGGAAGAACCCAGGATTCAAAAAACTCCCTCACCAGCCTCAGTAGAAAGCTGAGATCCCTCATAAAAACTTCCAGTGCTAGTTATGAAAACAAAATTGCCAAAGATAACCACAAGGCATTCTATAGCTATGTCAAGAATCTAAATAGCAATACTCAGATCTGCTCTGAGCTACAGCAGAATGGCACCAGATATACTGATTCCAAGGATATTGCCAATATCCTGGCAGATATATTCAGTGTCAACTTCACCCCCCTCACCCCCTAAAGGGCCCATCTCAATACGAAAAGAATGCCAACTTCTGGTAATCATGACCACTCAGGTAAAAAAAACGCACTCTCCAAAGCCAAAAATACAGCATCCGTGGGACCAGACGACATCCCGGGCTGTGTACTGCATGAACTACAAAATGAACTGGCACCCTCACCTGTGTGTCATATTTAATCATAGCCTCACCTCAGGCTTTGTGCGCACAGAGTGATGCACAGCTACAGTCATCCCACTCCACAAGGGGGATCCACTTTGGATCTCAGGAACTACCGTCCCATCAGTCTGACGAGTCTGATCTGCAAGGCTATGGAATGCATTATTATGGAACTTATAAACAAAAACATTGGCAACCTTCAGACACTGGACCCCACCCAGCCCTTAAGGCAAAATAACATACCCAACATACTAGTAATAGCTGACTCTATAGTCAGACACACTGACGTCCCACTCACTAGGCTGAATAAGGAGAATGTTACTGTTAGCTGCCTGTCGGGTGTCAGGATCCGCCACATAACACAAGCATTCAGGTCCCTCCAGAACAAGTACAAATATGACTCTGTCATTGTCCATGTTGGTGTGAATGACCTGAGCTGTACCTCCCTGGACTACATGAAAAGAGACATGGAAGAGCTCTCTGATCATGTAGCCCAGGCCGGTATGACCCTGACCATGAGTAGCATTCTGCCCTCACCAAGAATGATACACGGTATAAAGAAAAAATTCTCGATTTCAACAATTGGCTAAGTTTCTGACGTCATTCAAAGGGGATCCAGTGTCTGTCCACCTGGGATGACATGCTCGACAAGCCACACTACTTCGCTAGAGATAGCTTGCGCCTGTCATCCTTAGGCTTTCGAATACTTGCCAAGGATCTTGCCACCCCCATAGTGCCTTTTTTACGCAAGGCTCAAAAGACAAACCCACCACTGTAAATAGCACAAGTAACAAAAAACTGAGGGTAATGCTACTCAATGCCAGAAGTCTAAACCTCAAAATGCACGCACTCGAGGCGCTCCTCAGTATGGAGAAAATCGATATAAGTGCAGTAACAGAAACCTGGTTTAAGGCTCCAGAGAGCACACCAGCACTTCCAGGTTACAACTCATACCATACATTTCTGCCACAGAACCCAAACCGAAATACAAAAGGCGGGGGCGTATCCATATTCATCAAGGATACCCACACCTCCAGGTTAGTGGCACAGCACGATGTGTCAGAGATCATCCACGTGCAACTAACAATGGGCAAAGCTGCAATTAAAATTGTAGCTTGCAACTGATCACCCATGTCCCAGGACCTCCATTCCGCGTTTCTGGAAACACTGGGAAACATAAAGGTCCTACCAAACACCCTAATATTGGGTGATTTCAATTACCCAAACATTAACTGGGAGAACTACTCAAGTACTAACTCTCTTGCCCAACTTTTCCTAGAATTTATAAACTCAAATGCCCTGGTTCAACTGGTCAACACTCCCACTAGAGGTGACAACATATTGGACCTGGTCATCACCAACATGGGCGACCGGTGTTCCACACCAGAGTTCAACCCCTTGCTGGTTCGATCTGACCATAAACTATTCACTTTGGATATCCATATTCTGCCCCCTCCCCCGGACAAGAAAGCCACCACGAAAAACCTTTCAAAAGCAAAATTCACATTACTTAAGACCGAGGTGGAAAGTTTCAAAGCCCCCATGCTGAAGGATAGCACTGTCCAAGCTGCAAAATCCTTTACTAATGCATTGTACGGGCAGCTACAAGAATACATGTATCATGCCATCCCAAAAGGAAACCAGTCTGGTGGACTCCTACCACAAACAAGCTATACAATAGAAGGAGGAAACTAGTACAGAAGAGAGTAAAATCCCAAGAAGGGAAGACATGCCTGATCAGTATCAGCAAGAAACTACGATCCCACATAAAATCATCCAAGGCGAGTTTTGAAAGAAAAATTGCCAAGGACTCCAAAGATATCCACAAGGCATTCTTTAGCTATGTCAAGAATCTAAGTGGCAATGCTCAGATCTGCTCAGAGTTGGTACAGAATGGCACAAAATACACTGAACCGACCAATATCGCCAACATCCTGGCAGACAGGTTCAGTGCAAACTTCACCCCCATCTCACCCCCAAAAGGACCCATAACCATACCAGAAGAATGTACAGTCCATGAAATCACAGACACTCAGGTTAAAACAGCCCTCTCCAAAGCCAAAAACTCAGCATCAATGGGACTGGACAGTGTCCCAGGCTGCATCCTACATGAGCTCAAAGACGAACTAACCCCTCACCTAAACACACTGTTCAACCTCAGCCTCTCCACAGGCTACATACCCATATAGTGGTGCACAGCAATGGTTATCCCGTTCCACAAAGGTGGAGCCACAACAGACCCTGGGAACTATCGCCCTATAAGCCTGACTAGCTTGGTCTGCAAGGCTATGGAGCGCATCATCATGGAACTCATTAACAGAGACATTGGGAACCTCCAAACACTGGACAATACCCAGTTTGGCTTTGTTAAGGGCAGATCATGCCTCCTAAACCTGGTGGACTTCATTGAGACAGTTACCTAGGCTATAGATGAGGGAAAGGTGGTACACACAGCCTACCTAGACCTTGCTAAAGCCTTCAACACCATTCCCCATTCTGGTATTATAGACAAGCTCACCAGCCTGAACATAAACCCCTACATCACAAGATGGGTTGCCAACTGGCTCACGGACAGAACCCACATGGTGACAGATGTGGGAGCTAGGTCCATCTCTAAACCAGTTACAAGTGGTGTTCCCCAGGGCTCAGTCAAAGGACCCCTCCTGTTTGGCATATACTTCTCAGAGATACAGGCAAACACAGGAGTACTATGACTGACCAAGTTCACAGATGACTGTAAACTAGGGGCTATAACTGACACTCTGGCTGACACAGACATCCTCCAAAAGGGTCTCACTGAGACGGACACCTGGTGTCAAAATCATGGCCTCAAGCTAAATGCCAAAAAGAGCATAGTCATCCCCTTTGGAAAAAACAAAGTACCCACAAACTACCACATAGATGACAGTCCCCTAAATACGGAAGACGTAATAAGGGATCTGGGGACCCAAGTAGATAGTAATCTCACTTTTGATAATCACATTACCAAAGTGGTTAGAAAATCCTTCTACGTGGCCCACCTAATCACAAAAGGGTTTGCATCCAGATCAAAAGAGGTCATTGTGCCTCTCTACTCATCACTCATCAGACCCATCTTAAAGTACAATGCCCCATTTGGGATATACCTTACAAGACACCTGCAACAGCTGGAAAGGTCACAGAAGTACCTCACCAAGAGGATCGCTGGCCTCAAACAGATGCCCAATGCAGTTCGACTGAAGAAACTCCAGTTGTACTCGGTTGCATACCACCTACTCAGAGGTGATCTCTGCCTGACATACAAGGTCATGTCCAACCCAGAATTGATGGACATGCTCCACCTGAAGAAAACCTTATCCCCTCGAGCCACATGCTCTAGGGATCTAAACCTTACCACAACAATAAACTGGACGTGCTGGAGGGATAGATTCCTGTCCCAGAGACTTCCCATGCTTTGGAACAAGATCTCAGTCTACATTAGGCAGAGCACCTCACTAACACTCTTCAAAAGAAACCTTGACGAGTGGATGGGAAACAGAAAGTTTACCTCGGGGATCACTTCAATGGCTCTGCTGGACAGAAGCACAGGGAACTAATCTAATGGGATGGCGAAAGCCAACACATTCTGGCTAGGCTTATAAATGCCTTCAGGCAGATAGCCTAGTACCCACCTATGAAGGGCTGATCTTGCCTTCTGAACCTGATCAATTTCTTCAAATCAGTCTCCAGAGCAATGGACGAAGGTAAGGTGGTTCAAACAGCCTTCTTGGACTCGCCAAGGCTTTCGACACTATCCCCCACTCTGGAATCATAGATAAATGTACTAAGCTGAACATTAATCCCTACATCACTTGATGGGTTGCAAACTGGCTTACTGACAGAACACACACTGTAAAAGTAGCCGACTCCAAATCCAGCTCCAGACAACTGACAAGTGGTGTACCACAGAGTTCTGTCCTGGGACCACTCTTGCTTGGCATCTACTTCTCTGAAGTACAGGCCAACAGTAAGAGACTCTGGCTTACAAAGTTTGCAGATGACTGCAAGCTGGGAGCCAGTACTGAATCCCCAAAAGATGTGGATATACTACAAAAGGGCCTTACCGAAACAGATGCCTGGTGCCAGAGCCATGGACTCAAGCTAAATGCCAAAAAATGTATAGTTATCCTCTCTGGGGAAAAAACACATACCTGTGTACTACCACATAGGTGGCAGTACACTAAACACCGAAAGTGTGATTAGGGACACAGGTGGACAGCGGTCTCACCTTTGATAACAACATAGCCACAACAGTTAGAAAATCCTTCTACGTGGCACACCTTATTACTATGGGGTTTTCATCCAGAAAAAAGGAGGTAATTGTCTCTCTGTACTCCTCCCTCATTACACCCATTATAGAATACAATGTTCCATTTGGTACGTACCTCACAAGATATATGCAACAACTAGAAAGGCCGCAGAAATACCTCACAAAAATAATCACAGGTCTAAAGCAGTTGCCTTATGCTGACCGTCTAAAGAAACTCTAGCTATACTCTGTCACATATTCCCTACTTAAAGGCAATCTCTGCCTAACATACAAAGCCATCTCAAACCCAGAGTTGTTAGACATGCTACACTTAAAGAAATCCCAATCCCTCCTAGCCACATGCTCCAGGGATCTTAACCTTGTCATCACGATGAATAGAACATGCTGGAGGGATTAATTCCTGACCCAGAGACTTCCCATACTCTGGAATAGGCTGTCCATACATGTCAGGCAGGGTGCCTCGATGGCCCTCTTCAAGAGGAACCTTAACGATTGAATGGGAGATAGAAAATTCACCCCGGGGATCGCATCAGTATCCCTGCAACACAGGGGTCCATTGTGGGAAGCAATAGCCAGGGAATCATTATGGCTAGGCTTGTGTAGGCCCTAGGGCCGACAGCCTAGTACCTACCTATGAACTTATGATAAAGTATAGACAGCAGATAGACAGGTTCTTTGTTTTAGACAATGTTTTAAAATCCTGGAATCAGTTTGTTTGATATTAGGGCATTAATATATATAGTACCTGAACTTTTCTGTGAAATGACTTTTGAGACTTTTTCCCCTTCACTTTAAAGTCTCCTATTTCTCCACCTTCAGAGGTCAGCTGAAACACCACCTTCATTAAAAGCTGAGTGAATGTGCTTTTACATTACCCAACTTTCTTACCTGCATCACTTCTACTGTGACCCTCTGCAATCAGCTGCTGCTTCCCACTTATTTACTACAAAAACTAGCTCACGTTTGATTTTGTCCATTGTGATATTAACTCACTTATTGTATCAATTGTCTATGGGATTATCTACCTTCTGTGTTTGCGAATTTTCTGTCTTTTTTTGTGAATCTCTATCCCTGGGCTGTGCCTGCAAAAAGTCTGTAGTGATCTGTGTACTACCCTGGTAAACACACAAATCAAATTTTGGGTACAGTAAAATTCAGTCAAGTCAAACAGTAAGGGGGTTGGAGATGTGGTACAAATAGCAGGAGTTTATTTTGCCAGAAGTTTGGTTTGGAAGGGAACAAATAGTAATAAATAATAAAAAAAAATAGAGAGAAGTTCTAAAAATATGAATGTTGGCAGACTGGCGGAGAATGTTTCATTTGTTCTTAAAAAATAGTTTATATGTTAAACACATATACTTTAGGAAAGCTAGCATATTATGTATATGTTTTCAAGCTGTGTAGAAACTAAAGTTGTAAGAATTTATTTATTTTTTTTGGGAAACAAGTCTGAATCCAATTTAAATAGAAACAGTTTATAATGGAAAAGAAAAGATGGGCTTGAATTTAATAAATCCATTTGTTTTCTTAGCATCTGCAAATTTGAGTGTTAGAAAAGTGTCTGAAAAACAATAGGACATTTATGAAAAATATAAAGGTATGTGAGCAGATGGGAATACGAAAGGAATAAGAAAATTAAGAGAGAAACAAAAGGTTTGGAAGAAAATTAACGCAGAAGTAAAATAACATGTAAAACTGATATAAACAAAGCAGAAATGAAAAGGAAAGAATGGTATAAAATAATAAAAGCAAAGCATTATATTGATCCGTCAGGAAAAATGGGAGGAAGACAGAAGAAACCAATAAGGAAAAGGCAGGAAAGAATTGCCCCTGCTTTGGAACGAGTGATTTTATGTTGCATTTATTAATGGACAAACTGCGAGGTGAAACTAACATGAAATATAATGATAGACGAAAGAAATAGCTGAAGAGACACTGCAACACTTATTTTGGTTTGTAAGAAAAATGAAGGTTTTTGGACATTATTTAAAGATGTTTATGACTGGAAAAAAGCAATGATATGTACATGTTGCTGAAAGGGAAATAGAAGGTTAGGAGTGAAAAAGAAACTGTGGTAAAATTATATTCATTGCTATTCGTGTTCATGGAAAAGATGATGTGAAAAAACGTCTAATAAAAGAAATGATGATGAAGAAGTAGTAACTGATATAAAGAAATGGTTATTGAGGAAAGAGTATATAGACGGTGCAGTAGTAGCATTGTTGCCTCATAGAAAGAGCTTCTCCATTCGATTCTCAGCTGGAGTGCCTTCTGTGCAGAGTCTGCATGTCCTGCCTGCGTTCATGTGACTTTTCTCTGGGTACTCCGTTTTCCTCCCACATTACAAGGATGTGTGTCTGGAGCATTTCTCTCTGGGCCTTCACTGAAAATTGTCTTCATTCCAAGTTGGATTTTCCCAGTAAACAAATGTTTAAGTATGGGGATGAAACAGTTATTGGAAAATTGATATATAAAGTGTTTTATTAAGATGTATAAAGTGTGATATAAAGTGCACTTAAAATGAATGTATAAATAATGAACAAATGATGGAGAAGAGTTTATATAATAAAGCAAGCTGTTACTCTCTTGATAAGTGCCATACGATCTTTTACATCTACCTGAGATACCACCAACACAGGCAGAGGGGGCCTTGGTTTAAAACTAAGGAGTGCAGCACACTCTCTCTCTCTCCTATGCTACACTGCATTGCCAGTATTGGAAAATTTATCCAGCTACAAGAGGTAGGAACAGTTGCCTCATCCGCTTGTGCGGGTATCACAAAGTCAAAAGGAATAGAAATATCTAGTAAACTACAAAGTATGGAAAAGGGGTTAAAAGGTAGAACATGGATAGTGCTGGTTAAGGTGGAAGTTGAAGGGACACAGAGGTGACAAATGGTGCTAGTGTGGTTTTAATCCATGGTCCACTACTGAATAAAGTCTCTGTTTCTGACCACATATTTGGTATGGAAAATGGATCGGTTTCTTTCCTCTTTATAGGTGTGTACTAGGCTAATGGCCCTGGAGTCTTTACAAGCCTAGTTCACAGAAGCACCCTGGCATCATGCCGCCTGATGTTAGTTCCAGTGCCTCTATCAAGTAAAGCCACTGGAGTGATCCCCAGGGTGAACTTTCTGTTACCCATCCACTCATCAAGATTTATCCTGAAGAGGGCCAGTGAGGAGCTCTGCTTGACACGTAAGAGAAGTCTATTCCAGAGCATGCGTAGTATATATGGGTTATGAACCTGTCCCTCCAGCATGTTCTGTTGATTGTAGTAATGAGGTTGAAGTCTCTGGAGCATGTGTTGTGGAGGCATTGGGATTTCTTTAGATGTAGCATTTCTAACAGAGCTGGGTCAGACATGGCTTTGCAGGTCAAGCAGAGATCACCTGTTAGCAGACAATGAGACAGAGAATAGCTAGAGTTTTCTTTTTAGTCTGTCTGTGTAGGACATGTGTTTAAGGCATAGAATCCTCTTCATGAGGTACTTTGTGGCCTTTCCAGTTGCTGCAGGTGTTTAGTGAGGTACATGCCAAATAGGCATTATACTTGATGACTGGCCTAATGAGGGAAGAGTAGAGAGAGATAATGACCTCTTTCTTCACGGATGCAAAACCCTTAGTGATTAGATGTGCCACATAAAAGGATGTTCTGACCACAGTGGCAATGTGGTGGTCGAAGGAGAGGTTGCTGTCAACCTGTGTCCCCAAATCTCTTATAACCCCTTCAGTGTTCAGTGAGCTCCCATCGATGTGGTAATTAATGGGTGTTCAGTGAGCTCCCATCGATGTGGTAATTAATGGGTGTTCAGTGAGCTCCCATCAATGTGGTAATTAATGGGTGTTCAGTGAGCTCCCATCGATGTGGTAATTAATGGGTGTTCAGTGAGCTCCCATCAATGTGGTAATTAATGGGTGTTCAGTGAGCTCCCATCGATGTGGTAATTAATGGGTGTTCAGTGAGCTCCCATCAATGTGGTAATTAATGGGTGTTCAGTGAGCTCCCATCGATGCGGTAATTAATGGGTGTTCAGTGAGCTCCCATCGATGTGGTAATTAATGGGTGTTCAGTGAGCTCCCATCGATGTGGTAATTAATGGGTGTTCAGTGAGATCCCATCGATGTGGTAATTAATGGGTGTTCAGTGAGCTCCCATCGATGTGGTAATTAATGGGTGTTCAGTGAGCTCCCATCGATGTGGTAATTAATGGGTGTTCAGTGAGCTCCCATCGATGTGGTAATTAATGGGTGTTCAGTGAGCTCCCATCGATGTGGTAATTAATGGGTGTTCAGTGAGCTCCCATCGATGCGGTAATTAATGGGTGTTCAGTGAGCTCCCATCGATGTGGTAATTAGTGGGAACTGAGTTTTTCCCAAAGGGGATGATGACATTTTTTGGCATTAGGCTTAAGACCATAGTTTCAACACCAATTGTTGGTCTCAGTGAGGCCATTCTGTAGGATGTCCACATCACTTGGGGAGTTAATAATGGCTCCCAGCTTGCATTTGTCTACAAACGTGGTCAGCCAGAGTCCCTCCATATTGGCCTGAACTTCTGAGAAGTAGATGCCAAACAGGAGAGGACCCAGGACTGATCCCTGTGGGACTCCACTCATGACTGGTTGGCAGTCTGACTTGGAGTCTGCTACTTTCACACTGTGGATTCTATCTGTGAGCCAATTTGCAACCCACCTAGTCATATAGGAGATGATACCCAGTTTGGTGATCTTATCAATAATTCTTGACTGGGGAATGGTATCAAAGGCCTTGGCCAGATCAAGGCAGGCTGTATGAAATGCCTTCCCCTCATCCACAGCTCTGATGACTTCCCTAAGTCGTCAACCAGGTTGAGCAGGCATAATCTACCTTTCACAAAACCAAATTGCATGGGATCTAGAGTTTGGAGATTTCCTATATCCCTGATAATTAGGCCCATGAGGATGCATTCCATAGCTTTACATATCAGACTCATCAGGCTAATGGGGCAATAATTCCCAGGGTCTGTAGTCAGTCCTCCTTTGTGGAGAGGGATGACTGTAGCAGTGCACCATTTCATAGTGACAAAGCCTAAGTTGTGAGGTTGTGATTGAACAGGGCACACAGATGTGGTGCCAGTTCACTTTGTAGTTCATGTAGAACACATCCAGGGATATTGTCGGGTCCCATAGAAGCTGTATTCTTGGCCTTGGACAATGCAGTTTTAACCTGTGCTGCAGTAATGCTCAGTGCCTGGCATTCCTCTGGTATTGTGATCTCAACTTTTTTGTTGAGGCTAATAAGGGAGTTTTTCCAGTCTTGGGACTTCACTTTTTTCTGCAACAGTTTCTTCCTTTTGTTATAGAGATTTTTAATGGCAGAGGACTGCCAGATTGGCTTCCTTTTTTTGGAGGAGAGAATCTTGGTTCTGCTGGCTATGGCTAGCTCCATGCATTTATGTACGTGTTCGTACAGTGCATTGGTGTATGATTTGGTAGTCATGCATCTATTTTCCATTGACATGGGTGCCGTGAAGTTAGCCACCTCTGTTTTTAGGAGCTCAAAGTTAGCTTTGGAGACGTTTTTCATGGCGTCTACCTTTGCGGGTGGGGGGGGGGGGGTGAGATGTGGATTTCCATGGTGATTAGTTTGCGGTCAGATCTAACCAGGGAGGGATTGACTATTAGTCTAGTGCAATGGTTGCCATGTTAGTAATAACCAGGTCAAGGATGTTGCTTCCTCTAGTGGGGGTAAGAATGAACTGGTCCAGGGCATGGGAACTGATGAATTCCAGGAAGTGTTGGGCCAGTGTATTGGTGCATGTGTAGTTTTCCCAGTTGATGGAGGGGTAGTTGAAGTCACCTAGTATGAGAGTGTTAGGTTGGGCCCCAATAGTTTCCAGGGTGCTTAGGCACATGGTATGAGAGTCTTGGGACATGGATGGGGACCTATAGCAGGCTATAACCTGAATCGCCATCTTACTCAATGTTAGTCGCACCTGAAGTATCTCAGATGCATTATGTTGGGCTACTAGTCTGGAGGTGTGCGCATCCTTTATGAATATGGCAACACCACCTCCTTTGGTGCTTTGGTTCATGTTCTGGGGCCGAAAGGTATGGAATGAGTTATAGCCCGGTAGCGCAGGGGTGCTTTCTGCTACTTTAAACAAGATCTCCATTACAGCACAAGTGTTGATGTTCTCCATTTTTGAAGAGTGCTTTGAGCAAGAGCATCTTGAGATTTAGACTTCTAGCATTGAGCAGCATAACCCTCAGATTGCATTTATTTATAGCTGTTATGGTGGTAATTTGGTCTTTGGAACATCACCTAAAAAATTCACTATAGGGGGTGGCAAGAGCCTTAGCCAGTATCCGTAAACCCAGGGGTGGAGATGCAGGCCATCTCTGGCAAAGCATCAAGGTCTGTCAATCATGTCATCCCAAGCAGACAGATACAGGGTACCCTTAAAATGACACCAGAAACTTAGCTAATTGTTGATGTCAATTATTTTCTGCTTGTGCTGTGGTATCAGTCTGGGCGACGGTAGGATGCTGCTCAGGGCTAGGGTCATACCTGCCTGGGCCACATAATCCGAGAGCTCCTCCATGTCTCTTTTCATGTAGTCCAGGGAGGTGCATCTCACATCATTCATACACACATGGACAATGACAGAGTCATGCTTGTACTTGTTGTGGAGTGACCTGAGTGCATGTGTTATGTGTCGGATTCTGGCACCTGATAGACAGCTGACTGTTACCTTCTCCTTATTCAACCTAGTGAGTGGGACACATCAGTGTGCCTCACTATTGAGTCATCTATGATTAGTCTTTGGGCAAGCTGTTAGGTGAGCTGTGTGTCTTGTGGTTTGTGCTGTGCTGTGGTGGTGGAGTGCATTTCTCCCTTGGCTGTCTCTGCTGTTTGGGTAGATTTCTATTGAGAGCCTCCATGAAGGTGGGCATGTGGTTTGTGTTTTTATGTCAGAGCTGTGATGGTGGGTGTTCTGGAGGGCTGTGTGTTGCATGTGGTGTGGTGCAGGTGTTGACCTTCTCCTCTTGATCAGCTATTCCAGTCATGGCTTGAGAGTGCATGGCTTCCAATTTGGATATATATATATATATATATATATATAAAGATTAAAAGATAGAGACATATATAGGTTTAGTGTTATTAATGTGCATTTCAGTAATAGGCAAATCACTGAACCAATGAAAAAAAAGCCAGTAATTAAATTTTCCAGGTATCACCCATTTTAAATAGATACTTAAAGTTACAGATTCATAACGAGTGACTATTCATGTGGAATTGCAAAAAAAAAAAAAAAAAAAATACCATACATAAAACTTTGCAGAACAAGTTTCAGTTTATTAATAAATTTTGTAAAACAACCAAGTACTGAGCAGGAGTGAGAGTGAGAAAATAGCAGAAGATAACAATCCAAGATGTAAAATCCACGTAGTTTATTGCAGACAAGAACAAAAGGATAAGCGCTTTCACTGTATCAGCTTCTTCAGATCCATGAAACAAACCTCCTAACACAAACTAGTTATATATTAAAAGCACACTGAGACAATTAAATAATTAACCTATCAAGAAGATGATCCAACACAAACCTCTATTTAAAGGCATAGCAAACTGCAAAGAACAGAAAAGGAATACAAAAAGCACACTACAAGAATATAAATGCATAAAATAACTTAAAATGCCCGTAAAATGACTTTAAACACTCCATAGAATATATAAAAGGTTTTCCAAAACACATAAACTAATACATGAAAAAATGTATATATAAATACATAAAAAACTTTGAGACATAAGGACATAATGTAGACATACGCATATAAGTAATTACAAATAGTCACTTTACATGCCTGCACTGCCTTAGGCTAGGTTTTATGGATGCCCTTTCATTTAAACCCAGTCCCCTATCAGCCCTTAAAAGTGTTATCCAGTAACTCTCTTTTCCTTCAGTGCATATCCTAACATCACCACCCCTCTGATTTGGGGTGATGACCTCTAACACTCTAAACAAACACTTGTGGTCATGACCATGCATGACCACGTGTTTAGCTAAAGCATTATGCAACGTACCCTTCCTAATGTGGTAATTATGCTCTCTCATCCTATCTCTGAGTGGGCGGTTGGTCTTACCCACGTAGAAAGAGGAACACAACTGACACACTGCCAAATAGACGACATGTACGGTCATACAATTCACCTCCACTTTAGTATAAAAAACTCTTCTCAAATCAGGATGAAAAAACTCCACATTGCTGTCTATAAAAGGGCAAAAGTTGCAGTGACCACAGGGTCTTGTACATCCTACCTTTTTAGGATGTCTATCATGTCTTGGATAGCACAACATCCTTTTCAAGTTGTTCTTATTCCGAGTCCGAGTTTACGATGCCGAGTCAGGGGAGAGAGTATCCAGATTTGCTTGCACAGTGGCAACGTTTGAATATCGAGGTAATCAGGAAATATCTGCAGCTCCTCATTGACTTTTTTCGTCCAGAGGAAGCTAAGTTAACTGACAGTATTAATATGACACAACAAGCGCTCTTGGGTGAATTCCCTAGTGAAATAGTACAACCACTCTTCGAGAATGTATTGGACAGTGTGTTAGCATTTGAATGTAAACTACTTCAACAGAAAAGGCATAAGGCTACTAGGAACATTACGGATTTTAAACTGGGCCATGTATTTATGTGTTTATGTGGCCCAGAAATGGTAATAATACTGTTACTCCCTCTACTGTTTATACACATAGGAGGCATGGTTCTGATAAGTTTGACCATGACCCTATTACTAAGGACAATAATAATGTGAACATTAATGTAAATACTAGGACTTTGGAAGCTGAAGTTGTTGGTACTGTGACTAAATGTAATAATGTTGTTAATACAGAGTCTCATAGGTCTGAAGTTTGTGTAGAGAACACTACAGGAAAAGATGTTGGTGGTCCCCTGATTAGAGGGGAATCACTTGTCAATGAAGCCTTTGTGCATGATTATAATGATTCTAATGATGTCATCCATATTATACATCCTAGTATGCAGCCAGGCACTAATCTATATCCTGAAGTGCGCATTAATAAGGATAAACCCACATCTTTGGCTGGCAAATCTGAAGTTGTGGTGAGACCAAAGATAAGGGCAGAGCAAGTAGATTCAAGTAGTAATATTAGCCCTGATTTGTCTTTTCCTCTACCTACACGCCTGGAGAAAGGCCCACGGAGGTCACGCTCCATGAGTCGAGGCAGACAGAAAAGAAAGTCTTCAGGGGAACCCTTATCCCATCAGACCCTGAAAAAGATGTGGACCAACAAACATTAGTTCACAATATATCTCAAGTGATACTTAGTATTGACATTAGGCTGTTGAGTAAAGGGTTGAATTTTATTCCAAAGACACAGAGTAGGTTAACGGATACTATTACAGACCTTAAATTGTTTTGCAGAAATGTTATGTTAAAATATATGTTTAAGGGTTCCAGTAATGAATCAGCTGATAATAGGGAGTTCATATTTAAGAATTTGAGTGAGTTTGTGCCCACCAATCATCCTTTGGTTGAGGCTTTCTTAAAACTAACGGAAGATGAATTATATAGCTTTTACGACAGCAAGAGAGATAGGAGACCTGTGAGGTCTGATAACCTTACCTATAAGGAGAGGTTAAGCTTAAAGAAATTACAAGATGACTCCACCATCATTATAAGGCCAGCAGACAAGGTTGGTAGGATTGCTGTTATGGATACTTCGCATTATAACACAACCATGGAAATGATGTTGCTTGATAAGTTTTATGAAGTGATTACAGTGGATGATGTTAATGACATTATTAGGTATGTTGGCTATACACTTTTGGATATTTTTAAGAGTAATTTAATAGGGAAGGAGTTATATGAATACCTTTGCATCAGGGCGCCTGTTATTCCTGTGATACATGGGCTACCCAAGATACATAAAGACCCTAAAGACCCACCCATGAGACCAATTGTTTCTGGTCATGGGTGGGTAACTGAGCACCTATCTGTCTTTATAGAAAAACATTTAAGTCAAGTTTTGAATAATAATACTTTTGTATTATGAGACTCTAAGCAGTTTTTAATAGACCTCTATGAATGTATTAATCAACAAGGAACTGTGGCGGACTGTATATTTGTAACCTTTGATGTGCAGTCCCTTTTTACAGTTATACCGAATGGGCTAGGACTTAAATGTTTCAGAATATTTAAAGGAGCATAGTGACTACTTGGATGTTATGATTGACTTGATAACACACTTTCTAGAACTGGTTCTTGAAAATAACTTATTTATGTTCAGAGATGTTATTTACAGGCAATGTGATGGCGTAGCCATGGGCACACCTTGTGTGAACAGCTACGCTAACATATTTCTAGCCCATTGGGAGGAACATGTGTTGTTTTGTCAAACATTGCTCAGGGAGCATGTGGTATTTTATCGGCGGTTTGTGGATGATATTTTTGTTTTATGGAAAGGGACATTGGCACAGTTGCAATCTATGTATACAATGATGAACAATCTAACCACCTTCCTCAAGTTTACTATGCATTTCTCTAAGCATAAGATTGAATTTTTGGATCTGTTTGTTGAAAGGTTACCAGATGATATTATCAACACAGGGGTTTTTCGTAAGACCTGTCACTGTAACTCATTACTTATGAGAACGAGCATGCATCCACCGTTCATATTTAGGAATATTATGAAAGGACAGGCAATTAGGGCCTCAAGGTTAAACCCTATGGCTATAGGGTTTACCAATGAATTAGATAACCTGACAAGGAGGTTAACAGAAAGGGGGTATAATGTGAACGAGGTCAACCACCATCTGGATGAAGTACACAATCTACGTTTGACTGTAGCCAGTCCTTATTTTGGACCCATATATCCTAGTGTTGCTGGGGATAAAAAGATTGATTGTTGTGTTAAGTTCTCCACAACTTTTTCATCAGATCAGTTTGAAATCAGGGAGATTGTCAGTAAGTTTTGGGGTGTCCTGCAGGTCGATGATGACCTTAGGCAGATAGTAGGTGAAGCTCCACGTTTTCTTTTTAGGAATAAGAACAACTTGAAAAGGATGTTGTGCTATCCAAGACATGATAGACATCCTAAAAAGGTAGGATGTACCAGACCCTGTGGTCACTGCGACTTTTGCCCTTTTATAGACAGCAATGTGGAGTTTTTTCATCCTGATATGAGAAGAGTTTTTTATACTAAAGTGGAGGCGAACTGTATGACCGTACATGTCGTCTATTTGGCAGTGTGTCAGTTGTGTTCCTCTTTCTACGTGGGTAAGACCAACCGCCCACTCAGAGATAGGGTGAGAGAGCATAATTACCACATTAGGAAGGGTACGTTGCATAATGCTTTAGCTAAACACGTGGTCATGCATGGTCATGACCACAAGTGTTTGTTTAGAGTGTTAGAGGTCATCACCCCAAATCAGAGGGGTGGTGATGTTAGGATATGCACTGAAGGAAAAGAGAGTGACTGGATAACACTTTTAAGGGCTGATAGGGGACTGGGTTTAAATGAAAGGGCATCCATAAAACCTAGCCTAAGGCAGCGCAGGCATGTAAAGTGACTATTTGTAATTACTTATATGCGTATGCCTACATTATGTCCTTATGTCTCAAAGTTTTTTATGTATTTATATATAACATTTTTTCATGTATTAGTTTATGTGTTTTGGAAAATCTTTTATATATTCTATGGAGTGTTTAAAGTCATTTTACGGACGTTTTAAGTTATTTTATGCATTTATATTCTTGTAGTGAGCTTTTTTTATTCCTTTTCTGTTTTTTGCAGTTTGCTATGCCTTTAAATAGAGGTTTGTGTTGGATCATCTTCTTGATAGGTTAATTATTTAATTGTCTCAGTGTGCTTTTAATATATAACTAGTTTGTGTTAGGAGGTTTGTTTCATGGATCTGAAGAAGCTGATACAGTGAAAGCGCTTATCCTTTTGTTCTCGTCTGCAATAAACTACGTGGATTTTACATCTTGGATTGTTATCTTCTGTTATTTTCTCACTCTCACTCCTGCTCAGTACTTGGTTGTTTTACAAAATTTTTTATATTTCTCTGAGCAGGGGCGTTTACCTGTGAAGCAGCAATTTGTCAGACTTTTTTCAGTTTATTAATAAATAGGTGTTTACTAAATGCACATTTTGCACGTATCTTTGTGTATTTATTTAAGTTTGATGACTGGGGAAGTCCACTGGGCCGTAAAGAGCCCGTTTTCAGTGGAGGCCCAGGAAGAAAAGCTCCAAATATTGCAAGTTAAATATTACAAAAGAATAACAAAGATTTGTATAGAACAATTAAAACATTTACAGAAATATAATACATTATGTAATAAGCTTTTAGTGAGTTAACATTTAAACAGAAGGTTACTAGCCCTTTTGGAGGTTGGGTAAACTGAACATTTGCAGAAAAAGACATTTTTGTCAAATAAGCTCTTTGTAATTAAACATTAAACAAGTAACTACTAGCCCTTTGCAGGTTAGGTGGACCATTTTGCATGGATAGTACCAGAACATTGGATTATGGAAAGTCTAGTACATTAGATAGCAGACATAAAATCAGTCCCTGGTAGGGCGAGACTGTTTTAGGGTGAGATGAAGCAACAGAATTGGTAAATGGTAATGATTTCGGCAAAGGATAGAAAGAGATGGGGTAGAGAGGGGTTTATGTTGGAGCATGACATGGGCATTCCCATTTGGCTGATAGATGAGAGAATAACTGAGATTTAAAATTGGTGTGGTTTGGAAGGTTGCGAAGGTGGGGGGGGGGTTCCACTGTTTGGCTAAGGAGTAGGACAGTAGTAGTATTTAATACTTATACGTTTTCATATCTGAACTTGTCTTATTTATGTTTTTAATGTCAAATGAGATACTTAAAGAACTGTGTCCATTTATTTAACTTTCTATTCAATAAATATACTAACACTGAACCTATCATGTTATGCTTTATTATGGATTGTATATATTATGGTGTACCATTAGTACATAACTACTATAAATATAGGGAAATAAATGTAAAATATTAAAAGGCTATGTAGGATAGTTGCATTTTCTGTGTCCCTCATATTCTAAATTCCTTCAAATACAATTGCATTAATTATTGAAATGGAAAGCAGCAGTAATTTACTAAATTGGTTTACTATTTTTCTATAATGTTAATCATAACTTTGTTACATTTTATTCAACATATTGGGAATCCGTCATCCATTAATAGAAGGGCATGCTTCCAGTCTCTCTCTCAATGCACACACACACACACACACACACACACACACACACACACACACACACACACACACAGAAATATATAAATGTAGGTGTGCATGCGTGTGAGCAATTTTGTGTGCAGACCTGTATATATACCTTAGTCACAGCTGAAAAGTGTGGAGAGGTCGGCCTACTTACCTGGTTAGCAAATAATAATAAGTAATAATAAATATATTTAAAAGCAAGAATCAACCATTTGTGCCTTGTATTTGATAGAACAGGAGAGGTATTAATGGTTTACATGTTTGCTTATGTACCTTTTAACTTTTTTCTTGAAATATGATTACTGAAAACACTTGCTGCTGAAGGACGTAAAAGGCACTGCCAACAGGATAGGATTTATTAACTAAGTACTATATCCCAGGTAAGGCTAAGCTCAGGTAGTGCTGGGAAAAAGGCGGAGAATAAAATGGCAGGACAATGCAGAGAAGAGGCAGGTAGGAAAAGAAAACATGACATGGACTAAGTGAAGGAAGAAAATGTCAACGAGGTAACTGAATCCAGTGTGCAGGATATAAGAAGATGGCATATGCTTAAAAGAACAGACAGAAATTCTAGAAGGCTAAAGCAGGATTCAGGAGGAAGGGAACAGTAAAGAGGGGGATAAAGTGTTTGTGAAATGGGACAGGGGGTTGTCTCACAGTTTTATGATGCTTGAGGGTACAGCACTTTTTGGAGACTGGTAAAGCCCCAGGATAATTATTTTGAAAGGTATACAGGACCACTAATAGGGAAGCAAACAGGGCTGTAGCAGAAAGTTACATTTTGTACCCAGACCTAATACTGTTGCCTCCACCACCCACCTATCATTTTAAAAAAGGCACACACCCCTCAAAATGCCATCCCCAGATATATAGGAAAGGGACACGTTATTTCCATCTTTTATAATTTATACTCACAAAAGGTTAATTTTATACATGTACAAAGAATGCTTGTGAGAAAAGAATATATCTCTGTACTTTAAATATCCATGTATACAGTTCTAAACATACTGTGTTTTTTGAGTGATGAAATTTGCAACAAATGCTCAGAAAATATGTACTCAGATGAGTACACAGAGTATGCCTAGCTACACACTTGGAATCAAGTGGGAAGGAGTAGAGATGGACAGACAGGATAATAGCAATAAGGCCAGGCTGAGGGATGATGGTTATGGGATACGCAGCAGATGTAGGACAGTAGGACATGGGCAGAGTAGTTAGACCACAGCAGGCATATGTAACAAGAGGCAAGAAGATAGCAGATAGAATGTGAAGACTGTGAGCTGATGTGTGCAAAAGGGGAAGTAGAGGCAGACAGACAGGAGAACTATGCACTGCTGAGTGAATAGAAATGGAAGGAGGATGCATAACCAGAAGGGAAGCAGTGTGTGTGTGTGTGTGTGTGTGTGTGTGTGTGTGTGTGTGTGTGTGTGTGTGTGTGTGTGTGTGTGTGTGCATACATGCGCGTGTGGTTGCGTGAGTGTGTGTGAGAGTGAGTGTGAGTGTGTGTGCTCGCACGTGTGAGTGTGTGTGTGTGTACGTATGTGTGTGCGCTTGCACATGAGTGTGTATGTGCATGTGTGTGAGCATGTGTGTGAGTGTATGCGCACATGTGGGAGTATGAGTGTGCTCGTGACTCTGTGTGTGTGTGTGTGTGTGTGTGTGTGTGTGTGTGTGTGTGTGTGTGTGTGTGTGTGTGCATACACGCGCATGTGGGTCAGTGTGTGTGTGTGTGTGCACATGAGTGTGTATGTGCATGTGTGTGTGTGCGCGCATGTGTGAGCATGTGTGTGTGTGTGTATGCGCACATGTGGGAGTATGAGTGTGCTCGTGACTGTGTGTGTGTGTGGAAGCAGGCTGTAAGGTTAAGCAGTAGCCTAAGGCATAGATGAGCAGCACAGAGCAGGAGACTAACAGGCACAGAGTCTGAAATATACCGAGAGTGGGTAGTAACGGCAGTGGACAAGATCTGCTGATGCTTGATATGGGGAGGTAGGCAAGAAAAGAAGAGGAGAGTTTGGTAAAAGTCAAATAGTTCTAGACCTAACTCCCATGAACCTATACTTGGCAATGAATAGGTAGGAAGAATCTGCAGGTGTGTGCAGAAATCTTCATCAGGAAAGGCTTCATCTCAGTTCAAGTAATACCATTAAAAATATTGACACTAGACAGACATTAAGATTACTGTGCCTTACACTGTGATGGAAAGGGAGAGAGAAGGTGAAATTTGTTCAGAAAATGTCAAATAATGTATCGTGGGATGTTACTACCAGACATTAAACAGACGGGTGATGGAAATGGAGCCGATAGCTGAAAGCTGTGCAGTAAATATCAAAGGATGTAGGAAGGGATGTTGCTGGAAGACTAGAAAAGGTGGGACAGAGTAGCTCAGGAAGGAAACCAAATACTTAACAAGAAAGAAAAGTTATAATCAAGGAAAATAATACCATATTATGACAGGCAGACTGGGGAACTTAAGGCGGATGTTGGGAAAATATTGTACAAAATGGCATAGTAGATGAAGAACATAAGGATGGCACTGCAAAACACTTACTGGGATGGGCGATATTTAAAACTCTCAGTGAAGGCAGTAATAAAGGAATGAGAGATTAGAAAAGAGTAAAGTTACGGAGAATGTCAACAATGGCAGAAAGCTAGGACAGAAGCTGAGTTGAAAGCAGTAATAGTAGAGAGTGGGGTTTATGTTCAGTCACTGAACAACAAATACATTGTTAAACATCACACATTCAGTTCAGCAAATGTTCAGTCATCGAATATTTTACCCAAGGAATAGAATTGGTTGGCCAGCTGTAGGAAATTTGCCCTTTTCTCCACTGTAGTACATTCTCAGTGTTGGTGTATATTAAGTAGGAAGGGTTTGCAGAGCAGAGCCCCCCACTTGGATGGGTTTGATATACTGTAGTGTGTATTTTGGTTTACATGTTGGTCCACCGTCTCTTTTCCCTGGATAAAATATTCAGTGATTGAATGTTCACTGAATTGAGCATTTGATGTTTAACATTCGATGAAGAGAAGTTTGATGTATTTGTAATTTGATGACTAAACATAGACCATAGTGAGTGAGGTTATTGTTATTTAAATAACAGAAATATGATGATACAGATTGTTTGGCACAGACAGTATTGGCAAAAATAAATGAGGGGTGGCTATATGCAAGGGCTAAGTTAGAGGGGGGAGGTAATAACTGATAAAGAGGTGAAGTTAAGTAAGAGTAAAGGGAACCAGACTGGACAACCAGAAGATGGAATGGAGGCCAAAGGAGTAAGGTCAATCATTCTGTCAATGTTTTCGGTACAAGAGGAGAAGGGCGATACACTTTTGACAGTGACAGACTCAAAGAGCTGACAGAAGGAAAGGGTACTTATGATGAATATGACAATGAGACCCAAGTTTGCAAGAAGCAAAATTGTGTGGAGAGAGTAGTAGTACAAAAAGTATTCATAATGGAAAAGATCAGATAAAACCGTGACAAAAAACAGTAAAGGAAGATTCCTTGATCTTATACTTGGCAGAGCAGATAAAATGAAGGATCAACACAGCAGGGATTGAATTACAAATAGTATTTCTCATCCAATTAAGATTAAGGCTTTGGAACAGCTTCTACTGTTAATTGCTGTATCGCATATGGGTTGATAATTTACTTGGATTGATCATTTGCTAGCTGTGTAAGGTTGCAAGAGTCTGAAAAATCATTAGAAGATTAAAGTTTTTTTGAAAGGGCTAGAAGTAAGTAGACATAGAAACATCCAAGAACACAGAGGCTAGGATTGCTATTGCTAATATTCTAAAAATGTAAACACACCAGGACACAAATGAACTTAAAATCAGGTTGTTTCTCATCAGTAAAAGAAGAGAGGACATGCCAGGCATCTTTTAACAAATCAACTTATAATGCCAGTAGCTGCATTTTGATCACCCTGCATCTTCAGTCAGGCATAAGGGAGAGCCAAGTACATACATAGGGATTTTCAGTATAATGTAAATTGTAACAATTCATGGATCTTTCACAAATGTATAATTATAAACTTCATTTGTAATGTTTCTTATATAACAAGTCATTTACAGAATACTCAATGGCCCTGTAGGAAATGTTAGTCATTTAATTAACTCTGTCTGTTAATACAATTCCACAACCCTTATCAGACTTCATAAAATGAACAGACTGATCACAAGTTAAGCTATTAAATAATGTTCACTCTTTTCTAGACAAAGTGCAAAACATATTAAAACATTTCCCATTCAGGACCGTTCTTATTACCATCTCTCAAATTTTCCCAAAACAGTTTGATGTCAGGTTGAGCACTGCATCATATATACTTTTCCTATGTGACTGAGCATAATTTAAAGAAATTTCAATGGTATCATCAAAGTGAAACAATGTAGTTAAGTTCAATTTTCATAAAAAAGTTTTCAGTTCAATTAAATAGGAAGCAAGGTCTGCATGTCTGCAGGGTACAAACCATTCATGCCCACACAAAAAAAAAAAAAGTATAAATAATTAATAGCCAAATGGCTACAATTATAGATTTTAAACTAATTTTCTCAAATATGGTAGCTTCAGCTATTGCACATTCTAATTGTTTTTACACCCCCTGTTCCAACCTTTGTGAGAGTTCCTGCCTGAATAGAGATTCCTGTAATAAACTAAGAATGCAGGGACTTCTGGATTGCTGATTCTGTTCCCCACTTCTTGACTATGTATCCTGGTGGACGGTACTCTAAACAGTCTGTCTTTCAACAAATCCACTGAGGTTCTTACAAGTTCTTGAGATGTCTTTTTCAAGAAATGCTTTAGGTGTTGGATATGCTACACCTTTTAACTATATTCACTCAGGCCACATTGAAGCTTATTTTTTTTTTTTTGGGGGGGTGCTCCATTTTATTTTTACAATTTGCACCAATTTTTTGGAAAACCCCATTGCACCTAGTAACGGGGGTGTTAAACAGATCAGTGTTAATAGCATATTGCCAGATATAGAGCTTCCATGACCCTTTTCATTGTACTTTATTACTAGGCTCATCAGTTCATGGTCATGCTGGTCAAACAGTCCAAGCAACTCACAATGCAACTCCAAGCTCTCCATCAGTCCATTAGGAAATGTCAGACATGTCAAACCTTGAGGAAGTCTTTTGTTCTTTATGCTCCCTAAAAGATCTGTTCTCAGTGAAGGTATAGTTCCAACGTCTCTATTACCACTGGAAAAAGTAATGCCAACAATGCAGGTATTATCTGCCTGTTGAGAGGTCACTAGTCGTCTAAGTTGCTGAATTAATAGACACAAATTACTAACAGAATAATTTAAAATCCTGGGTTTAACAAATAATCTCCTTTGAAGCTGTGTTGAATATCTTAGTGTTTCAATGACCCAAACAAAACAAAAAACAAAGTCAAATCAAATAATCATTACAATTCAGTGCTATTGAAGGATGTTTGTAGTATAGGAGTGTGACTAAAGACTTTGAACAATGAAGCAGTATGATGTCATCAGCATGCAGTTTGATGGACAGTAGATGACCGTATGAAACAGTATATGATGTCATCAGCATGCAGTTTGATGGACAGTGGGTGACATCATAGAGGCATGCTATGTACAAAAACTGCAAACAGAAGTGACCTAGTGCAGTGTTTTGCCCCAAGTGACATGAAGATAAGTAACGGTTAAATCACCAGAGGTTACTCATAGAGGGTCTATATTAGGACCCCAAACATTTGAAATGTCCGGTGTTCTAATATCAACCCATTTTCAGTGAATGCTGAAAATATCGAAGTAAAAAGAAAGCAAATTCTTTCCTAGGGAAAGAATTTGGTTGTCCATTTCTGTTGCTTCGGTATTTTCAGTGCTCTGGTGGAAAGCTACGGGTTGGGTTCAGGTAAGTGTGCGATTGTGTGGACATGTGGGTTAGGGCGGGTTAGGGTGCGGGCCGGGTAAGTGTGCGATTGTGTGGACGTGTGGGTTAGGGCGGGTTAGGTGAGTTAGGGTTATGGCGCGGGTGAGGTGACTGTGCGATAGTGACTGACCTTAGGGTTAGGGTTTGGGTTAAGGTAAGTTGATAGTTAGTGGTGTTTGTATAGTTTAGTGTAGGGTTAGGTGTTAGAGTTTAGGTGCATGTGTGTGGATTGCTGTTTGTTTGGTGTGCTTGTGTTCTGTGTGTGTGTTTTGGAACAGCAAATTCTTTCCCTAGGAAAAAAATTGCTGTTCCGAATGTTCGATGTTTTTTTTTTCGATTGCTAGGGTTTGATATTAGAACACTCGACATTTTGAATGTTCGGTGTTCTAATATAGACCCTCATAGACAGTCTCTGTTGGCTAATATTTTTAAAAGAATATTAGGTGTGCCATGTTAAAAGACTTTGATAAGCTGAGAAAAACCATGCCAACATATTCATTGTTGCTTAGTGGCCAGTGGATCAGGTTTGAGACTCAGGAGAGCTGTTTCTCTGCTGCTTCCTGGTCTAAAGCCACTGTGAGCGGAGTTTAAAATGCTGTGGATGTTGAGGTATGTCATCTGTTGAATAAAACACTTTTCAAGTATGTTACACAGATAGGAGAGCTACTAATCAATACTGAATAATTTCATTTGATAGAACTCCTTTGTGTAGGAGGTAAAATTATTTCATATTTCCAAGAATCTGGGAATGTGCTTTCCTTTACAGATCGCCTTATTAGTGTAAATAACTAAATGCAATAGCATCAAAATCAGTTTTTATGTAATAAGGAATTATTCGAATCTGCTTTAAAGTGAGGATGTGCCTATTGGCAATGGAGGAGGTGGTGGGATTGCAGTAGATCGTTTTACTCCCAAGATATCGGTGCGTTGTATATAGCTAGAGACCAACTACAACATGCTGTGGAGGTACCAACAGCCAAGCATGTTGGATACGGACTAGACTGTAGTGCCATCCAGGAGACTGTGTGTTAATTTGCAGAACCAGGTTGAGGTTTGGTAAACGTTTGTTCTTGTGCTGTATAATATTCTTTTTGCTCGGAATTATTACAATGTTCATGTTCCTATGCTAACCCCTTTTAAAATATTAATTGCATAAGCAACTAAACAGTAAATTCTTGTTTTTTATACTATTATGCCTGTTTTGCCTCCTGAACATAACAGAAATTGTTAATATTTTTGCTATTTGTAGCAACCTGGTATTTGTATTGTAGGCTATTTACAGCAACCTGTTATTTGTAATGTAAACTGTGTTTGAATTTTTCATGTAATTAAAATTGTTGGTTCCTGTGGAGCTTTTCTCCCCGGGCCTCCACTGAAAACGGGCCCCCAAGCTCAGTGGACCTCCCCGGTAATAAAACTGAAATAAATAAATAAAGTAAATAAATAAATAAAATGAAGACCCCTATAGCTATTGAGATTTGAATTAATTCTGAAGGGAGCAAATCTTTTCCATGGATTGTTTCATTTTGTTGTCAACAATGTTATAGTAATTATTTATGTGCGCTCTGGTTTTGTCTGACTGTGACATCAAGTATAGGATGTCTTAAGAATTTTTTTAACAAATAAACAGCTCCATTGTAACAGAGGGTGCATAGTTATTGCCAGATGACCATAAAGAGTACATCTAGGAACAGTTTCAGTTTTAGTGAAATGCTTGGTTTTGCATACCCATCGTAACCAATAACTAATAGTGACACAAGAACGTGTCTGTACGCGTAGTAGTTGTTAGTTTAGTTACACCACCATACGGGGGGTGTGTGTGTGTGTGTGTGAGGGGTGAAGACAGAGAGAGACAGAATAAATGAGGATCTAACGTTACGTACAAGTCAATGGTCGTTGACACTGAAAGCAAGTCTTTTGGAATCGGGCCTGCAGTTTGTACAGTTCTCAAACACAGTAATCTTTTTTTCATTTTTCTATGTATCTTCACTTTTGAAAGTTTAGCTAATGCAAAAAAAAAAAAAAAGGAGAGAAAAAGAAAAAAAAAAGACAACTTTTTGCTTTCTGTAACAGATTGTAATCTTCCCACAATCAACTTCAATAAATGGTCTAACATTAAACTCACCGTTCTACACAATAAATTTTATGCAATGTATGCAAGTATTTTACCAAAGCAAAGTGTCTGACACAGCTACTCCTGCCTCAAATATTTGTGACCATTGTTTGTTCACACATGACTAGGTGGTAATAAAAAAATAACAGGGAAGTAATTCTCTTTCAAGAATAAGACAAAATGAGACATGTAACACCTTCACCCTTAGAACTTTAGAGTTTTAGGGGGAGGGGCAATTTCTCCATACAAGCTGTTGAAGTACACTTTGATTCAGGTTCAGTAGAAGGTCCCATCTGCAACCTCTTCCCTTAGCCCCACATAGTCTAAAACTTGGCCTTTTGTGGAGTGACCTCTTTGTCTGAATGACGTTGTTTCAACCATGTTGCAAAAATGCAGAAAACGTCTGGAGAGCAGTATTATAAGAAGGCATGAATTAGGAAAGTTTTTTTATATGTTGTGATAATTCAGATCTGTTATTTTCAGTGTACATTTCACAGTTCGGTGAGATTCAGTGGAGATGACGTATGATACTTTCTGGAAGGGGGACAGGATTTGATTATATGTCATCTGATTTTAATAATAAAACACAATTCAGAAATAATGATTTCTGCAAATCCTTAGGCTGAATCCCACACTGCAGGCTCCTGGTAAAATTGCAAGGGGGTTATTAGCAGCAAAGTTAGTAGATGGATGAAGAATAGGTTAGGTAAAAGAACAGAGAGTAGTGACTAAGAACAGTCTTACAGTGGGTAATAAAGTTACATATTGGGCACTGTGGGGGTTAGTCCTTGGTTTCTTATATTTTCGGGCTCTGATTTCATCTGCAGCATAGAAAACTAGGCCAGTCTTTGCAACTGACACTAAGCCAGGGAAAATATCAGCAGAATGAGGAGCAGGCCTGTAAAGGGACGTAAGGAGACTAGAACCACTGTCTGAATGATGGCAATTTTACTTCAGCCTATCCAAAGGCATGATGCTGCGCCCATATACACATTAGTACTAGGCCAGACCGCCCAAAGAATCAAAAGCAGAAAGAAGGATGAGAGGATACTGCAGTGGAAAATGCATCATGCTGACTACAAACCTCTGGTAGCAAAGGTAAATCAGGTTGAAGCATACACCTAAGTGCAGAAACAAGAACTAAGACGGTGGTACTCTTTCTTTATCAAGTGCTACTTTTGAACGAATCTGGAATAATAATGGGTTTATTCTGGGATTCATATAGCAAAGGAAATAACATTACTTGTCAGGAAACACAAGAAGTAGACTAGGAGGGTAAGTGTTAGGATACAGGGGTCTGAAATATAAACAAAGGAGAGACAGTGATTCTGTGATGTATACAATTATATTATTTCATGCCATGTCATGCTAAAATAAGGTATTTGTTTTTATTAACTATTCTAATATATTAAAGTCCTTTAATTTAGTACTGTAATATATATGCTTATATTCCTTATTACATTTGCTAGAGAAGGGTATCAGCAGTTGAAATATATATTATTTTGATATTAATGAATCTAATGTCCACTGCAATGCAATGCCAGAAACTGCTCAGATGCATGGTAGCCAAGTACATAATTAGCAGCAACTGGCCAAAATGAGCATTTGTCAAGACTGGTCATTGCAGTCAGAATTATCTGTTGCCGTGAGATACAGTGACCTACAGCATATTAGATTATGTCCAGGAGGACAGGCCTTAAACGCTAGGTCATATTGAAATGTGAGTTGATCACTTTACCTTTAATCAGTTTGCTTTTTTGACCAATTGCATTTTCATGGACTGACATTTTTGCTAGCCTCTAACTTGTCCCACTTTTCACAGAGCTCTCCCAGTACCTTTATCTTCATCAGCTATTTGATATTTTCTGTTAACCTAGAGCAGGAATCACAGCTGGCTTACTGACCACTTTTATCTTTCAGGATATTTGTTATGAAAACAGTAGGTTAGAAAGTCTGTTTTGATATCTATTTTCTCTTCTCATTCTGCTTTCTTCTTTTGTAACTCACTTTTACATTATTCTGCACCATGTGTTAGCAAGGAATGTGCTTTTTGTGTTGTGTATGTATAGCTTTAGTAATGAAAAGAAAAAAAAACAAACAATTCAGAACTTTTTCTACATTAAGGGATTTCTAACTAGTACTTTTCATGTTCCTTGTCCCCAATTGGAGTTAGTTTTTGTTTGATGTGAGTCAGAAAAAAGGAATGAAGGTAAATATTTCACGTAGGTGCACATGTCGTAGTTTAAAAATTACTTTTTATGGCATAAGTACTCTTGGTATGCAGACTCAGGTTCCTTTCTTTTAGTCAATGCATGTCTAAATCCTTTGAACATAAAACGCCGGGACAGCAGAACTTTATTTTGTGCTTCTAATCAATAAAGAATATCTGAAGGATGCAAACAAGGTCCGTGCATTCGTTATACTCGATAATGTATGAGCCATAGCTGGGTCACCTATACAAGTTTAAGCAAGCCATGCGTTAGTGGTAATTATGTTTCATCTGCTCATATTGCATAATTACCCCATCTCTGGTTTTTTAGAGTACGTTGAAAATATGCAGTGTTGTGATTTCCTGTTGCACATTATTTGCCTATAATGTCACAACCTCAGTGTTAAAAGACATACAGAGATGTCAGCTCTGCCTTTTATAACCAGCACATGTTGTCAGTATTAGCACCTTCTTAGGTTTACAATGTATTGGATCATATAATACTGATGGCTTGTTATGAATGTCCTATTTTGTTTTCATCCGTACAATTGTGTTGGCATGATTTCAGGACTCTCATGCACTGCTTTTAACACTACCTACTGTCAGAGTACAAAAGTCTTTAAAGTACATTTATAATAGGCTGGCACTCACTTGTATATTGTATTGATCGTACTTAACATATTGTCAGCGAAAAGCATAGCATCACATTTTTTTTTTTTTTTGCAAAAATAGAAACGTAAAATCACACCATTAGCAAAAATTAATCAAAATAAGATATGCTTTGGAGTAACAGTTTAATCTCAGGTGCAAGTCATATGTTTTTGAATGTGTCATTCAAAGCCTTTATGATGGCTTAACAACATTTAAGAGACATGTTTGTTAGTGTATCTGTCTTTGCAGCCAGAACTAAGCTATAAGCAAGTTTTACTAGGCATTACTTATATATGGACATGGGCAGCCATGGTGGTGCAGCGGTTAGCGTTGCTGCCTCACAGCAAGAGGTTCTCTGGTTTGATCCTCGGCTGGGGTGCCTTCTGTGCAGAGTCTGCATGTCCTCCCTGTGGTTGCGTGTGTTTCCTCCGGGTGCTTCGGTTTCCTCCCACATCCCAAAGACATGCTGTAGGTGGATTGGACACTCTAAATTGGCCCTAGGTGTGAGTGTGTGCATGTGTGTGCCTTCTGTGGAAGGTTGGGCGCTGGGCTGGCAACTCGACACTGTAAAAAACTCCACTGCCAATCATGAGTGGACAGGTGATCTGCTGTGGTGACCCCTAACCGGGAAAAGCCGAAAGAAGAAGAAGAAGACTTATTTATGGACATGATACAGTTTTCCAGCCAAAGTTTATGTCGATATATGAATTATAAAGGCTATATTTACCATCTTTGTGATTACAAAATGCATACTAATGGATATTGTGTGTTAACTAACCAGAGAAGGCTTGTGAAGCCACTAACGGATACTAGGAAGAACTATTTCTACCATATACTGCAAGAACCGCCTTAGGATTCCTAGACAGGTGTGTGTGTGTGTGTGTGTGTGTGTGTGTGTGTGTGTGTGTGTGTGTGTGTGTGTGTGTTTTGGGTCTATATCAGATTATCAACTGCAGAGATGGGTAGCACTTACAACATCAATCCCCTAACATCAAAGCTGCAAAACAGCAAAATAATATGGTAGGCGGTGTCCACAACCACGTTAACACTGGGATTCGGGTTTAGTTGTTACATATGATTAGTAGGGGAATTTTAGACACATTTAGTCAATGTTTTGCAGCTTTAATGTTCTGTGGTCGATGTTCCAAGTGTTGATCATCTCTATGCATTATATAATCTCATATAGACCCACATGTACCTATCTATTGATCCCTGTCTGTATGTATGCATGCATCAGTATCTGTATCTATCAGTCTAGCTTTAGTGATAGCTACATTTATCCAAACAAAAAACTCCACAACTGGTGTACAGGACTGAAACAACCAACCAAATTCTAAAACTCCGCACCAAGAAAAAACTCAAGGACATGCACAGAACAGACTGAAAATAAAATAAAAATAGAGTATTTAACACTTATGCTTTCCCTGAGTGGAACATCATGCCTTCTGACACTTGCCTGGACAGCCTTCCCCCACACCTGTTAACTATTCAGATTTTTGAGAAATATCCAGATTTATAGCTCCCATTTTTGATCTGTTCCTCATATAATTTGTGATTTGCTGGCAAATCGTTGAAAATTGAGGTCACTAGAAAATGACAAGTCATTCGCGTTTCAGATTTCATATCCTCCAGAAAATGCCTGGTAACATGAAACCTTTTATTCTAGCAACCTTCTAAGTTTATAAGAGAAATATTTAAAATTTGTCCCTATATTTGGTCCTTTGTCCTCCGATTATTTTTGGCTTTGTCCAGATTTATTGCGCTAAGAGGTTGAGGGCTATGCCTTTGCCTCAGCAAAAATTCTGAGACACTAGTTTACCATCCTACCTGTAAATAAATGTATAATCTCAAACTATGAGTTACAAAAAAATTAAAATACAAAAGTTACTTAATACATACCCCACTTTACAATGGTGATTCCAATATGTCAGCCAGACCTAATGACAATTTTATAACAAATGTCATTTGATTTTACATAAAATTAATTATAATTATGCTAACAAGTTTTAATATCTTTGTAACATAGCAGATAAATCCCAACTATCAGTGTGACTTTTGTTCACACAGACTTGCTCTTCAATTTGATGGAAAGCAGTTGTGTATGTGTCACTCCATTTTTGAGATATTTGCAAAATTTGAAACGGTATGCATATTTTCATACATAATAGGCAAATGAATATAAATATCTCCAAACCACTGCTAGTCAGACATCAGCTGTTAGGGCAAAGTTTTTCCAGCATTGGGCCTACTTTTAATTGATACCATGAAGTACAATATGAGCATGTTTACATTACATAATTCTTAAAAAAGATAATCAAATATGACAAATCTTCACATCACGCCAACTATATGTATTAACAGATGTCTGTGAACAGTGTACATGGAATTGCAGTGACTTTATTGAACATCATGTTTTTTTTTTTTTTTTTTGAAGTGTAATGGCTTCTATATTTCTAAATTATAGCGATTTGAAAATCACTCCTGAATATTTTTTCCATTTTTAAGAATGGTTTCTCTTTCATCTCTTTTAAGCAGTATGAGTCTGATCCCATTACTGAATTAAAGTTTTTTATTAGGAAGATTAATTTAGCCTTATTTTATAGTGAAATAAATTTACTATTGAATCCTGAAAGAGAGTACTTTCATTCCCCTGCACATCCAGTGTTACAAGTCTGAGTCTGCGTGCTTCGCATATTTTGCAAATTAGAAGATCTGAATGGTAAAAATAGATTTTACAACCTAAGTATAGATGAACTTAAGTTAACAGAACTTATGGAAAACAAATCTCTTAGAATTAGGATAACTGACAAAGGGGGGGGTATCGATTACTAGTACCATGTTTAATATTATTAATGATGATAATACCTATTTGGAAGTTTATAGAAATTAAATCAATACTAGTTAAAGAAAAACTGAGTACTGATTATTATATGACTGGTTAATTACAAGGAATAATTTACTCACATTTGCACAGATTTTTGAAGAATTCACACCTAGTGACACTGGCTATTGTGGATTTTAGGTATCCCAAATAAAGTATTACTAATCTACCATTTTGACCTATTATACCTGCCCAAGGTCCCAAAACTCATCTTGTAGCAGTCTTGGTTGATAGACGACTTCTTAAATCTATGCTCACTGAAGTCTCACATTTGATAAAAGATTCCTCAAGCATTTTGCAGAATCTGGATTTTTAACCAGTGATGATGTAGCTTTATTTATATGTATTGTACAAGATGAAGGTGTGGAATCTTTCAATGAGTCCTTATTGATCTTTTTTGATAAACTACAATTATCACAGAATGCACAGAACTCATTTTGAATAACAGTTTCTTCTGTTTTGAGGAGACAATCTGTAAACAGGTTAGAGGTGTGGTGATGGGTGCAGCATATGCACACTAACATTTGGTAATCTTGTGATGCTTTCCTGGGAGAGAAGGCATGTCAGTACATCAGAATTGTATCAATATTGTTCTTGATATTTGGACATACAGTATATAATGGAGGGGGGCCCACAAAATATGGTGTGCAAATTTAGCACTTTTGTGCAGTACAATTCAGTTTTTTAAAGTTCACACACCATTTTGATAGTAGTAACATTAATTTCCCAAGATGTGAAAATCTCAAAAACAAGTGGGAAGTTTTCATCAAACATTTATAGTAAACCAACATTCAGTAAAGGCTATTTGCACTTTCATAGTTTTACCTGTTTAAAATGAAAAAGGGGCAAATTAAGGGTCATCTAATTCATTCATATGTCAACTGATTTCAGATGATGACATGTTTTTCTGTAAAACTGAGGAACTAATTTTTAGAGAGAAGTTACCCTTCAAAACTACTGTGTGTGATTACTAACGAGATAAAAGGTCAAAGGTAGATTCACTTTTGTGGGTGGGGTTAAAAGAGAAAGGACCAAGTAACAATGGTATATGTAGGGTTAATACCCTCGCTACATCTTTTGACAGGGCCTTAGTCGTCCAATACAGTGGAAGACATAAGGCATTTAATGATATCAATACTAGTATTAGGTTTGATGTACTACATGGCAGTTTGACTAGAAAAGGATAACTATACGGCATTACCACTTTTGGCTTATTTTCTCATGAGTTGTGAGGCACAAGGACTGTGGGCAGGGAACACCTGGTTGTAAAAACACCACCCAGGTATACCAGCCACAAGAAACACGGCCAAGTTACTGAATAGTATAAAACTATATCCATGTGAAACAAACTTATTTGCATGAATTAAACAAAACTAATATATTATATCTACATTAAAACATAGAACTTAGTGCTTTCATTCCACTTCTTCCTGGAACATCCTCAAAGACAAATGTGTCATGACCTCACTTCCTTAAATACACTCACTTACAATACCATGAAAACCTGATTAAACGATGTAACACAATACATGCATCAAAATAACATTGTTAGTCCCAAATTCGACTAAAAATATATGACATATATAATCCGTTATAGAAAATCTCTTAAAAAACTTTATAGTTAAAATGTATTCTATTACAAATCATTTGCATTCATCCTAAGAATGCTAACAATGGAAAGGTCATTATTTATTCCTGATTTGGCTGTCACATTTAAAATAATTTGTCATAATAACTCCTTTATTTCTAGAAATTTTCTATGGTTTCCACTTCTGTCATGTATTTTAACCTCATCAATAATGAAAAAAATAAACTTTTTAAAAGTCAAACAAACTAGGAACTGTGTCTAAAGTGCCTTATTCTCCTTCCTTTTCCTAACATCATAGACATGTTCGCACTCCTCCCTTTTCCTAACATCATAGACATGTTCGCATAGGTTATCCTTTAGTTTCCTGGATGTCTTGCCCACATAAAATGCATCACATGATTTACATGTGGCTAAATATACCACTCCACTTGTATTACAACTGCACTTTCCAGGACAACCTGAAGTTCTTTTATAACTTTCTGCTGTCATATAATGTCCATCATTGATGTATTTACAATACTTGCAACACCCACGTTTTACCATTTTGGAGTTCAAATTACCAGAATTGTGGTAGTCACCCATTTTCAAAAAGAAATGTTGATATTTTACCTCTACTATAATGAATATTAGTTTATTTACCCAGTATATGCCTAGATACAAGTGACAAAGTAAAGTTCCAGCAATCATTTATAATATTAGTAAGTTCTGGTGTCATTTCATTAAATGAAATGATCTTTGCCCCACTCTTGTTGAAACCAAATAGTTGATTCTTTATTTTATTCTTGTCTTTTAGACTGAATATATTAACGTTCAACTTTGTCGAACCAAGAACTGGAGCATATTTATCTATTCTCCATACAATGATTTCAACTCTTATGGAATTTAAGAGACCTTCCTGATAATGTCTCTCTAAACATATTAACTAAGTCTCTAATTCTGACAAAAAGACTGCATCAATAGATACCAATTTGGATAAGCATACCATTTGACCTTTGACAATACTCTTCTTATGGAAAAAAAAGATGATTACTCTGAAAATATAAAAATGTGTTGGAGTAGGTTTTCTTTCTATATAGATTTGTAGTTGGGGTATGATCAGCGGTTCAGTAAGAAAAAAGTGGTGGATCAATCACTGCACTGGGGGTTAGGCAACCTGACATTTGGTTAGCCACCATAATGGATAACTTTGGGGCCACTAGTAGATGGAGCAAGCTAGGAGGAGCAGTGGCTGGGGTGTGCTAGGCCTTTAATGGGTGGCATGCAGGCTCAAATTGTGGGTATGCACATCCAGCTGCTCAGTCTGGCCATCATGAAGGGAATTTGGTCAATCCAGACTCACTTCCGACCAAAGTTAGAACATTATCTCCTTTGCTCCAAAGATTTCAAGGCTTTTGGGGTTTAGTGGCCTGTGCTACTTTTGAAAAGTTTAGCACTGCATTCCACTGGATCTGTCGGCAATAAGGTGGTGTATTGTTTAGATAATTTTTTATTGGTAGGTTTGAAGAAGTGATGGAGGATATGTGGATGTTTTTGAAGATGTGCAAGGAGCCTGGTGATCTGTTAGCTACACAGATGTTGGAAGGCCCTGCCATAGCATTGTGTTTTATGGGATTGTTATTGGATGCAGGACAAGGCTCATTTTATTTACAGCTCAAGAAGATAGAACACTTGAAGGAAAAGATTGCTTGGGTCAGTGGCAAGAATAAGGTATGGATTATGGACATTATGGAGCTCTTAGGGTTAATGAATGTTGCTTGCTGGGCAACATTTTGTATGTCTGTGGCTTTCTTGTTGAAAGGCAGGAGAAAGGCTGGTAAGCTTGTTCGTGCTGATTTAACATTGTGGTTGTCATTTTTAGATCAGTTTAATGGCATTTCATTTTGGCAATTGGATTGAGGTGGTCAAGGGGAGTTGCAGCAAGGGGTATTGGGATGGGAATGATTTTTACTGGTGAATGGTTTGTGGCACAATGGCTGGATGATTGGAAGGATGAATGAAATAGATATGTGACATTCTTGGAACTGATGCCTATTTGGGCAGTATCTGTGGTGTGGCAGAGTGGTTTCATGGTAAGACAGTAATTTTTCATTCAGACAATATTGCAGTGGTGCAGGTTTTACAGTCAAAGACAGCAAAATCTAGGCTGCTTTTGTTAGTACTATGGAAAGTGTTTTATGCATATTGGTTGATAAATGTTTCTTTTACAAGCGTGAATTTGGCAGGTGCTAGGAATGGGATTTGTGACAGTTTGTCTCGTTATCAGTTTTGCGGGTTTTGGCAGATAGCAGTGGAGGCAACTTGGGAACCAATCATATTGCCAGATGAGGTGTGGCAGATTGGACTGAAGTAACAAGATGATTGGTGCAGCAGTGTTGGGCAGTTTCTACAAGGAAGGTGTATGGTATGGTATGGTATGGTTTTACATGATTTTGATAAATTTGCTTTGCAGCTGCCTCAGGAAGAGGGAGCTGGGTCAGAGAAATTGTTGCAATACTTATTTATGCGTGAGGCAGAAAAGAACTTCGCCCTTTTCGAGCGACTACTCTACTATTGCCCACAACCTGTAAAAACAAAACAGGTCTTCCCCTGCACAGCGTGAGGCAGAAAAGAACTTCGCCCTTTTCGAGCGACTACTCTGCTATTGCCCACAACCTGTAAAAACAAAACAGGTCTTCCCCTGCACAGCGTGAGGCAGAAAAGAACTTTGCCCTTTTCGAGCGACTACTCTACTATTGCCCACAACCTGTAAAAACAAAACAGGTCATTATCTGGTCATTTTAGTATAGACTTTAAAGTAAAGTATTATTTAAGGGTCCTCAGCACTAGCACAAATCTCCCTAGGCTTACCCAAGCAAACAAAATCCAAGCTTGTTTGCATATACTCCACTTAAACTACAGAACACACTTTAAAACTAAGGCAAACAGCTATAAAATTTTAAAAACAAGCTCCCAAAGCATAGGAATTGAACCTGATGTTTGTTTAGATGAGATTACTCACCTGCAAGTTAATTATTCAGGAGTTACATCTTGAAACCTGGGCTCTAGTGGCTTAGTGTAAACCCCCACCCCCATTCTATCCATGTTACAAAGGTTTGAAATAACCCTTGTCTGGTGCCTTTAATTTCAAATCCCTAGTGCTGTAGGACCTTGTTACCGGCCTCTACCTCCTGAGGTATGTATTAAGCTGTTATGCATTGTTCCTAATAGACTGTTAAATGTATTTAAGTTGAATTGTGTGATTTAATAGTAACTGATGTAACTCTTTTTGCTACATAGTTACATAATGCACTATTGAATGGCATGAATATTGTAGCTACTTGTTTCTTTAAAGCTAAGTTGTGTCTCTAAAGCTAAATGTGTTTGGTAACCAGACTTTAGTATGACAAGCTCTTTGCAGGGCTGTTCATTAGAGTGAAAATTGAGAGCCTTCTGTATATTTTTTGAGAAGCAGGATATTCAACATTCTTTGACTCTCAGTCATAAGGCACTGTTGCAGTAAAATGCTAATGTGTTATAATGATTTATGCTATATGTAAAGATTTTACTAACATAATTTAGGGTTTCCTCGGGTAGTCTAATGTTGTTTAAGCTACACAGCTGCTTCTAACTGCCTCTGAAATCAAACTCTCTCTCTATCCCTCCCAGGTCTTCCCCTGCACAGCGTGAGGCAGAAAAGAACTTTGCCCTTTTCGAGCGACTACTCTACTATTGCCCACAACCTGTAAAAACAAAACAGGTCATTATCTGGTCATTTTAGTATAGACTTTAAAGTAAAGTATTATTTAAGGGTCCTCAGCACTAGCACGAATCTCCCTAGGCTTACCCAAACAAAAAAATCCAAGCTTGTTTGCATATACTCCACTTAAACTACAGAACACACTCTAAAACTAAGGCAAACAGCTATAAAATTTTAAAAACAAGCTCCCAAAGCATAGGAATTGAACCTGATGTTTGTTTAGATGAGATTACTCACCTGCAAGTTAATTATTCAGGAGTTACATCTTGAAACCTGGGCTCTAGTGGCTTAGTGTAAACCCTGCTTCGCTCATGCTCGCTCCGCTCCCCGCCCTGCCCCCTATTCCCACCCGCCCCCAGTACTCATACTTTTATAACCTCAAACCACTACTGTCCACTAACTTCCTGTACCTCACTACCGCCCTCTAAGATCAAACGGAATATGACACCACCCAGGAAGCTTATCATACTAACTCTTTTTCCCCTCCTACTTGTCCCTTACCTAGCTACCCTATATGAAACCTGGTCTTACATAGGCTTCCACAACCCAGACTACCAAACCAACCCCTCCCCCATAATTAACAACAGAGGCCATGACTCAACTCCCTACTCACCCTCCTTGTTAGAACTCGAATGCTATGTAATTATCAAACCTACCAATATTAGGCCAAATGATAAACATTACTACAAACTTCTACTCAAAGCCCTCAAATTCATTACCACTCTGAATCACAGACTAGCCACAGATGGTGATATCCACCCCAACCCTGGCCATTCCCCTCCACTCAATTCTAATTCCACCCTATCCTCCCCTCCATTTCTCAGTCTAAACTCTAGACCCTTTAACTCTCTTCTGACCTGTCATCTAAACATCAGAAGTGTAAACAATAAGATTCACAACCTACATGCCCTTTTAGCTACTTGTTCCCCAGACCTACTATGTCTCACAGAAACCTGGCTTAAACCAAGTACGAAAGACACACAGATAATCCTACCAGGGTATGATATACTAAGAGCAGACCGAATAACCCGTAAAGGTGGCGGTGTAGCCATACTCTACAAAAATGCATTACAAATCTCCCTTGCCTCTCCACAACCCCTCCTAACAAACAATGCCGAAATTCTACTTGCAAAACTTCAACCAAACAAACATAAAAGCATAAATATAGCATGTATTTACATCCCCCCCAGGCAACAATAATAACAAAACCTTAGAGGACTTTCTCCACTGGTTAACTCAAACTCACCCCCAGGAATCCATAGTGTTAGGTGACTTCAACATCGATTGGAATTCCTTCTCATCTAGCTCCCCATCAAGCAGCATAAATCTACATGGCTTTTCTCAGCTCATATCCACTCCTACCAGACTAGGTAAACCCCAAAACAAAGACAGCATCCTGGACTGGAGCCTTACTAATAAAGATCCTGACCAGTACTCAGCAGGTACTCACCCAGAGGACATGAGTGATCACTTACTCACCTATGTTATCAAATTCAAGAAAATCACCCCCCTTCTTACAACCATAAAAAAATCAGGAACAATAATAAATTCAACGCCTCCATTTTTCAAACTGAACTTAAAGCTCACAACTGGACAATACTCAAGTCTCTTCCTCTTGAAGAGGCAGTTATCTACTTCAACACCACCTTCCTCAAGATTCTAGATTCCCATGCTCCAATATGGTCCATTAGAACTAAAACCAAAACCACACCATGGCTCTCTAAGGAAACAAAATCCAAAATCCTATCTAGAAACAAGATGTGGGTCACATGGCGTACCTCTAAAGACCCACACTCCCACCAAACCTTCCGGCAACTTAGAAATGAAACTAAAAGAATGATCTTAAATGATAAAAAAACTTCTTCCTCCACCACCAACACAAACACCTTAATAATCCACAAAAATTCTGGGCAGGCTTAAACAAGCTCCTGCACCCAGGCCAGGCAACCACCCCCACTCCAACAACTTGCAAACAACAGTGCCATGTAAACATTGCTAACACATTCAATAGTTTCTTCACAGAAACTATACAATCCCTGGCCACACAATTCAAACAAACAACCAGCCCACTCCACTACCCATGCCAGCAGAATACTACAACTACATCAGATCATCTATTTACCTTCGATCCAGTACCCATATCCTCTATAACATCTCTTCTTAAAAAACTAAAACCCACTAAGCTAGCAGCTGACCTTCTCCCAGCTGAGTTTCTGCAAAAAGCAGCTGAGGCCATTTCCTATCCCGTCTCCATAATCATAAACCACACCTTGTCAGAAGCCTTCATCCCCTCCATATGGAAAATGTCCCACATTATTCCTCTCCATAAAGGTGGTAGCTCACTAGAGCTAACCAACTACAGACCTATAGCTATACTCTCACCCCTGGCCAAAATTATGGAAAAGTGTGTCCACAAACAACTGATGGAACACCTCACCAAAAATAAAATTCTAGCCAACTCTCAACATGGCTTCAGGCCAAATCACAGTACCACATCAGCCCTACTATCCTTTTCTAATACCATCAATAACTTCAGAAACAATAATAAACTATCATCTGCTCTTTTCTTAGACCTCTCCAAGGCCTTTGATATGGTGAACCACATTCAACTCCTCCATACATTAAAAACTATCACTCAGCAATTCCACGCTGAAATGGTTCCAATCCTACCTGTCCAATAGGCAACAGGCTGTTCTATGGCAGGACAAATTATCCACATGCCTACCTGTTACACTTGGAGTTCCCCAAGGATCTATTCTTGGCCCTCTTCTCTTCACCATCTTTGTTAATGACCTGCCCACAATCACCCCCCATGCCACATGCATTCAATATGCAGATGATTCGACTATCATCAGCACTGCCTCCAACCTGGCAGACCTCACTGCTTCAACCCAAGACACCCTTCAACCTAATAGAAAAATGGTTCTCAAGTCGTCAACTAGTTCTCAACCCCAACAAAACAAAACTACTTACTTTCTCACCCACTAACAAGACTCTTCCCCCCACCTTCTCTATTACATCCTCCAATTGAATCACTATATCACCAGAAGCTCACACAAAGCTATTAGGTGTTACCATTGATAACTCCCTTAAATTTGACACCCATTTCAATCTAACCATCAAAACCGTCAATAAAAAGCTTGGCTCTCTATAAAGTAAAACACTTTCTCACTCCTCACGCTAAAATTACAATTGCCAGCACACACCTACTATTAACTCTTTTCTATGCCTCCCCCCTTTTTACAAACCTAAACAAGACAACCCTTAACAAACTTGCTTCTTGTTACAATCACATAGCTAGATTTGCCACAAATTCCACCTTTAGAACGCACCACTGCACTAACTTGAAACAACTAGGGTGGTTAGAGTTTTCCAGCCAACTCCATTTCAACCAACTCAAAATGGCTCATCAGATACTGTATCACCCAGAGAAAACACCAGCTCTGAAAAACATCATTCACCCCTATATTAACCTGCAATTTTTACGCTCCTCCAATAAGATCTTAGCTCAAACTACCAAAGCCAATAATTCTGCTGGGGATTCTCTATTCTCAAACTTTGTAGGTAAAATGTGGAACTCCCTACCGACCATGCTCACCTCAGAACCTTCACTCCTACAATTCAAAAAAAAGCTTAAACCCCATCTCAATACTCTCTGGCAATGTCCCTGTTCCAAACCTGATTAACCACTATCATTTACCCTTCTCTTACCTCACTATCCTTAACCGCTTTTGTAACTGACCTATGTTTTTTTTTATATGCTGCTATTTTTTTTCCCAAGATGTGATGTATCTTTATATTGTATTTAGAACTCAACTATCTTCCTTTTTTGCATTAACAATGTTCATATGTCTGTTATGTACCTGGAGCTTTTCTCCCCGGGCCTCCGCTGAAAATGGACATGTATCCAGTCGGACTCTCCCGGTTAACAAATGTAAAATAAATAAATAAAATAAATAAATTTATTTACATTCTGTTTATCAGGAAAGTCCATTGGGCCAAAAAAATGTCGATGAAGGCCCAGGGAGAAAAGCTCCATTATACATATAAACAATTGTACAATTAACAAGCATACAAATTATAACATAGCTTCAAGGAAATAAGAATAAGGTATGGCATATAATAAACAGGAAAAAAGAAAACTAACTTACGTAAAACAAAAAATTAGAGAGAATCAACTTATATCAGAGCCTTTAAGGCAGTATCAACAATAACACGTTTTAAGCAAAATATGAAAAATGTGAGGCTTGTTGCTGCCTGACGTGCATTAGAGTATTAAGGAGTAGCGAGATATGCTGGGTTCATAGTTTAAGGTTTTTAGTAAGAGTGAAATATTAAAGAATGAACGCAGGAAAGAGAACGGAAGATAAGAGCAGTGGGGAGATATATACTGGAACGAATTGAGATGATAGAATAGGGTAGTAAGGTTAAGATAGAGGGGAGTCAGCTGGGGGAAAGCAAGAGCATTCCCATTGAGAAGCTAGATGGCAATAGAATGAGGTCTTAAAGGAGGAGTGGTCATTGGTGGTACGAATGTGTGGTGGAAGGGAATTCCAGAGCTATGCTAGGGAGAAGGAATAATAAAAATGTTCCAGGAGTAGGTGCGGGATTGTACACTTGTAGCAAATTCTGATTGTTGGACCTGAGTAGTTGATCAGGCTGGTGCAGAGGCGAGGGAGGGGGAGAAAGCAGGTCTAAAGATGAGTTTATGTGCATGTGATAATTGGATGTACGAGAGATGATTAGACAGTTCAGTGTATGGAGGGCATGTGATAGGAGAGATGATTAGACAGGTCAGTGTATGGAGGGCATGTGATAGGAGAGATGATTAGACAGGTCAGTGTATGGAGGGCATGTGATAGGAGAGATGATTAGACAGTTCAGTGTATGGAGGGCATGTGATAGGAGAGATGATTAGACAGTTCAATGTATGGAGGGCATGTGATAGGAGAGATGATTAGACAGTTCAATGTATGGAGGGCATGTGATAGGAGAGATGATTAGACAGTTCAATGTATGGAGGGCATGTGATAGGAGAGATGATTAGACAGTTCAGTGTATGGAGGGCATGTGATAGGAGAGATGATTAGACAGTTCAATGTATGGAGGGCATGTGATAGGAGAGATGATTAGACAGTTCAATGTATGGAGGGCATGTGATAGGAGAGATTAGACAGTTCAATGTATGGAGGGCATGTGATAGGAGAGATGATTAGACAGTTCAATGTATGGAGGGCATGTGATAGGAGAGATGATTAGACAGTTCGGTGTATGGAGGGCATGTGATAGGAGAGATGATTAGACAGTTCAATGTATGGAGGGCATGTGATAGGAGAGATGATTAGACAGTTCGGTGTATGGAGGGCATGTGATAGGAGAGATGATTAGACAGTTCAATGTATGGAGGGCATGTGATAGGAGAGATGATTAGACAGTTCAGTGTATGGAGGGCATGTGATAGGAGAGATGATTAGACAGTTCAATGTATGGAGGGCATGTGATAGGAGAGATGATTAGGCAGTTCAATGTATGGAGGGCATGTGATAGGAGAGATGATTAGACAGTTCAGTGTATGGAAGGCATGTGATAGGAGAGATGATTAGACAGTTCAATGTATGGAGGGCATGTGATAGGAGAGATGATTAGAAAGTTCAATGTATGGAGGGCATGTGATAGGAGAGATGATTAGACAGTTCAGTGTATGGAGGGCATGTGATAGGAGAGATGATTAGACAGGTCAGTGTATGGAGGGCATGTGATAGGAGAGATGATTAGACAGTTCAATGTATGGAGGGCATGTGATAGGAGAGATGATTAGACAGTTCAGTGTATGGAGGGCATGTGATAGGAGAGATTAGACAGTTCAGTGTATGGAGGGCATGTGATAGGAGAGATGATTAGACAGTTCAGTGTATGGAAGGCATGTGATAGGAAAGATGATTCGACAGTTCAATGTATGGAGGGCATGTGATAGGAGAGATGATTAGACAGTTCAATGTATGGAGGGCATGTGATAGGAGAGATGATTAGACAGTTCAATGTATGGAGGGCATGTGATAGGAGAGATGATTAGACAGTTCAATGTATGGAGGGCATGTGATAGGAGAGATGATTAGACAGTTCAGTGTATGGACGGCATGTGATAGGAGAGATGATTAGACAGTTCAGTGTATGGAGGGCATGTGATAGGAGAGATGATTAGACAGTTCAGTGTATGGAGGGGCATGTGATAGGAGAGATGATTAGACAGTTCAGTGTATGGACGGCATGTGATAGGAGAGATGATTAGACAGTTCAATGTATGGAGGGCATGTGATAGGAGAGATGATTAGACAGTTCAGTGTATGGAGGGCATGTGATAAGAGAGATGATTAGACAGTTCAATGTATGGAGGGCATGTGATAGGAGAGATGATTAGACAGTTCAATGTATGGAGGGCATGTGATAGGAGAGATGATTAGACAGTTCAGTGTATGGAGGGCATGTGATAGGAGAGATGATTAGACAGTTCAGTGTATGGAGGGCATGTGATAGGAGAGATGATTAGACAGTTCAGTGTATGGAGGGCATGTGATAGGAGAGATGATTAGACAGTTCAGTGTATGGAGGGCATGTGATAGGAGAGATTAGACAGTTCAATGTATGGAGGGCATGTGATAGGAGAGATGATTAGACAGTTCAATGTATGGAGGGCATGTGATAGGAGAGATGATTACACAGTTCTGTGTATGGAGGGCATGTGATAGGAGAGATGATTAGACAGTTCAGTGTATGGAGGGCATGTGATAGGAGAGATGATTAGACAGTTCAATGTATGGAGGGCATGTGATAGGAGAGATGATTAGACAGTTCAGTGTATGGAGGGCATGTGATAGGAGAGATGATTAGACAGTTCAGTGTATGGAGGGCATGTGATAAGAGAGATGATTAGACAGTTCAATGTATGGAGGGCATGTGATAGGAGAGATGATTAGACAGTTCAATGTATGGAGGGCATGTGATAGGAGAGATGATTAGACAGTTCAGTGTATGGAGGGCATGTGATAGGAGAGATGATTAGACAGTTCAGTGTATGGAGGGCATGTGATAGGAGAGATTAGACAGTTCAATGTATGGAGGGCATGTGATAGGAGAGATGATTAGACAGTTCAATGTATGGAGGGCATGTGATAGGAGAGATGATTACACAGTTCTGTGTATGGAGGGCATGTGATAGGAGAGATGATTAGACAGTTCAATGTATGGAGGGCATGTGATAGGAGAGATGATTAGACAGTTCAATGTATGGAGGGCATGTGATAGGAGAGATGATTAGACAGTTCAGTGTATGGAGGGGCATGTGATAGGAGAGATGATTAGACAGTTCAGTGTATGGAGGGCATGTGATAGGAGAGATGATTACACAGTTCAATGTATGGAGGGCATGTGATAGGAGAGATGATTACACAGTTCAATGTATGGAGGGCATGTGATAGGAGAGATGATTACACAGTTCAATGTATGGAGGGCATGTGATAGGAGAGATGATTAGACAGTTCAGTGTATGGAGGGCATGTGATAGGAGAGATGATTAGACAGTTCAGTGTATGGAGGGCATGTGATAGGAGAGATGATTAGACAGTTCAATGTATGGAGGGCATGTGATAGGAGAGATGATTAGACAGTTCAGTGTATGGAGGGCATGTGATAGGAGAGATTAGACAGTTCAATGTATGGAGGGCATGTGATAGGAGAGATGATTAGACAGTTCAGTGTATGGAGGGCATGTGATAGGAGAGATGATTAGACAGTTCAATGTATGGAGGGCATGTGATAGGAGAGATGATTAGACAGTTCAATGTATGGAGGGCATGTGATAGGAGAGATGATTAGACAGTTCAATGTATGGAGGGCATGTGATGGGAGAGATGATTAGACAGTTCAATGTATGGAGGGCATGTGATAGGAGAGATGATTAGACAGTTCAGTGTATGGAGGGCATGTGATAGGAGAGATGATTAGACAGTTCAGTGTATGGAGGGTATGTGATAGGAGAGATGATTAGACAGTTCAATGTATGGACGGCATGTGATAGGAGAGATGATTAGACAGTTCAATGTATGGAGGGCATGTGATAGGAGAGATGATTAGACAGTTCAATGTATGGAGGGCATGTGATAGGAGAGATGATTAGACAGGTCAGTGTATGGAGGGCATGTGATAGGAGAGATGATTAGACAGTTCAATGTATGGAGGGCATGTGATAGGAGAGATGATTAGACAGTTCAGTGTATGGAGGGGCATGTGATAGGAGAGATGATTAGACAGTTCAGTGTATGGAGGGCATGTGATAGGAGAGATGATTAGACAGTTCAATGTATGGAGGGCATGTGATAGGAGAGATGATTAGACAGTTCAGTGTATGGAGGGCATGTGATAGGAGAGATGATTAGACAGTTCAATGTATGGAGGGCATGTGATAGGAGAGATGATTAGACAGTTCAATGTATGGAGGGCATGTGATGGGAGAGATGATTAGACAGTTCAATGTATGGAGGGCATGTGATAGGAGAGATGATTAGACAGTTCAATGTATGGAGGGCATGTGATAGGAGAGATGATTCGACAGTTCAATGTATGGAGGGCATGTGATAGGAGAGATGATTAGACAGTTCAGTGTATGGAGGGCATGTGATAGGAGAGATGATTAGACAGTTCAGTGTATGGAGGGCATGTGATAGGAGAGATGATTAGACAGTTCAATGTATGGAGAGCATGTGATAGGAGAGATGATTAGACAGTTCAATGTATGGAGGGCATGTGATAGGAGAGATGATTAGAAAGTTCAATGTATGGAGGGCATGTGATAGGAGAGATGATTAGACAGTTCAGTGTATGGAGGGCATGTGATAGGAGAGATGATTAGACAGTTCAGTGTATGGAGGGCATGTGATAGGAGAGATGATTAGACAGTTCAATGTATGGAGGGCATGTGATAGGAGAGATGATTAGACAGTTCAATGTATGGAGGGCATGTGATAGGAGAGATGATTAGACAGTTCAATGTATGGAGGGCATGTGATAGGAGAGATGATTAGACAGTTCAGTGTATGGAGGGCATGTGATAGGAGAGATGATTAGACAGTTCAATGTATGGAGGGCATGTGATAGGAGAGATGATTAGACAGTTCAGTGTATGGAGGGCATGTGATAGGAGAGATGATTAGACAGTTCAATGTATGGAGGGCATGTGATAGGAGAGATGATTAGACAGTTCAATGTATGGAGGGCATGTGATAGGAGAGATGATTAGACACTTCAGTGTATGGAGGGCATGTGATAGGAGAGATGATTAGACAGTTCAATGTATGGAGGGCATGTGATAGGAGAGATGATTAGACAGTTCAATGTATGGAGGGCATGTGATAGGAGAGATGATTAGACAGTTCAATGTATGGAGGGCATGTGATAGGAGAGATGATTAGACAGTTCAGTGTATGGAGGGCATGTGATAGGAGAGATGATTAGACAGTTCAATGTATGGAGAGCATGTGATAGGAGAGATGATTAGACAGTTCAATGTATGGAGGGCATGTGATAGGAGAGATGATTAGACAGTTCAGTGTATGGACGGCATGTGATAGGAGAGATGATTAGACAGTTCAATGTATGGAGGGCATGTGATAGGAGAGATGATTAGACAGTTCAGTGTATGGAGGGCATGTGATAGGAGAGATGATTAGACAGTTCAGTGTATGGAGGGCATGTGATAGGAGAGATGATTAGACAGTTCAGTGTATGGAGGGCATGTGATAGGAGAGATGATTAGACAGTTCAGTGTATGGAGGGCATGTGATAGGAGAGATGATTAGACAGGTCAGTGTATGGAGGGCATGTGATAGGAGAGATGATTAGACAGTTCAGTGTATGGAGGGCATGTGATAGGAGAGATGATTAGACAGTTCAATGTATGGAGGGCATGTGATAGGAGAGATGATTAGACAGTTCAATGTATGGAGGGCATGTGATAGGAGAGATGATTAGACAGTTCAGTGTATGGAGGGCATGTGATAGGAGAGATGATTACACAGTTCAATGTATGGAGGGCATGTGATAGGAGAGATGATTAGACAGTTCAGTGTATGGAAGGCATCACGATGGTGAGAGGAGAGTTTGGAGCTGGTAGCAAACTTAGAGATTCTCTTGTAGCAGGAAGATAATTTTGACTTTAGTGATGACTGAAGATTAGTAAGAAGAGGGGGTCCATACAGGCGGGAGGGAATGAGGTAGGCGGTAGAGAGGATATGCTTTGTTGAGAGGGTAAGATAAAGACAGTGATGATATAGCATACCTACCAATATCTAGCTTGGGTGCAAGGTAAGCTGTCCATTTGGTTAAGGTGGATCTGGCTGTTCGAATATTTGAGAGTAGTGGGGTTGCAGGATTTCATGAATTCTTGGACAGTAGGATGGGGTACAGTTGCTGGTGGTAGGGTGCAATGGTGATGGCCAATGACAAAACAGGTGCTTAAGGTTTTGGTGTAGTGTTTAGAGTTAGTGAATGGTGACTCAGCAGATTATAATTTATGGGTAATTTTGTCACTATGGATGTATCATGCAGTGTTTAGGGTGTCAGAGTGGTTGGGGTCACTTGTTTGGCAGGATGTGACTGCATTTTCTGCATCAATAGAGATATGGTTACATATTTCTAAGATGGTTACATATTTCTAAGATGGATCAGATGGGGAGGGCCACGCAGATTGTTCTGGTGAAAGACAGAAACAAGTTGCTGTGCCCAGTGGGGTGGGGCTAGGAGGTTACAGCGTTCTTACACTGGGAGTCCACAAGAACTGTTTTTTCAGTTAAAAGGGGATAAAGTGATAACAAGAAATTAGTTTGCATGTGTGATGAGAACGGATTCTCAGGGTCTTGGTTTCAACTCATTTATCTCACACTGGAAGGGCTCTTGATTTGACGAGACAAGGCAGGTCAGTTAAAGTTATCAAGAAGGTAGGTCCTTATTGATCTTAGATAATTAGTTAATGTGGTCATTTTAGTAATTTTTTTTTTGGTTAGGAAAAGAAGTTGTCATTCTGGGTCATTCTTATATTCATTGGGTGGAGAAGTGGGCTACAAGTGAGGCCAGATGGCAGCAAGCTGGGTTTACATCACTCTGGGCAGACAGTCTTATGGCACAGTATCATAAAGTTATTATTCTGAACTGGAAACAGATTTAAAGAAATATTTAAAGAATTTGTTCAGTCCTGCATTGAGTGTGTCCACCACATCTTTCCCCTTCTGTCTGCCTTTGGCCTCTGCCCACCAGACCAGCGGACTAATAAAAAGTGAACGCCACAACAGGGATACTTAAACTGGGAGAAACAAGAGTTTTACCTAAAGAAAGTTTCTTTCCACTTCTGCCTGCCTTTGGCCCCCTGCCCACCAGACCAACGGACTAATAAAAAAGGAACACCAAAACATAGATACCTAAACTGGGAGAAACAAAGTTTTACCTAAAGAAAAAGTGTGCGCGTTAACCATTCATCCTAATTTCTGTAAAGGTGAACACACAATCATCTCTCTCTAGCTTTTTCCCCCTCCCTCCACTCTTCCAGCCATTCCAAACCTGCACTTCCCTACTAGAGTCTAATATCTCCTAACAATTTGGCTATTTGGACACTTACACTGCAATCATTAGCCTGGGGGTTCTAGCCCACTCTGTTCGCTCACTTCACTCCCCTCCCTGCCCATTTCCACCTGTCCCCAGTACCTCTATATTTATTCTTAGCCTTAAACCCTCCCCTAATTGCCACCAATTAGTCTACACCACTAGACACTCCCTCTCCTTACATCCAACACAATCATGCTACTACCCAATATAATGACAATACTAACCTGCGTAGTTCTAGCTCACATTACATCCTACCAAGGCTCCACAGTCACATGCCCCAACAACTTCCACTGTACTCTCTCAACACCCTCCCTCAAACATTTACACTATAACTACACTACCCCTGCCACCAAAAACATCCTCCCAATACACACACTCCATTACCAAACACCTAGCACACACAAATAAAATAGACCTAATATACCATAAGCAATTTACTATGTATACAAGACATATCCTATGCACCCTCTATAAACTAGCCCTTGCTGGAGACATCCATCCAAACCATGGTCCTCTCAAATCCAACCCAACCACAAACCCTAGTCCAAGCAACCACAAACCCTAGTCCAAGCAACCCCCCCCCACCGTAACTCAAATCATAGCCAACAAAAAAAAGACGTACTTATAATGTCCCTAAACATCAGAAGCATATGCAGTAAAATCGAAGAACTACACGCCAGCATAAGCATATATTCCCCAGATACTCTCTTCCTAACTGAAATCTGGCTTAAACCTCACATCAAAAGTGAGGAAATACTTCCACCTAAATACAACATCCTTCGTATAGACAGATTGTCCAAAAAAAGGAGGTGGTGTAGCATTGATATGTAACCACCACCTCAATATTCAACTCCTAAACACATCTGCCCCTCACCACAACAATGAAGAAATCCTTTATGCGAATCTCAAACTAAACCCAAACAAAACAATCAATATCATAGGATGCTATTTCCCACCAGGACAAAATATTACACTCCCAGAAAATCTCTTGAGCTGGCTCTTGAGCTGGGCTAGTCTATCTCTACACCAGGAAACCATCATTCTCAGTGATTTTAATATCAGCTGGCTATCTTGTAATAACAGCCTCCCAACCATTCACCTTAATCTCCATAGGTTCACTCAACTCATTCAATCCCCTACCTGAATCAACAAAAACCCTAACAATCATACCTTAACTTGACAGGATCCTAGCTATCAAAGCACCTCAGTCTTACCTAGCAGGCTGCTTACCTGACAGTCTTAGTGACCACTCCCCCACTTTCCTAATTCAGCACCACACAAACAGTCTGAACCCCATTATCCACAGGCAAATATGGAACAAGTCCACCTTCAACCCCAATTCCATCTCCTCCCTGCAAAAAATTAACTGATCACCACTAAAATACCTCAACCTAGATGAGGCTGCCCACTTCTTCAACAGTACCTTCACCTCCATCCTAAACACCTATGCTCCTGTAGGAAATGCCAGAGTCAGATCCAGGCATGCCCCATGGCTACAGAAGACCACCAGAACCCTAACTCGGATAGGCAATCCTTCCTTGAACTGCGCAATAAAGCCAAAAAGCAAATAAAATTAGACAAATCCCTCTACTATAAATCCACCCTAAACTCTATGAAACACAATCCTAAGCAATTCTGATCCACTATTAACACTATCCTCCACCCAGGGAAGGTTGATAACCCCCAGCCATCCATTCCGCCCTCCTCCAGCAGTATTGCTGAATCCTTCAACAAAGACTTCACTGAAACTATAACATCTCTAAACAAACATTTCCCTACATCAGCCCCCCCCCAACTCCTAACCCTAAACCACCCACTCCTCTTTTCTTCTTCACCTCAGTACCTACCTCCAACATAAAAAGACTATTGTCAAAACTTAAACCCACCAAACTCACAGCTGACAACCTCCCCTCTGAATACTTGAAAATTGCAGCTGATACACTAGCCTTCCCAATTTCAGTTCTAATCAACAGTTCCATAACAGAAGGGTATGTTCCCTCCATATGGAAAATATCCCACATCATTCCTCTCCACAAAGGCACCCCCTCCACTGACTTGTCCAATTACCGCCCCATTGCTATCCTCTCCCCTCTCTCCAAGATACTTGAAAAATGTATCAACACTCAGGTCTCCAACTACCTCCTAGCTCATAATCTCCTCTCCAAAACCCATCATGGTTTCAGGCCATATCACAGCACTACCTCCGCTCTGCTCTCTTTCACCAACACTATACTTCATCACAAAAACAATGGCCTCCTCTCTACTGCCGTATTTCTAGATTTCTCAAAGGCCTTTGACATGGTATCTCATGAGCTACTACTCTCTACTCTCCCCAACCTCTCCTTCTCACAATCTGCCTGCAGCTGGTTCCACAGCTATCTACACAGATGCCAGCAATCAGTAATCTGGGACGATAACCTATCACCTCACCTCCCAGTTACTCTCGAAGTTCCCCAAGGGTCTATGCTTGGCCCTCTACTATTCTCACTTTTCACTAACAACCTACATACTGCCACCACACAAACATCTCTTATACAGTATGCAGATGACTCTACTATCACCTGTTCTACCCCCACTCTACCAGAACTACAACAAATCACACAGGAATCATTCTCTTCTGTAGAAAGCAGGCTATCCAATGCTCAGCTCCTACTCAACCCCAAGTAAGACAAAACTTCTCCTGCTACCTTCCAAAGCCACTCAAAATACCCTCCATTTCAACATTCTCGCAAAAGACAATACCATCACCTCTCCATCAGAACACACAAGATTACTTGACACCCACATATCACTCACAATAAAAAAAGTTCACAAGAAACTTGGTGCATTATATTGAAGCCGCCAATTCCTAACCTAGGTAGCTGGACTCTCCATAGCCAATTCCCAGCTCCACCCTACTCTATGCATCCCCCATACTTACCAACCTTAGACAGACCTACACAAGCTGGATGCTTGTTACAACAAAATTGCTAAATTTGCCATGGGAACCTCCTACCGCAGCCATCATTTTATCTCCCTTAAAGAACTAAACTGACTACAACTCCCACAACTCCTTCACTTTAATGAACTCACCCCCCGCTCATAAACTTATTAACCACCCCATAACATCCCTTCCCTTCAAACCCTTCTTCAACCCTATCACCCCACTAGACCCATAAGATCAAGCAACAAAAATCAGCTCACTGTTATCAAATCCAAAACCTCAGCAGGAGAAGCCATATTTTCATGTACCATATCTAAACTTTGGAACAATCTTCCACCCTCTATAACTACTCTACCTTCCAGCAGCCTTTTCAAGACTTCGCTCAAATCCCACTTAAATTTGCACTGGCTTTGTCCTTGTTCTAATCCAGACCAACTCCCCCACCCTTATCCCCCCACCTAGACTCCTACCCAATCTATGCTACCCCCACTACTAACGGCAATCAGAAATAGCTAGTTGTCTTTACATATTTTAAAAAAACGTGTCTGACTACTTTGTTACTAATATTATAAATGGCAGAAACTATCTTAACTTGCAACATTTACTCTATATACTGTTGATAATCTACATCTTGTTACTGTATTAAACCAACAACCAGTAATGTTGTTTACTAATGCTGCAACTTATCATGTAAATGATGTGGAGCTTTTCTTCCCGGGCATCTGCTGAAAAAGGAGATGTGTCCAGTCGGAATTTCCCGGTAAATAAATGTAAATAAATAAAAATAAATTAAAAAAAAATTACAGGTCATCAATGAAACTGGAGTGAAGAAGACTTGAACAGCAATAAAAGATGTCAGCTACCAATTACTAGTCTAAATCAGTACCATTTTTGGTGAAATTTCTGTAAAGTGATATTTCCACCTCATTATGAATGGAAAATTATCTGGTCAAGTATACATATTTAAAAAAAACAGCCAGAACATACAACAAAAAAATCATTCAGATCTATAACATGCAATATTTAGTATCAATGAACAGGTTAAAAACTTATCTTAACCATATCTATAAATATTCATGTTTAACCTTTAGTGCTGGTTTAATACTTTGTTGACTATTTAAACCTGGTGGTATATCCTCCCTAAAAAAGATTCTTTCACTATGTCATGGCAGGATGTTAGGATCGGGAGTGTGTCGCTGCTTTCAATATACATGTATTTTGTATTTTTCTGAAGTGACACTCTAAATTTTAATTGGTTAGGATCAGGTGGCTAAGTTGTAATGGCTTAGCACATGAATTTTTGTCAGTATTTATATGTCTATGAAGGACCGAGGAAGAGTCAAACTCAACAACTTTGCCTTTTATTTTACTATTGTTTTAAATAGAACTTTTTGGACACTGCATTCCTGGTTTTCTTTTTGAATATGAAAAAGCCACTTAAGTAATTACATTTGTAAATCACTGTATCTGCATTAGCATGATTTAACTGGTGAACTAGTGGCATGGAAAGCAAGCCACATTATTATTTAGTTATCTAACTAGTTTGTGATCTCTAGATGTGTACAAATCTAAAAAGTAACTGGCATGGGTTTGAAAGTATTATTTAACTTTGTGATGTACACAAACTTAAACAGCAACTTTCAGTTATTTGAAATGTGTTTTTTTCTACTACTGATTTGGGACTGAGAAAAGGTAGCCAAATTCTAGCCTCCCAGTTTGATTGGCAGCCCACTCCCATACTGATTACATCAGCCTCTGTCATCATATAACCCCACCCTGGGCCCCAGGACACCACCCCCTCTCTCAGGAAGTTGGTTAACTGCCCTTCCCAGTTTCCAGCCCTTTATCTAGCCAGACACAGAGATGTCTATCCCTCTTTTACACTAACTTTCCAACCTGGAACCTGAAGGGAGGAAGAATCTGAACAAAAGAGCCCTGAATTCACCACCTGGAACCCAGGGAGAAGGAGAATCTGAACAGAGCAGCACTCAGCAAGTCCTAGAGTCAGGAAGAAGCTTGACAGTGAAGACCCCAGACTAGGCTACCATATAACCATGCTCTGGGACCAACAGCATTCCACCTCTCACTGTAGTTATCTCATAGCAGATACAGTAGCCATGAGGCCTGTATTTAACAAAAATTTCTATAATATGTTGTACAATAAAAATTGTTATTCCAGAGCACCACTCCACACTGCTATATTCTTTACACCATAGGCACAATTTGCCTATGATTAAATAAGATCTGAGATTCTTACATTTATTAGAAGTTTTTGTATACTCTGCAGTTCACCACTAGGGGCACAGAAAGCCCACACAAAAGGTTCTGAGGTCTCAAACATTACTTTTTCCTCCTAATTGTGCACATCCATGAATGCTGCAAACACGAGCACTGTGACTTGTTTCCACTGTATGCTATTTTAGAGTATACTTTTAACATATCAAGAGTACTTATGCTTATTTTAGTGACACTGTCCACTCCTGAAAGCCTTGCTGCATTGGTTAGACTCTACCATTTGTATTAGCATTACTTTTACTCACTATAATTGGGTACCCTTGTAATAACCATCCGGTAGATGACTAGTGACAGCGTAGTTACCCTATAATCTGGGCAGAGGGGGCACAGCTGGCAAATCTGTGTCAGTCTTTCCCAAGTGTGTGTGTGTGTGTGTGAAAATCAAATATCCAAGTGTGTATGGCGCATACTTGCAACAGGAACACAGAGCTCCAACATGGTCAGTGTGGAGTCTTTTTGAGAGACCCAGTCCATCTCCAGGTCTGGAGTGTGCTCAGTGTGTGCTCTTAAGGGAAATTGTGCTTGGTACAGAGAGTTGCATCTGAAAATACTGTGTACATTAATTTTTGTTTCTAGTGGCCATCCCTCACTGGTGTCAGTGGTTTAGATTGAGGATCCTTGATTAATGGCCCAGAGTAGGGACCATCACATATTGGTGGCAGCTGGATGGGATATTAATTGAACTTCAGTAGCATGTGGGCAGTTGTCACTAAATGTGTGTACACTCTCAGCAGCCACAAGGTAAATATACAGAGTTTCATTTTCACAACTGTTTTATTTACTTTGTTAACTTAGTTTAATCAGGGAAAACAGGCAAATATGTCAGCAGAGGGATTATGGCAAGCTGACAAAGAACCAGATGATCAAGGTGTGCAAAGCCAAAGGACTGGTGCATGCCAACCTGACTAGACAGGAAATGATTTCAGCCTTATTCACAGCTACATCAGGGACCATTAACCAGGAAGACAACCAGTCTGGTGAAGGGGATGTGCAGCCTTCGGAAACAGGATGGTTCACCTTTTCCTCATACAATTTAAAAACCCATCTGGCATTAAAGAGACTTGACCTAGAGACCAAACGTTTTGAATTAGAATCAGCAGAGGGACTGTGATATTTGAAAGTCAAAGAGAATGAGGGACTGTGGCATTTGGAAGTCAAAGGGAATGACAGACTGTGGCATTTGGAGGCCAAAAAATAAGAGAAACAGTGCCAGTATGAGCGGGAGATGCTGACTTTTCATCAGGGTCATAGACATGATGGGGAAGGGAATAACCAAACCCCAGAAGCAACAAAGGTCAGTCAATTTCTTCCACAGTTTAGAGAGGGTGATAGTTTTGAAAGTTTTATTCATATGCTTGATAGAGTATGTAAACACAGTATAATGTTGACCAAGAGCTCTGGGTACAGTTCCTGACCACCTTACTCCATGGTAAAGCTATAACTGCTGTTTCTAAATTGTCTGATAGTGATTGTTTAAACTATGATAAAGTTAAACAATGTTTATTGGAATATTTTAAGCCAACACCTGAAGCTTACAGAAAAAAAGTTTTGTGAGCATAGATGCAAGACAAATGGAAGTGTATGTGATTATATTGCTGAGTTAAGGAATTATTTTTATAGATAGGTGAGTGGGTGTCAGGTCACCACTTTTGAAAGGCTGAGAAACCTTTTGGTGAGGGAACAAGCCCTTAGCACTTTGCCTCAGGACATGAGAATCTTGTTGGCAGACCAGGAATGTAACTCTGCAGATGAGTTGGGGAAAAAAAGAGGATCTCTACTGAGCAAGCAGGACACCATTGCAGCACATGGATACATGGGCAGCCTAAACCACCCCAACAGAGTCCACCAGTGACAGGATCAGCCAGTAGCACAGATACATAGCTGGATCAAGAGTGAGATGTTTTAAATGTAACCAGAGCAGCCATGTATCATAAAACTGACCACTGAAGAAAGGTGGGAAACAAAAGGTGAGGGAGCTAGCAAGTTGGAATAACAGCATGCCAGTATGAGCTGTCTGGAGATATTAGGGGTACCAAACTATCAACACAGTTTATATCCTATCTTAGTGGATGGAAGACAGGCCACTGCTAAGAGAGACACAGCCTCTGACATAACCACTGTGAAGGCTGCAGTGGTTAAAGAGGAGCAGTACTTGCTTGGGTAGTCCACACCAGTCAGAGCTTTAGAAGGGACTCCATTCCAAATACCCTTAGCCAGGGTTCATTCTCACTGGGAGGGTGGAAAAGGAAGTAAGCATGTAGGTGTGTTTGAAGTTATCCCTGCAGATGTCTTGATAGGGAATGATTTTGATAATGCAGTACCTTGTGCGCATACAGTTACATGCAGTCAAGCTTGGAGACAGGCATGTGGGTCTGGTAGTCTGGGGAGCCACAGACAGACCCCACACTTGAATATGGGGCTGGTGATGTGGCTAATTTAGGGAGGGAGCTACCCTATAGCAGTGAGCTTGAAAGCTGTTGATAGGTACTTATGTTTCCATGAACAGAGTGACTGCAAGGACAGAGATGAGTGGTAGTACCCATGCTGACAGTGAGGCACTGCTTTCAGAAGATACCAGACTTCCTGTGGAAAGAGAGCTGGGAAGGGTAGCAAAAGTAAAGTTGAGACAGGCTCAGCTTGCTCTCCCTTATGAGGCATGAGGGGGGGTAGCTAAGGAGGCACCTGATTCTCAAGGAAAAGGGGAGTCTGTATACTGGAGCAAAGGGTAACTGTATAGAGAGTCAGCCCCTGAAGGAGTGCTAGAGGGTGAGGTAATACAGCAGTTGGTAGTGCCAGAGCCTACCATCTGGCACTTCTATCCATAACCCTTGACATTCATTTTGCAGGTCATATGGGCATAAATTGTATCAAGAGACATATTATGCAGACCTTTTATTGTCCAGGGATTGCAAGGGATGTAACAGGTACTGCAGGACCTGAGAGCGGTGCCAAAAGGTAGGCAAGGCAGGTGACAAGGTCAAAGCTCCTTTGATGCTTTTGCCTGTGACTGAAGAATCATTTCAAAGGGTAGTTCACATGTTCCACAAGAAAGAAGTATATCCTGGTGGTAGTAGATTATGCTACTAGATACCCTGAGGCAGTGGCTCTGTCCTCCACAGAAGGTAGCAAATGCTTTGTTAGAGATTTTCAGCAGGGTAAATTTCTTGAGAGACATACTGACTGACAGTGGTGTGAATTTCATGTCAGACCTGCTGGCTTGTCTGTGAAAGTGCTGTGAGGCGAAGCACCTAAATACCACCCCTTACCATCCCCAGACTAATGGTCTTGTTGAGAGGTTAAACTTTGTACTAAAGACCATGCTACAGACATTTGCAGGCCAGTTTAAGAGAGAGTGGGATGAATATTTGCCCCATCTGCTGTTTGCATACAGATAGGTACCCCAAGAATTCACAGGTTTTTCACCCTTTCAGTTGCTGTATGGGCATATGGTGAGGGGGGCCTTTAGATTTGATTCATGATGTGTGGGAGGGTGAGTGTGAATCCCACAAGGAGTCTGTTGTGTCATATGCCTTAAACCTCAGGACAAGACTCAGGGAGCTCATGGGCTTGGCCCAGAAGAACCTGGCAGGAGCCCAACAATGGAAAAAGATCTGGTATGACAGGAATGCTCAAGCCCAAGAGTATGTTGTGGGACAGCAGGTTTTGATGGTCATTCCTGTCAGACACAATAAACTGCAGCCATTCCAAAGGCTTAAATAGCTTTGTGAGGACCCCCTGTGTTAATCAGTCCAGATTACAGCAAATAATTTGTTGTGCTGGTGGACACTTCTAACCATGGGGTGGAGGCTGTACTCAGCCAGCTTTCTTCAGAGGGAGAGCAGCACCCTGTTGTATATCTCAGCTGTAGACTCCTACCCAGGGAGGAATGTTATGCAGCCGTAGTAAAAGAATGTCTAGCCATAGTATGGGCACTGCAGAAACTTCAGCCCTATCTGTATGGAAGGAAATTCACTGTGTTTACAAATCACAATCCCTTAACATGACTACATTGTGGCAGCCAGAAAAATGCTAAGTTATTAAGGGTGAGCCCAGGGTTGCAGGCATATGATTTGACAGTTCAACACCATAGTGGGGTCAGCAATACCAATGCAGATGCCCATTTTATAACATCAAAAAGGCAACGTTGTGTGGGTATGCATAAGGTATATCACATACTTAAGGGTTGTAAGGCACTGATCATTTGAACTCCACTTACAATGTGTCTGGGTATGTGACAATGTCTGTGTCCCATATGTCCCCTACTACATTATTGCCTAAGGATAAGTGATATACATACACACACAGACACTTACATATGTATACAGACACATACATATTGATAAATACTATATTTATTTTTGAGTAGATAACTGGACCATGAGAACTATTTTTTTGCCATGACTTACTAATAATGTAAAAAATTATAATTTACATTGCTACATTATTTTTCAAAATAAATCCTTCCCTAACTAATGTCTTATTTCAGATAAGACAGACGATAGTAGGTGGTCATATATGTTATACAGGAGTAAGATCGGACTGAACCAAAACCAGTTTGTTGTGTATTCAGGAAATGGACTCCAAAAAATTCACCTTGAGAGTGAAACTATAAAATGCCACTTTAATAAGATGGAGTGCACTTTATGGAGATTTAGCAACCTGAAAGGTTAATACTTTACCTTTTCTAGGAGAATTAGCTGACTTGAAAGGGCAAAATGTAACTTTTCTTCCTTACCACACACACTGATTCTGTTTAGCATGCAGAATTTTGTACAGGAAAATCATTGCCTTATTGCAGCTTGTCCCTCGCTTTACACAGATGTGGTATTACAGAAAATTCTTTATGCTCATACTGTGGAATTGTTTCCTATTATACATACATTGCATCTCAAAACATAAAATGCAAATAAGGGACATCCTGATCATCTGGTAAGGTAATTTGCATTGCACTAAATTCTGCAAGGCAAGTTTGAATCCTGGACTACAAATTTAATATTTTGGTGGTAAAGATGCAAGGTATCAATTTCAAATGAAACAGCTCACTTTACTGATTACGTTATACCTGAAAATGCTTTTACCTTTCTCTGATTTCGCATTAAAAAAAATATTTAAATTACAAACCTGTGTTCACCGAGGATATGTTATATGCTCACTTTATAATCTTGATTGATTACACTGTTATCAAACCAAAGCCCTGCTTTTAGCCCCTCTTCTTTTCTTATAGGAATTGAACAACTGAACACATTTTGTTTTTCTTCTGGCTAATTAAAATGGTGTATGTGCATGTGTGTGGGGGATTGTCAAATTGTGTGTTATTACGCTAAATGGTCTGCTAAACTGTCATTCTTTGTATGTGGTTTACTTATTCCTACTTATTGCGATGTGTTTCATAAGCCATCGCTTAACATAACCAGTTCACATGTCATAGAGCTACATCCCAGCAAATCTGTGGTTTTGATGAGCTGCATAGACATCAGAATATCTACAAATGCTGATGGTAACCAGTAGAAAAGCCAAATTAGTGTTGTACAATGAGAAAGTACAGGGAGTAAAATGTAACTCTTATGTAGGCTGGTGAAGCAGGTAATTATTTTTCTCTTCAAATGTGGAAGCTTCATGGTTTGATGCACTAGACATCAGACGCAAATGCAGGTTACTTTGAAATAATGATTATGAAGTGAAGAAACACTTATTGTTTCATTTATATGTAGCCTACTTTATGTTTATCTATACTTCAGATTAACTGCCAGAAAAAGACTTCTAGCATTGTGAACTGTTCAATTTTCAACCTGTCATGAATCACTTCTCATTTCCGTCTCTCAAATGTGCCACAGACATCGTAACCAGCTGTCCATTCTCATCACTTCAGCCTGATCTTTGCTTATTTTACTATCTAATGTTTGTGCTTATCATGTGCGAAGCAGCAGGTCACAGTTCATTTAATATGTCCGTTAATGAGAAATGGACTTTTGGGGCACAGAGTGTCCAGACACTGAAACCAGATCCCATAAGGTTGTGCCTAAAGTGACACCCTGACCAGTAATGCACACCCCAATCCTTAATGGTCTCCACTAAGGTGAATAGAGTGAGTGGCGAAAGTGCTGCACGTTACTGCTGATGAAGATTTAAGCTTCGTTTGCTTTTAACTTTTGCAAAATGTATACCTTCCGTTAATGTTTTTGGCATTTATCTGTGCTAGGCAGTATGTAGGTAAGGTAGCAAAGCAAGGCTCATGTGTGTCTGTGGTCCCCGAGTTTCAGTGATATCCCTATTTTAATCAAATTTTGCTCTTTCCCTTCAAACATTTATAATTTTGAAAGTAATGTAAGCATTGTACTGAGTCTGTCACTAATTATCTGACTTTGTCCTTGATTATTGTTGGCTTTGTCTCTGATTGATGCAGAAATGATACGATCATTGGAAAATGAAACTTTTTGTTTACATACTCTGAAGTTTTTGTTCTAAATTTTCTAAATTTCAATCAATTATATCCTCGTAGTGTACATGCAAATCCCACCAATTAAAAATGGAATACAGTTAAAGTGCGTGTCACTTACTGGCAAGTTTGTTTTACAACTTATTTTGTTTCCCCAGTTACTCGTCATGATACAGTTGCAAGTGATTTTGCGTAAAGATGAAGCTCACAGTGTGCGGTTTCATTTTATTTTCACTTTTTATTCAGCTGTCCTTTATAACCACACCTATAAAATGATGTTATGGTAAGCAATGAGCAGTCATTTACATGCAACCTCAAGGCATTGTGGGTAAGCAAAATAACATATTTCTATAGAGGAGCAGCTTCTTATTTAAGTTGTGGCTCAGTACTTCATCACAATATGTTAATTTTCAACGTGTGGTGTTCTAACTGACAACAACCTAATTAAGCATGTAAGAAACTATTACTGATGCATGGGAACACAACATTTATAGGTTCATAGGTTAGTACTAGGCTAACTGCCCTTGTGAGTCATTTTAAGCCTAGCCAATTGCCCCATGTGAAAATCAAAGCCTGTGCCTTGTACCTGTAAGGTAAACACTAAGCATTATGCCAGCCTCCCACTTATGCAATAATTCAGGTAGTAAGGCATTATGGGCTCAGTTTTTCAATATGTCATGGGAGGGATGTTAAGATTGGCAAAAAAATGTAGGCGTCTGTCCTTATCAACAAAATAAAATGCAAAACCAATGCACGTTTTGCATCAAAGATGGTATCATTTGGTATTACTTACGGTTTTTGACACTTACTTTTGCTTCAGAACATGGCCAATAGACTTTAAGCACAAGCATGCATGTTAAAATGCCAGATGGAAAAATTGTAGTTAAATAAATTGTAATATTGTGACATTTATTAATTTATTTCATTTTACTGAGCAAGTTGAAAGTTCATCCGTGTTTTTCATGGTAGGGCCACGAAGGAACAGCTCTTTAAAACATTTTCATTTAGAGGCAGACTGCTTTTTTATACTGTTAGACATATAACTGCACAGAAATATGGCAGAGAGAGAAAGAGACACACAAAAACAGTGTTTTTTCTTTCATTAATATTTTGATTAGCTACCACACAAGGTTTAGAACAGAAACATGAACAATGAATGCTTATGTCATTAAGGCCCACTTGCTGACCTCTTTCGTTCCATATTACAAATAATTAGTATCATACTTAATATAAGCTTACTGTTTGCTACAGCTCCCTAATGCAGTTCCAAGATTTGTAACTGCGAGCTTTTGGGAATTATGGGAAAAAAGGATCAAATTGCTGAAGAGTGAATGGCAAATCGGTTCAGAGGACATTACAAGGCTGATGGCTTAAGAGCCCTTACAAAACTACCCAATATAACTCAATTTTCCACAATATATGGGCCATAGGGAAAAGAGGATGGCATGGATTTGTGCCTATGCCTTTAGCATCATACCCATTGTCCCATCCATAAGGGATATAGACACTATCCCAGCTCTTAATTTGTTATTCTCCATCTATTAATCCAAATTGCATTTGAAGAGGGCTGGTAAGGGTTCTGCTTAATGTGAATAGGAAGCCTGATCCAAAGAAGAAGCAATCTCTAAGACACATATCTGTCTCTCCAGCATGTTTTTTAGATCGCTATCTGGTGACCCCTGTGCCGTTTGACTTGCAGATTTGTAGCAGCTTCATCAGGGCTAGATTTTGAGTACCTTGTAGGTCAGGCATAGGTCACCCCTTAATAGTCGGTAGGAGACAAGAGTAACGAAATGGGGCTTTTAGTCTATCTGCATGGGACATGTTGTTTACACCCTGTATTTTCTTTGTGAGGACCTCTGAGGTCACACCAGTTGCTGTAACTGCTAAATGGTACATGGCACTCGATTATTGGTCTAATGAGGGCTGAGTACAGCTGGTCTATCATTTCCTTGGATCTGGATGCCTTACCTTTTCTTATAAGTTCTGCCACATAGAAGGATTTCATCACCACTGTAGACACATGGCAGTCAAAGTTCAAGCGTCGATCTACCTGTGTACCTAGAAGTCTCACCTCTGAGTCTACTCTTAGTTGTGTGCTTTTGATCTTGTAATTTGAAGGGGTAATTGAATTCCCAAAGGGTATGATATTGTATTTTTTGCATTTAGTTTTAGGCCATGGTTCTGGCACCAAAGCATTTGTCTGATACAGACTCTCCTGAAGGTTATCTACATCAGTGGGGGATTCAGTGATTGCCACCAGCTTGCAGTCGTTGGCAAACTTTGTCATCCAGAGGCCTTCCACATTAGCCTGGACTTTAGAGAAGTATATTCCGAACCCAGCACTGAGCCCTGTGGCAAACCACGAGTAAATGGCCTCTTGCTGGATCTGGACTCACCCATTTTAACCACATGTCCTGTCCATGAGTTAATTGGCTGTTCATCTGGTGATGTAGGGATTTATGCCCAGTTTTGTAAGTTTACTTATAATACCCGAGTGGGGAATTTTGGCAAATACTTTGGCCAGGTCAAGGTTTGCAGTATGTACTGTTTTACCCTCATCCATATTAGTGACATTCTCAAAGAAATCTACCAGATTCAGTAGGTATGAAGTACCCTTGACAAAGCTGAACTGGGTTGGGTCCAGAGTTCGGAGGTTCCTGTGTCATTAATTATTGGGTCTGTGATTATTCTTTCCATGGCCTTACACAGACTAATCAAATTTATGGGTCTGTCATTTCTTAGGTAAGTAGATGGTCCCCCTTTATGCAGAGGGATAACTGTTGCTGTCCTCCACGCTATCAGGCAAAGTTAGTCCAGAGGCTATGGTTAAATAGAGATCCATGGCCCTGATAAGTCCTGATTTAAACTGTTTGAGCTGCAAGCTGGTATATTATCAGAAACACGTAAATGTAGAGACCAAGTGCCCAATGGATACACAAAATATAAAAACAAAGAACTTGCAAGGTCAATCAATCAATAAAACTTTCGAATACAACTTTTGGCTCTAATCTCTGGTGGTTGCCCTTGCAAGTGCTTTGTTTTTATATTTCTGGCATATTATCAGACTCCACTGAACCCACATTTTTAGCTTTAGAGAGACAGCAATGGTAACCTGTTCTTTGGTAATAATTGACATTGGAGTGGTGGAGGGTATTTTTGGGGGGAGAACTGGGGGAGATGAGGTGGTAACATTTTAGCTGAATTTGTCAGCCAGCACATTTGCTTTATCCTCTGGTTGAACATAGATGACGCCATCTACAAATCTGCACATTGTTGGGTGTTTCCCTTAAGATTATGTACATAATTGAAAAATGTCTTATGTTTATCCTTAGCTTTGGAGGCTATTTTTTCCTCAAAATCTGCTTTCAGAAACTTGACTAGTTCCCTCAATTCATTTATTAAGACTAATGAGGAACTTTTTGATATGTTGTGCTCATTCCTTCTTACTTCTTGGCAGGATTTTCTTTCTTTCTTTTGTTGTACAACCTATTAATCCTGGGGTCCACCAGGGTGGTTTGTTTTTGTGATTTGACTTGGGTTTATTTTGATCTAGTACTGCCAATTCTATGCAGTTTATTTGGTTGTAATGGGATTTTGTTTACGCCTCTGCACAGGTTTCTGTATTTTCTTTATTTGGGGGAGCTTGGAAACAGGCTATGCTCTCTCTTAATGGAGTACTTTAATCTAGTTTTCGAGGTTAAGTGGGGAGACTGCTTTGTGAGCTGATCTTCCCAGTGAAGACATCACATTGGGGGGGGGGGGGGTTGTAGCATTCTCCCATATTTGTGAGTACCACATCTAGAATATTTGTTCCCCTAGTGGGAGTGCAATCTAGCTGTTCCAGGGCATTTGAATTTAGAAAGTCAAGAAATCTTTGGGCCTGCATATTAGTAGTCATGTTTGACTCCCAGTTAATTGAGAGGGTAGATAAAATCACCCATGAGTATGGTATTGGTCTTGATGGTGAGTGATTCTAGTAACTTCAGGTATGATGTATGGGTTTCTAGGTTTATGGCTGTGGACCTGTAGCTAGCAAAAATATGGTAACAGATTTTTCCCATGGTTAGTTAAATATGGAGTAGCTCAAGCATATCATATTGTTTGTCAAAAGACACTAGACAAAAGATATTGCTGAGGAACAAATTTTGGGCTAAGTGGAGAGCTACCAGGACTATCTATGAGCAACAAACCTTTAGACAGTTAAGAAATATTACAAAAAGAGCCATACTCACTGACAAAAAAGAACTACTATTGGAAACTACAGTAAACCCACGATAATAATCCTCAAAAAAATTCTGGTCAAGCATAAATAGACTCCTACACCCTGGGCACTCTAGCACACCAGCTCCACTAGGAGCTGATAAGAATAGCCCCCAGCAAACTGCCGACTTCAATACCTTCTTTACTGACACCATACAATCCCTAGCCCATCAACTATGCACAGACAACACTAGTCTCCCTGTCTCTTTACCTGATACTCCACCAACCTTCCAAACTACAACCCATCTCTACTACGTACATCCAAAAACTTAAGCCATGTACCCCCTCTGCAGACCAGCTACCATCAGAATACTTGCAAAAAGCAGCTAAATCAGTTGCCTATCCTATATCCATCCTTATAAATAGAACCATAAATGAGGGAATCATCCCAGACATCTGGAAAATCTCCCACATAATCCCTTTACACAGAGGTGGTAAATCTAATGATTATTCTAATTACAGACTTATATCTCTCTTATCACCCTTGGCCAAAGTTATGGAAAAATGCATTCACCATCAGCTAATGCACCACTTAACCCAGCACAACATCTTAGCTAACTGCCAACATGGCTTTAGACCATTTCATAGTACCACCACAGCTCTCCTTTCTTTCACCGACTCCAACTGTAACCGTAATAACAATAGCCTCTCTTCAGCACTCTTTATTGATCTGTCAAAAGCTTTTGACATGGTAAACTACCCCATACTCATACAGACCCTTGAATCCCTCTCTCTAGACACCAAGACTATCCTTTTGTTCAAGTCCTACCTTAACAATAGGCAACAGGCAGTTCTCTGGGAAAATCTTCCCACCTACCCGTCTCCCTTGGAGTCCCTTAGGGCTTCATTCTAGGACCTCTTCTTCTCTCTCTGTTTATCAATGACCTCCATGTAGCAATCCCTCAAGCCACCTGTATACAACATGCAGAAGACTCTACGCTCATCTGTTCTGCCATCTCTATATCTGAACTACATTCTCTAACCCAGAAAGTATTCGGCACAGTAGAGGCTTGGTTCTAGAAATGCTGCCTCCTTCTGAACGCCAAAAAGACCAAGCTCTTACTCTTTATTCCTAACAGCAAGTCCCCCACTATAGATTTCTCACTCAAATCCAATAACAGCACCCTTATATCCCCAGACTCTACCGCCAAACTGCTAGGAATCACAATTGACAATAACCTCACCTTCGATAACCAAATTAATAACTCCATTAAAACAGCAAATAGAAAAATGGGCTCATTATATAGAATAAAACCCTTCTTAACTCCAACATCCAGAACTACAATTGCCCTCTCCCATTTAATCTTGACTCTTCTTTATGCTTCACCCATATATACTAACCTAAAAAAAAGGTAATCTCATCAATCCAGCTGACTCCTATAATAATATAGCCAGATTTACCACTGGGAACCCATTTAGAACTCACCATTGTCAGAACTTTCAGCAACTAGACTGGCTCGAACTAAAAAACATTTTGATACTCTCCCAACTTACCATTGTAAATAAGATATTTTACCAACCAGACAAAACCCCAATACTTTCCAACCTTAATACCCCCTATAGGGATCTGAAATCCTTACGCTCCTCTAGCAAACTTCTTGCTAGCATAAGCAAGTCTAATAACTTGGTTGGTGACTCCTTGTTCTCCAACACTGCTGGAAAACACTGGAACCTTCTACCACCTGATCTAACTTTGCAACCCTCCCTGCCGCTCTTTAAACAAAGGCTCAAGGCACACTGGTTATGCCCCTGTTGCAACCCTGACTAATTCTCTGCTTTCTCTACTGCTTGTTCTATACTGCCTCCTCTCACCAATCAATACTTCTAAACCCCTCTGGAAGTAGTAACTATTACTAGTAAATTAAATAACTTAAGACATGAAGATTGTGTTTCTAGGGAAGAGGTTTTGGAGGTATTGAATAACATGAGTTTTCTTAACACATACTTGTCTGGCTTTGTGATTGTTTCCAGCCCCTCATACAAGACCCTAACAGGGTCTCTACCCGTTTCGCTCCCCACCCTGCCCCCTATTCCCTCACGCCCCCAGTGGTCCCACCTTTATTGCACTCAAACCCCTCCCATCTTTCCAATAGCCAACCACAGTGCTAACCCAACACTACCTCCTCCATATTCCCTCTACTTTCACACCTCCTCAACTGACATGTACAAGCATACCTTTCCTTTGCTCACTGCATGCACTCTCCTTGCATATCTTACATCCTACCAAAGCTCCATCATTCCCCCACTCAACCACTACCACTGTACTACTACTCACACCACCACTCATGTCTCACCCTCACTCAGCTCCCCTCCCACCAGCTCAAGAACCATCCCTATGCACCCCCCACATATTCTACCAACTATATTACTCAAACGTAAAGCACCCCTACAACTTAACATAGTAACCCTCCCACCATACCTATTACCCACAGAGCACAATCATAAAGTTTCCATTATAAACAAACACATTCAAAAACTGAGAAAACTAATAACCTCATACATATCTAAACTAGCCCTAAGTGGTGACATCCACTCCAACCCTGGCCCTACCATCTCCAACCCCAATCCTCATAATCAGACTAGAAACCACAACTTCTCCCATATTACAGCCAATAGAAAGCCAAGTGACTTCCTTCTACTAAGCCTAAATATTAGAAGTATATCCAACAAAGTCCATGAACTCCATGCCACCATTGACTTATACTCCCCAGATATTGTCATCCTGACAGAAACCTGGCTAAAACCTCACATTACCAGTGAGCAAATACTCCCTACAGGTTACGGTATACTAAGAGTAGACCGGCTAAACAAAAAAGGAGGTGGTGTAGCTATAATATTTAAACAGCATCTAAACATCCAGATCTTAAAATCATCAGCTTCACAAATAGGCAATGAAGAAATAATATATACCAACCTCAAAATTAACCAAAACAAAACCATCAACATAATTGGATGCTACTTCCCACCTGACCAAAACATCCCTCCACTAGAAAACCTCCTCAGCTGGTCTTCCCACCATCTCCCCCAAGAAACTATCATCTTAGGTGATTTCAATATTGACTGGCAATCCTGTTCTGGCAACAATCCAACCCATCATGTACACCTTCATGGCTTCACCCAACTAGTCCAGTCACCAACAAGGATAAATAAAAACTCCAGCAAGCACACTACCCTGGATTGGATACTAGTCAGTAAGAACCCCCAGTCATATATAACAGGCTGCTTATCAGATAGCCTCAGTGATCACTCCCCAACATTCCTACTCAAAAATACCTGTACCAAGCTAAACCTGTCATCTATCGTCAAATACGTAAAAAAATAAACTTTAACCCACTCACATTCATCTCATCCCTCAAAGAATGTAACTGGCATGCTCTAAAGTACCTCAGTCTAGATGCAGTTGAATTTTTTAATACTACCTTCCTGAACATCCTTAATTACCATGCCCCCATAAGATTTTCCAGAACCAAAGCACAACCCTCCCATGGCTACAGAAAACCACTAAGTCAGAAATGAAAAAGAGGGATAAAGCCTGGGAGCACTGGCGCAAAACCAAACCCCCGCAGCTAGACAGAAATTCCTAGAACTACGCAATAGAGTCAAAAAGCTAATAAAACGGGACAAATTCCAATACTACCAGTCTGCCCTAGACTCCTCACAACACAGCCCCAAGCAATTCTGGTCCTCCATAAACTCCATCCTCCACCCAGGTAAAGTCAGTACCCCTCCTCCTAACATCCCTCACTCCTCAGAAAATATTGCTACCTCATTCAACACACACTTCACCCAAATCATACTATCACTAGCTAAACAACACAACCCCCCTCCCCTCCAACCCACACCTTCAACTAGTAATCTCCCCACTGCCTTCTCTTTTTCTCCTGTACCTACCTCCAACATAAAAACTCTTAACTAAACTTAAACCCACCAAATTAGCAGCAGACAACCTCCCAAGTGAATACCTACAAATTGCAGCTGATGTTCTGGCCTACCCCAGTATCCATCTTGATTAACCGATCTCTGTCAGAAAGTTACGTTTCCACATTGTGGAAAGTCTCACATATAATTCCCCTCCACAAAGGCGGACCCTCTGCAGAACTAACCAATTACCGCCCCATAGCTATTCTCTCTCCACTCTCCAAAATACTAGAGAGATGCATACACTCTCAGGTCTCAGACTACCTCCTTACTAACAACCTCCTTTCCAGTACTCAGCATGGTTTCCGACCAAACCATAGCACCACCACTGCCTTACTCTCCTTTACTAACACTATCCTTCAGCATAAAAACAATGGCTATCTCTCTTTGCTACTTTCCTAGACCTATCTAAAGCATTTGACATGGTCCCACACAAACAACTTATCTCTGTCCTCAATAACCTATCCTTCTCACAATCAGTCACCAACTGGTTTCAGAGTTACCTGTCTGACCACCAACAATCCGTTGTATGGCAGAATGACATATCTCCCCAACTACCTGTCTCCATAGGGGTTCCCCAAGGATCCATCCTTGGACCCCTACTTTTCTCTGTTTACAACAATAATCTAGCCTCTGCCACCAAACATGGCACACTCATCCAATACGTAGATGACTCAACCATCATCTGCTCAGCCCAGTCCCTACCCAAACTGCAAAAAGTCACACAGGAAGCCTTTTCCTCTGTTGAAACATGGTTATCCGATGCCCAATTAATACTCAACACAAACAAAACTAAACTACTCATCTTCCAACCCACCAAACATACTCAAAACAACTCTCACTTTAACATCACAGCAAAAGACAACACCACTATATACCCAACTGAACACACCAAATTGCTAGGAGTGGAAATAGACAATAAACTAAAATTTGACATTCACATATCCATGACCATAAAAAAAGTCCACAAAAAACTAGGAGCATTATACAGAAATAAACAATTTCTCACCAAAGCAGCAAAGATTTCAACAGCAAATTCCCACCTTATCTCCACCCTACTTTATGCCTCTCTAGTATATACCAACCTAAGGCAATGTAATCTAAACAAGCTAGAGACCTGCTACAACAAAATCGCCAAATTCGCCACAGGGGCATCCTACTGTAGCCACCACTGTCTCTCACTTGCTGAACTGGGCTGGCTTGAACTCCCTCACCTCCTTCAGTGGTATCAACTCTCACTTGCCCACAAACTAGTAAACCATCCACTAAATATCCCATCCCTCCAGAATCTACTCCAACCCTGTCGCACCACCAGACCACTAAGATCCAGCAACAAAAATCACTTGCAGATCACTAAAGCCAATAACTCTGCTGGTGAAGCACTATTCTCTTGCGCCATAGCCAAATTATGGAACTCACTCCCACCCACAATTACCTCCATACCATCATGCACCAACTTCAAAACTTTATTAAAAGCGCACCTAAAAACATGCTGGCTATGCCCTTGCAACTCCCACTCTAATATCATCCACCCCATCCAGCTACTACCTTTCTTTCACCTCCACTAACTACCTTGATGATAGCAAGCTCAGATGTTCATAAGCCTAGTACTTATTATACAGCAGGAACTTCTCATTGTTACATTTGTTAATGCCTGTTATGTACTTCACAGATAAAGATTCTAGTTGTCTACTGATGTACTATGTTCTTCATCTGTAAATATGTTGTAAGTAATTTCTATGTTAAATTGTTAATCACTATGTAATCCAATGTAACTACTGTCTGTTTATTTTACTGTGGAGCTTTTCTCCCCGGGCCTCTGCTGAAAATGGACCCACGTCCAGTCGGACACTCCCGCTCAACAAATTTAAATAAATAAATAAATAAAAATAAAATGAGTTTTGTTTTGGTAGCATTGAGGGTTAGATTGTTATCGAGCATCCACTGTTCAGTGGCAGACACGGTGGCTTGAGTTAGAATATTGAGAGTTGTAAGGGAAGGGGAGAGACAGATTATAGTAGAATTGTCGGCGTATTGTACGAGGCTGGAGTGAGGGATGGCATGAAAGAAATCATTTATGAATATACGGAGTAATAGGGGGCCTAGAATGGATCCTTGGGGGACGTCTGTGGATGTACTGAGGAAGGGTGATATAGCTTTTTTCCATTTAACTGCTTGTTGCGTGTTTGTCAGGTAACTTGACAACCACTGGGTAGAGGTAGGGTTAAGTTAAGTTTAGAGAGTTTGGTGAAAAGCAGGTGGTGGAAAATAGTGTCAAATGCCTTAGAGAGGTCAAGGAAAAGCATGGATATAATGTGGCCAGAGTCACGGGCTTTGTCGATTATTTAGAGGAAGGAGAAGTAGGGCTGTGGAGGTACTATGGCCTGGTCTAAAGCCATGTTGTGTTGGGGGTAAGAAGCTGGTTGTTGATCAGGTAGGGTAAGAGTTGTTGATGGACACACTTTTCAAGTAGTTTGGAAATAGGGGACAGAATGGTGATAGGGCAAAAGTTTGAAATGTAATTATGGCCGCCTTTATGGAGAGGGATAATAAAGGCTTTCTTCCAAAGTTGGGGGACGTGGCATTCTATGATAGACCGATTTATTAGTATGGTGACAGGCAGGGTGATTAGATCGGCAGCAATTTTTAAGAAGTAGGAGGGGACTTCATCAGGGGCATTGGAGCCAGGTTTTAGTTTTTGTAAGAGTTTTTTATGATAGATGTGGAGATGGGATTAATGGTAAAAGGAGGGGGTTGGGGGCATGAGTTGCTAGGTGGGGATGGGTTGCTGGTGAAGGGAGTAGGGTGGGGAGGAATTAGAGTCATTAGTGAAGGAATGTGTTAGTTTTTTGATAGAGTCAATGAAGAAGGAGTTAAATTGGGTTGCTAAGTCTAAGTCAGATGCATCTGGTTTTGGGCAGGGGTTTTCTGTGTTACCAGGGTTTAGGAGAGAAGAAATTCCTTTCCAAAATAGTTTGGGATTGGTATTGTGGTTGGCATGGAGGGTAGACAAGTATGCTTTGCGGTCAGTGGCAGTAAGTTTTTTGACTTTATTACGTAATGTTTTGTTTTCAGTAAGGGTAATAGAGGTTTTACGTTTTTGGTATTGTGCCCGTACTTCGTCACGAAGTCTCATGGTAGCTAAAGTGTTTTTAGTTAACCAGGGTACAGGGTTACTTTTTGTGAGTTTAGTTTTTAGGGGAGCAAGGGAGTTGAGTAGGTCTATGAAAGAGAAGTTAAAATAGGAAAGAGCATCGTCCAGGGGTAGGATTTTTAATGGTGTCCAGTTAGTGTTTTTAAGTGTATTTATTAGTTTCAGGATTAAAGTTTTTTAAACATCTGGAGGATAGGGCAGCCGCAGTGGTGCAGCGGTTAGCATTGCCACCTCACAGCAATAGGTTCCTCCGGTTCGATCCTCGACTGGGGTGCCTTCTGTGCGGAGTCTGCATGTCCTCCCTGTGGTCGCGTGGGTTTCCTCCAGGTGCTCCAGTTTCCTCCCACATCCCAAAGACATGCTGTAGGTAGATTGGACACTCTAAATTGGCCCTAGGTGTGAATGTGTGCATGTGTGTGCCTTCAGTGGAAGGTTGGGTGCCGGGCTGGCAACTCGACACCGTAAAACTCCACTGCCAATTATGAGCGGACTGGTGATCCACTGTAGTGACCCCTAACTGGGAAAAAGACGAAAGAAGAAGAAGATGACATGAATGTAAATTTGAGTTTTCTGTATATTACCACAGATGATATACTGTAAAGTGACTTACCCTATCCTGTTAGATTAGAGGTAACTAATGTAATTTTCCTCACATTAATACTCATTACTTAATATTTTAACATCCTTCCTTTGTATAATACTGCACAACATTGTTTTCTCCCAGGGCCTCTACTGAAAATGGAAATATATCTAGCTGGACTAGCCCAGTTAATAAATGTAACATAAAATAAAATAAATAAAATTGTTTGACCAGCCTAGAGGTGTGCTTATCTTTTATGTAGATAGATACATGTCTGCCTTTTGCTCTGTCATGTTCAGTGGGTGTTTAGAATGTATGAAAGGTGTTATAGCCATGCACTGCCAAAGTCCTTTCCATGACTTTGAACCATATTTCAGTAACTGTACAAATGTCAGCATTCTCCAGGGTGAGGACAACTTCCTGGGAGTGCAGTTTCTTGTTGAGACTCCTATCATTCAGCAATAACACCTTAAGAATGCCCTGAGTTGCTTTTGTTATGTTGGAAGCTTTGCCTGTTTCTCAATGCCTAAATAAAGCCCTATAGGAGTGGATAATGTTTTGGCCAATATCCAAAAGCTTATAGGCGACAGATGAAAACCATCCCTGGCTGAGCAGTGTGGCCTGTCAACCATGTCATCCCAGCCTGACAAGTATTGAACCCCTTTGGAATGACACCAGTAGCTAAGCCAATTGTTAAAATCAATCATTTTCTGCTGATATTGTGGCATCATCCGTGGAGATGGTAGAACGTTGCTCAGTTCTAGGGTCATACCTGCCTGTGACACATATTCTGAGAGCTTAATCATGTCTCACTTCATATAGTCCAAGGAGTTGCATCTCAGGTCATTCATGCCCACATGGACTATGGCTGAGCCATACATGTACTTAGGTGTAAGTGACCTGAGTGCTTGTATGATCTGGCAAATCCTGACCCCTAACAGGCAACTAACTGTAACTTTCCCATTATCCAGCCTGATAAGAGGGACATCAGTGTGTCTCACATGGAGTCTCCTATGACTAAAATATTGATTTGTCGAGTGTTTTGCCTTATGGGCTTGGTAGTTGAGACACAATGACATATGACTATGTGATGAGAATTGTCTTGTATGTGTGCATGCAGAGTTTCTGAAAGGCTTTTGAGGTTTGGGTAAGTTACATGTGTGCACCTCTGCATATGTGGGTCTATGTGTGGGGACCTCTGTTGGTGTGGAGAGTGATGTGTGTAGGTCATTTGCAACCTATTTGCTGCTTTCTGTGTCTGTATGTGAGAGACTATCCTTCAGTGTGAATGTGTAACTACATCTCTCACATAGTAGATTTGTCTGTTTGAGAATTACGTGGTTGTCTGTGCACACAAGGCAATTGTTACTTTGCTTCAGGCTGTCCATGCCTACCAAGATGGCTCCCATCCATGGTTGCAGGTCCCAGTGTGTACTTGCAAGGGATATGAGTGGAGGGCGTTTGTAGCTGAATGAGAGAAGGGGGGCTTACTTGCTGTAATCTGCAGCTAACCTAACCTGGAGTGCTGCCCATCTCCCAAATCAGATGCTGTCTGAGCAGCAATAGTCCTGGGTGCTATAATAAGTTGAAGGTAGATCTAAATAGTCCTAAGCAAATGCATAAATGCTGCTCACTGCAGATTAATTGCTTCATGCGTAACAGGGGAAATTAGGTAAAGATCCAAGATGGTTTTTATAGGGAAATTTCACCTTCTTTTGATTGCATGTATACAAGGGACCAGCAACTGCTGCAGGAAGAGTAGCTTCTCACAAACACAATCAGTATGATCAGAAAAAAGCAAATTTTACACTAACTATGCCCTAAGGCCAATCAAGTAAGTAAACAATGAGCTTTCCACCAGCATTTCCCAGCTCAGAAAGGTGACACCAGCCCTCTCCTGCTACAAGAGTGCAGACTTTGACCCTCTTAATATAAAATGACTGGTTTGAAGCCTCAGTGTTAAGGAACCTCAAATAGATGCCTAATACTAACTAAGAAATATTAGACACAATGTATTTCAGTGCAGAACTGTAGACCTTACAGCAGAAACGCAGCTTTAAACATTATTTTTTTTGCACTTTTTTAAATAGCACAGCAAACTTTCAATGAAAATAAGTAATATTTGCATTTACAATCATAGAACATTACTAGGCTACTGGCCCTGAGGTCCTCATAAGCCTAGCCAAGAGTTTAGCCCATGTTTAGACAACTCAGCATCCAAAGCCCCTGTCCAGCAGGGACACAGGTGGATTCCCAGGGGTGTATTTTCTGTTTCCATCCAGTTATCCAGGTTGCCCTTAAAAAGGGATAATGAGGTACTCTGCTTGACATGGAGAGGGAGTCTATTCCACAGATGGAGGGAGTCTCCGGGACACAAATCTGTCCCTCCAAGTAGTCCCATTGATGTCACAGACCAGGTTGAGGTCACGCATGCGGGTTGCTCGAGTGGATCTTGACTTGCGGATATGCAGCAGTCCCATCAAGACGGGGTCTTAGATTGCTTTGTATGCCAGACAGAGGTCACCTCTGAGGAGTCTGCATGAAACTGAGTAGCGGGGCAGGGCTTTTAGTCTATCTGTGTTGGGTAGATATTTGAGGCCCTGGATTCTCCAAGTGAGGAACCTCTGTGGTGTCTTCAGCTACTGCATATGCATTGTAAGGTACATGCCAAAGGGGGCATTGTACTCAATAACTGGCCTTATAAGGGAAGAATACAGGGATGTAATGACCTCCTTTGTCCCTGGATGAGATACCCTTACTTATGAGGTGGGCCATGTAGAAAGCTTTCTATACAATGGAAGCAACATGGTGGTCAAAAGTCAGGTTGCTGTCGACCTGGGTACCCAAATCCCTCACGACTCATTGTGTGCTTAGGATGCTATTATTAATGCGATAATATGTGGGGTCATCACTCTCCCCAAAGGGGATGATGATGCATTTTTTGGCATTCAGCTTGATGCCATGTTTCTGGCACCAGTCATTTGTCTGGGTGAGACCCTCTTGGAGGACGTCCACATCACTTGGGGAATTTATGACCATGCCCGCTTTGCAGTCATCTATAAACTTGGTCAGTCATAGCCCACTGGTTTGTGTGTGCACCGTCTTCCCCTCATCCATGGCTTTGGTGACTGGCTCAAAGAAGTCAACCAGATTTCACAGATATGACCTCACCTTGACAAAGCCAAAATGTGTGGGGTCGAGTGTTTGGAGGTTGCCAATGTCCCTGTTAATGAGGTCCATGATAATCCATTCCATGGCCTTGCAGATCAGGCTAGTTATGCTGGTGGATCTATAATTTCCCGGTTCAGTGGACGGTCTACCTTTGTGTAAAGGGATGACAGTGGCTGTCCTCCACTCGGCTTGGACAAAGTCAGTACTCAGGCTTTGGTTGAATAGGGTGCCTAATGATACTCCAAGTTCATGCCTAAGTTCATGTAGGATGCAGCCTAGAATGTTATTGAGTCCCATGGAGGCTGTATTTTTTGCTTTGAGAGGGCAGTGATGGCCTAATTCCTTAGAGATAAGGAAGGGGGGCAGGAAATGGGGAAGTCCTGGATGTACTAATGGGGGGAACAGAGGAGTGAACTTTTTGCTGAATCTGTCAGCCAGTAGGTTAGCTATATCTACAGCATTTGTGTATGTGATATCCTTGACCACCAGTTCTGAACAGATTTGGGTACTTCCTTTGAGATTGTGGACATATGTGGAGAAGGCCTTATGATTGTCTCTAGTAGATGTGGCCAGTTTGGAATCAGAGTTGGCTTTAGAGGATTTCACTAGTGGTCTTATTTGCTTATTCAGGCTAAGGGAGGATTGTTTCCAACTGTGTAACTGCTCCTTCTTTATCCTGGACAGCAATTTTTTTTCTTTTGTTATATAGTTTATTTTCTGCAGATGTCCACCAAACAGGCTTATTCTTCCTTGCAGAGGATGATTGTGTCCTGTCAGGTATTCTTGATTCTATGCATCTATATAAATGCTCGTATAGTACTTTGGTTTAGATTTGGACATTGGTGCCAGTTCCTACAGTGGGGAGGGGGTTGTGAAGCTGTTTATACCATCCCTCAGGAGGTTGTAATCAACTTTGGAGAAGTTTTTTTTTGTTTGACCCAAGCTAGAGGGGGATCAGGGGAGATGGTAACTTTGAAAGTGACCACTTTATGGTCGGATTTTACCAGGGAGGATGATACTGTAGAGGGGTGCTGTAGTGGTTACTCATGTTGGTTAATACCAAGTCCAAGATATTATCACCTCTTGTGGGGGTATCAACTAGCTGTTCCAAGGCATTTACATTGATAAAATCGAGGAATCTCTGGGCATTTGTGTGCTGGCATGAGTAGTTTTTCCAATATATGGTTGGGTAGTTAAAGTTGCCCAGGATCAGGGTAAAGGGTTGAATCTTGATAGATTTGAAGAGGTCCAGATAGGTGGAGTGGGCATCTTGAGTTAAATGTGGGGGTCTGTAGCTAGCTATGATTTGAATAGGGGTCTTGTCAATGGTTAATTGCACATGGAGTGTCTCCTGTGTGTCATACTGTTTGACCAGCCTGGAGATGTGTCTTTAATATATATATTGAAACTCCACCTCCTTTGGCTTTGCTGCCCACAGTTTGGAGTCTGACTGTATGATAGGGTGAGAAATCAGGTAAGGCTGGGGTGCTCTCCACAGCTTTGAACCAGGTTTCTGTGACTGCACAAATGTCAGCATCTACCATGGTTAAGAATGCTTGCAAGAAGTGCAGTTTCATTTTTAGATTCCTAGCGTTTAGCAGCATGAACTTTAATTTGCATACAGGGCACTGGCACAGTGAGCAGCTCTATGCAAATGTATCAGATTTATACCAGTACTGGAAATACAGAAAAAGTACAGTTTTGTACCTACCATAAATGTAGATGTTCGAAGATCCACATTGCTGCAGTCCTTACACTTGGGTAGTCCGCTGTCCTCGGTCGGCCCGAATATCAAAGTATAAGGCTGACGTCGGTCAAGGCGCATTTGACTGACATCAGGACGTCAGGGTACAAATGCGCATGACCGACGTCATATCCTCAGTCTTTTCTTGCCCCAGATGTCAGAAGACCCTAAAAATAAAGGTCAAAACCAAAAGACAGCAAACAAACAACCAACCATCCTAGCATTAAAAATATATACAATATATACAATATACACCATATTGACAACCCAACCCACACAACCGCCTCTAACTACAGAGGGGAAGGAGGGAGGGTAAATTGGACTGCAGCAATGTGGATCTTCGAACATCTACATTTATGGTAGGTACAAAACTGTACTATGTTCTTCATCTCACATTGCTGCAGTCCTTACACTTGGGTAGAATCCCAAAGCAGAGGTAAGGGAGGATGGCCAAACTATAAGGAAGCAGGAGCTGCCAAAATGCCCTGCAAAACAGCAGTGGCAAAACCAGCCCTGGATTTAGAGTAAAGTGGTAGGTGATAATGCCTAGAGAAAGTATGCACTGAACTCCAAGTAGCTGCCTCCAAAATATCCTTAGTTGCCACCCCCTCAAAAAAGCTGTCAAGTGGCAGTAGCCCTAGTGGAATGAGGCCTAATCCCAGCTGGAATCTCCTTGCCATGATGGGAATAACAGAAAGCAATGCACAACCCAATCCACTTAGAAATAGTTTGTTTTGACACAGGCTTGCCCTGAGAACTCAAAGCAAAAGAAACAAATAACTGCTGAGACTGCCTGAACCCTTTAGTTCTGTCCAAATAATATCGCGACTGCCTGTGTACATCTAAAGTGTGCAAAATCTTTTCCCCTTTATTTTGGGGATTTGCATAAAAAGTAGGCAAATGAATAGTTTGGTTTAAAGCCACACTAGAAACCACTTTAGGCATAAAGGAAGGATTAGTACGTAAAGATACCCTATCCTTATGGAAAATTAAGAAAGGCTCAACCGCCATAAGGGCCTGCAACTCAGAAACCCTTCTTGCAGAGGTAATAGCCAACAAAAAGCAGTCTTCCATGATAAAAACTTTAATTCAGTAGTAGCTGCAGGCTCAAAAGGTTGTAGAGTGAGTTTCTCCAACACAAAATTGAGATCCCAAGCAGGAGTAGGAGCTCTTCGTGGGGGTCTTATATTCTTTGCCCTCTAGAAATTGCTTGAACAAAGGATGAGAAAACAATGGTGGGTCACAATCATAGTGAGCGAAATTGCTGCAGCATGAACCTTAATAGAAGAGAAGGACAAACCTTTGTCCAGTAACTCAGTAAGATATTGAAGAGCCACACTTAAATTAGGCTCAGAAACATCAAAATCCTTTGCTGCACTCCAAAATAAAAATCTCTTCCATTTATCTGCGTACACTTTCCTTGTACTAGGCCTTCTAGCTTCCAAAATAACATTCAAAACTTGCTGTGGAAGTGGAGGCCCACTATGGTTCAAAACAGAATATGCCAGGCTGTTAGGTGCAGAGAGTGAAGCTTGACATTGAGCAAATGACTGTCCTCCTGAGACAACAGGTGTAGAATCGAAGGCAAAGGCCATGGAGGCTTCCGTACCAGGCTTCTCAGTAATGGGTACCAATGCTGTCGAGGCCAATCTGGAGCTATCAAAATCATCCTTGGCTTGTCTTGTCTGGCCTTTAGTAGTACCTTTGGGAGGAGAGGCAGAGGCGGAAAGGCATACACATGAAGATTGCTCCAATTGAAAGAAAGAGCATCCACTTTCCAAGCTGTGGGATGAAACCTTTTGTGCAAAACTTTGGCAGCTGGTGGTTTAGTGGAGAAGCGAACAGATCTATGTCTGGAGTTCCCCATGACACTGTCAATTTCTGAAATACATGAGGATCCAATTTCCACTCGTGGGGATCCATAATTTGTCTGCTCAACACATCTGCTAAGGAGTTCTGTGCTCGGCAGAAACCTTGCCTGAAGATTTAGCTGTAAACTGAGAGCAGTCTCCCACAAAATCATTGCTTGCCTGCATAGAGGATAAGAATGTGTTCCGCCTTGCTTGTTGATGTACCACATGACAGTTGTGTTGTCTGTTAGAATCAACACCTGCCCTGGAAGAAGTAAATCCTTGAAAGCTATTAATGCAAACTGGACTGCTAACATCTCTTTCAAGTTGATATGTAGATGTTGTAGTCTGGCAGGCCACTTGTCTTGTATCCACTTTCCATTCAGATGAGCTCCCCAAGCTTTGTCTGAGGCATCTGTCGTTAGAATCTGACTCGCCTCTGGCCGGGTCACAGAGAGTCCCTTGTTTAGGTGACATTCCTGAGCCCACCACAACAATTCCTTTTGAATGCAAGGTATTATTTGAATGACAGTGTCCAAATCCTGGCAGTGCTGTGTCCATACATTTTTGAGATACCATTGTAGCTTCCTCATATGCAGTTTGGCATTGGGAAACACCAGAATACAAGATGCCATGAACCCCAAGGCTTGAAGGACTGTCCTTGCAGTCAGCCTGGACTGATGAGACAACTGATGAAAGTAAAGGGAAAGATTCTTTTGTTTGTCCGGGGTCAAAAGGCCATCTGGGATGCTGTATTCAGTCTCACACCCAGAAAGCACATGTCCTGAGAGGGTACTAGACTGGACTTTATTTCGTTCACAGAATACCCCAGGCATCTTAGCACTGCTATCACATAATCCAAATGATGAAGAAGCTCGTCCCTTCCTTGAGCCAGAATCAGGCAATCGTCCAAATAAGGATAGATCTGTATTCCTTTTAACCTGAGGAAAGCTATCACTGGAGCCAGAACTTTCGTGAACACTCTGGGCGCAGTAGATAAGCCAAAGGGCAATGCAGAGAACTGATAATGAGAAGTCCCAGCTCGAAAACGCAGATACTTCCTGCAACTCAGTCTGATAGGAACATGAAGATAAGCCTCCTTGAGATCCAAAGTTACCATCCAATGATCTTTGCCCAGCAGAGGTAAAAGCTGCTGTAACGTCAACATTTTGAACTTGGGAATGTCCAGATAAGTGTTGAGGATAGATAAGTCCAAAATTGGTCTCCACGTGTTCCCTTTCTTGGGTACTAGGAACAGGCGAGAATAAAATCCTAGGCCCACTTCTGGCATAGGGACCGGCTGTATGGCCCCTATTTGGAGTAACAGAGAAATTTGCTTGTGAGCCTCTATTCTTTGTTGAGGAGGAACGTCTGGCATGCCTTTGAAAGGAGGCAAGGTATGGAAATAAAACCTGTAACCGTGGTGTATGATATCCAATACCCATCTGTCTTAGGTAATTAAACTCCAATTTTCTTTGAAAAGTGCCAACCTTCCTCCCAAAGGTGTTGCCAGACGAGAAGGCTCTGGCAGCTGAAAAGGTAGGTCATTGGGTCTGTTTACGAAAGGACTGACCCCTGCCCTCACCCGAAGACTGTGCAGGAGAACTCCCTGTTCTAGGCCTGAAAGAGCCCTGAGCTCTGCCCCTACCACGTCTAAATCTACCTCTAGACTGGGAATCATAAGAAGGATACGTCCACCCCTTAGTAGGCCAATTTCTACTAAACTTTGGAGGCTGAACCTGCAAAAAATCTTTAACAGTCTGCATAGACTTAGCCTTGTCTTCCATTTTCTTTAAAACTGCCTCAACAGGAGAACCAAACAACACATCAGATTGTAAAGGAGCATCTAAAATCCTTGTTTTAACATGGTCAGATAAATTCTGATCCCTCAGCCAGGCGTGCCTGCGAAGAACTGACCCAGTGGCAGCCACCCTAGACGAGGCCTGTACAGCATCAAAACCACATTGCAAAGAATGCTTACCCACCTGTTCAGAAACATGTACTAAATCTTGTAACTCTTTACAATCAATACCTTCCGCCAGAGCATCAACCTTAGACTTCAATTGTGAGAGGAGATAGTTTTGGTATTTCAACATGTGAAACTGGCAATTCAAAGCCCTCATAGCTAGAGTGGAAGAAGTATAAACTTTCTTTCCCCATCTATCCAAGGCCCTGGCCTCTTTATCTGCAGGAACCGGATTCTTGACAACAGAAGCCTTAACACCTTTAGGCCCCTGACTAACAGTTTCTGGGTCTGCCCTAGGACTCTTAAAAGATACTTATGAGCTTCAGGCACCCTGTAATACCTATCCGGTTTAACAGGAGCAGGAGGCAAAGAATCAGGATTAAGAGAAGCCTCTGTAAAACATCCTCCACCACATCCAAAACAGGAGGTATAGCCAAAGGCCTATGCTGGGGTAAAAACAAAATGCCTAACCCTTTTCTTGGAATCAGAGAATTCCTGACCTTCCCACTTTAAATGCTCCCTCATGGATAGAAGAGTTTCTCAAAAAGAAAAATCCTCAGGAGGAGAAGCAGAAGGAGTAGAATCATCCACATCAGAATCAGAATAAGGAGAATACTCCTGCAAGTCTTCAGCCGAAGACTCTGAAACATCCGAAGCCTGCTCAAAACTCCTAGCTCAGGCTCCACCCTAGGTCTCTTATCAGGAGGGGCAAAGAACCCCTAATCAAAATAATCAAATCTTCTGCCATTTTAAGCATATGCTTCTTGGGCACAGTTCCTGAAGAACTAGGGGTGACACCAACTGAAGCTAAACCTGGCCTGCCTCTGGGAGAAGCCTTGGAAACAGAAGGAGAGGGCCTAACCACCCTAGGAAGGGAGGGGAGTATAGTAACCTGAGAAGCCCCTTCAGCCTGACCTGCCTCCTGAGAGGCCACATCCTGCAATAACAAAGTCTCTCCCTGGGATCCCAAAGAAACCTCCGGTGGAACCACCGGCTCCACCGACACCTCTAAAGAACCGGCGTCCGGTACAGACGGTTCTTCTAGCCTAGGCTTAACTGCTTTGTCCTTACGCTTCTTCGAAGAAGCGGGCGTCGGAGCATCCGACGGCATTTTGTAATTGCACCGCTTCCCGAAGACTAACCTGGCACAATCTAACCTTCTCTTTATAGTGCGCTTATTGAATCTAGCACAAGAGCGACACCCAACAACGTCGTGCTCAGGCCCTAAACAAGGAATACACAAAGTATGATAGTCTCTATGCGGTATCTGTTTCCCACAAGAAATACAATTATTCACTTTTTCTGACATCCGGTAAACCACTCCCCAACGGGGTACTTAGCCAACTTTGACTCGGTCTGAAACTCCGAAATCGAAAAATTTCAGAACGCCAACCGGCACTTGCAATGCTGCTTCTGCATCGGACCATGCGGCAAAAAAGACTGAGGATATGACGTCGGTCATGCGCATTTGTACCCTGACGTCCTGATGTCAGTCAAATGCGCCTTGACCGACGTCAGCCTTATACTTTGATATTCGGGCCGACCGAGGACAGCGGACTACCCAAGTGTAAGGACTGCAGCAATGTGAGATGAAGAACATCTGACTAATGAACCCTCATGTCCAATAAAGGAACTACACTTAGAGCCCTTTTGTGTGCTTCCCAACTCAGATAAATGAGGTAAATACCTACTGCCACTAGATGAATAATCCTACTCCTCCTAATGTTACAGCACAGTAAAAGTGTGTCCAGAGTGAAATGCTACCATAACAAACTTATATTTAAGTAAAGGTAATAAGTAATTCAAGGCAACAGCAGAATACTTGAAACAGCTCATAAAACTGTGATTATTCAATAAAGGAATTTTGCTTTGTAGAAATGAGCCAAGAGTCACTCAATTGTGCAAAGTATATAAAGGCACTAAAACAAGGTAAGCTGATTAATAACCCTCCAGCCAATAAAACAACTACATGCAGGAATCTTTAGTGTGCTTCTCCAACCTATACATACCACACTACCACTAGATGGAAAATCTTCTGTCCTTGTGATGTAAAAACAAAGAAAAGATCTTGCCAGTGTGTAAAAGTACACTACTTTATCTAACAGTGTTCTGGATAATGAATGCAGAACAAGTAAATCAGCAGAACAGATAATGAGGGGGAAAATACACTTTTCTTTCAAGATAAGCACAGGGAAAGGTGAATAAATAATTCAAGACATAACAGCAGTGTATAAAGGGAGGCGGTATAAAGCTCAATTTACAGTGGGAGGGTGCATAGGAACAATAACCAACAGGTATCCACTAACAACACTTCTAGTTTTTGCAGTCCTTGAGTCCTCTCAGAAAAGAAAAAATCAGATATTCTCTATTTAAGTTACCACTTCAGAAACAAATTAACCAAAAACATGTGAAATGAGCAGCATGGGTAATTGAAGTGTCTATCTTTCACATAGAACAAAAATACCAAGCCAAGCTGAGTTATTAAAACAGAAAATATAATGTAGCAAGTAAAACAAAAAGAATCTCTATCAGTTTAAGCAACTCCGAGCCAAAAAAATAGATTTACTTTCCTCACCCAGCAGGGAGTCACCAACAGTACCTGTAGTTTTTGCAGGCCTGGAGTCATATCAAAAATATAAAAAAAATATAAAAGCCACTGATATTTTCTTTTTTTAACTATCATTTGAGAAACAAACCAACCAGTAGAAAAAAGGTGAAATGTGCAGCTTGGGTATTTTTATTGTCTATCTGCCTCATAGAACAAAACCACCAGAACAAGCAGATTTCTTAAAACAGAAAACAAAATGGAGCAGGTGAAACAGAATGCAGCTCTATTAAGTTAAGCAACCCACAGACAAAACATAGATTTACATTCCTCGCCCAGCAGGGAGTCATTAACAGTGCCTGTAGTGTTTGCAGGCCTTGAGTCTTATCAGACATGATTGTCTCTTCCCCACTGCATTACCAATGTATAGGATTAAACAAATGTAGACTTAAAAACAACCCACAGACGTATATACCAACTGTGACATTGGCATGCATCAAAGGAAAGAATACACTGAGAAAAGCAATCTCAAACTTGATACATTTAAATCTGCATTTTTGTTCATTCAGCCTTGCTGTTCTTATAATCACGGCTACAAGTCTCAGAATATTAAATGTTTACCTTTTGGGCTACTACACAAACTGCTTTATGCAGGCCCAAGCAGTAACAGCTTATGTTTTCCTGTACAACATAAAATTGCTTTATATATACCCTAGTTTTATTAAAATTCTTACCATTGCTTTGCAAACGATCATTTGGTCTCTGTTATGGGTTAAACTATGGTACAACTATACTCTAGCGAAAAATATCAACCCTAAGGCACTACATGTTTTAAATAAATACAACCTCAAAAATTAAATCTTCTCCCCATGCTTAAAAGACTAATTAAAACTTTCCAAGACTTATTCCAATATATTAAACTGGAAAATGCCCTTCTTCTATTCCAGCCTTTCCATCTTAATCCGAATATAACCTTGAACAATGTAATGATTAAACTGAATGATTTCCCATTAATTAAAGATTTTACCCTATGGGATATACATAAATATAACCTCTTATCTATAACTGACCTATGAATGGCTTTGGGTGTATCTAAAAATATATATCTCTATTTTGAGACAACTTAGAGAACTTACTCTATCCATAATACATAACTTCCTGAGTACGGAGGAGGAACAGAAGCAGGTAGAAACCCTTCTTCAAAACCTAACCTATAAGAAAAACATGATCTCAATAGCGTACAGATCTTTTTCCAACTTTTCAAATCAAGGGAAAATTGTTTTGGTGGATTATTGGGATCATCAGGGAAACAACTTCATAATGAATCAGAAATTACTGGCTATTAAACATACTCTGATGTCCTCCCCATATAAAAAGCTTCTTTATACACAATTCATGATCTTTAATAATTTATACCTTACTCCAGTTCATTTAAACAAATTTGATCCCAATCACTCCACTATATGCTCCTGCTGCTCATATCCATATACCGACTTGGTATATATATTATGGTTTTGCAAATATGCTTATAACCTTTGGTGTTCACTTAAAATCGGTTTAGAGAAAATGGGTTATCATAAATCTACACTTACCTGGGAAACGGCGCTACTGCATATTACAAACATTCACATACCTAAAATCAAACTTCATGCCCTAATCATTATTTGTCTTTTGATTAAATATTATATTACTAAACACTGGTTGGATCGTACTAAACTTAGATGGAAAAATTTTAAGATCTTAGCTATTCAGTACATTCGATCTCATAAGCTGTTATTAAGTAATCCTAGTAGACGGAAATACTATCAGAAACTATGGGATTCCATTTTTCAGCTTTTATCCAATGATTAGTAATCTATGACAATTTTTATTTATTCCTCCTGATTCCTTCAATATAGAGTATTTGTAGTCTTCAAGGTGATTTGTAGTATATTAACTGCATTATTTTTATCTAGCTTTAATTATTGATTTGTTTTTATGTACACTTAAGAGAATTGGCACATTTGTATATTGGTTGTTTTTGGATTTGTTTTGTTTTGATATGAAATAAATAAAGTTGTGTTTTAAAAAAAAATTCTTACCATTGCTAAACCATGTGTTATTTATGGAAAGCAGCTGTACTAACCTGCAACTCACTTTGTGAAAAAAAAAAGTCAGTACAATTTTCCATGTAACGATGGCCCTGTATATTCGACAACTGTCTTTATTCAAAGTTACCTTAAGAGATTAGTCAGAAAAATGACTTGATGTTTCATACACTGTGCTTGTAGAAACTATAAGAAAGAAAGAAATGTCTATGGGATGTAAGTACTTCACAGGGTGTAGATGCATACACTTCTTGGCTATGTTGCTATTCTACATGCACAGTTTTTATACTAGAAATTAAGTGTTTTATAGAATGGAAGTGCATAACCTAATGATAATGACTGGCAAATTATTCTATATTGGATCTAATAGATGATTATGACTTTAGGAATGAATAAAGAAAACTGGGAGTGTATGTATGGAAAGAATGTTATTTCATCTGTAGTTCACTTCTGGGACATGTACCATTTATAAACTAACTTTATATCCTATATGTTTCAATTCCACATATCAGAATTACCATTCAATCACTCCTAGGAACATGCATATAATATAACTTTGGGCATATTAAAGATCTATGAGCAAATTGTAGTAAATCAGAACTTGTACTCCAGTTTCTGAGCTATTCTGCAAAATAGACAGTCTTACTTTCTTAAGGTTTACTTAACACGTATTTATTCAAGCAAGGGGAATTAGCAATGGCTGTTCGCCACTTAAAAATAAAAACAGAGAAGTTTGATCAATTTGAGAGGAAATTGTTGGAAATGTGTCTTATATTCAAATTGGTAGAGTGGTACTAAGGTAGATGAACAACTTCCAGGTTTTAAACAAACTTTGTGATGCAAATATATTAAATTATCAGTTTTGAGAAGTACTCTGCTGGGAGCCCTAATGTTTGCCTCCAGATAGGTGGCCAATACTTCAAACAACAAATGTAATAGACTGTTGACATCCTGCCATATTGGCTAAACCTAGGGAAGATAAGTCCTGCATTTTCATCACTTCATCCCTTTTTTCTGTATCTGTGCAATGTGAGAGTTGGTGCATGTATATATATGTATGTTCATCTAGATATACACAGACAGACACATCCTGCATATATATATATATATATATATATATATATATATATATATATATATATATATATATTTATATATATATATATATATATATACATACACACACACACACACACACACACACGCACACTCATATATTTATATATATATATATACATATATTTATAGGCACACACACACACAAACACATATATATATATATATATATTTATATATATATATATATGTGTGTGTGTGTGTGTGTGTGTGTATATAAATAATTCAGAGGGTCAGCCAGGGGTGCAGAAGGGGATTGTTCAGCTGCAAAAAATATCTTTTTTGTATTTTGCGTCTTTGTATGCTTCACTATTTTCACTTGTGATCACAGCAGTTTTAGGTTTTAATAATTACTTGTAGAGGAACTGAAACATTATTTTCCTAGTGAATCCAAATTGTGTTCTCCTTGTCTTCAGCCTTTGAGTTTAAGAACTCTGACCTATTTGAATTTCTGACCATGTAATACCTATATTGCCAGTGCCAACGCACAGGTGGAGATGATTCCACACTACAATGGTTCACAGTCTTTAATGTGTAAATCAGATATGACAGTTTATATTAGTGTGCAATGTGAATATAAACTTTAAAAGTGTTATAGCATAGGAAATCCAATTCTAATTTTAGCAATGGGTTTAGGACTCTGAAGTACCTTGTTAGTCTAGGCTGCATGAGGTATCCCAGAGCCAACATTTTGACTAAGGCATAGAGGTATCTGTAGCTTATCGTACTAAAAGGCACATGCCCCTCTACCTGCTCAAGAAGTGTTTTAGCCCACTACTCAGATGTAACCCTTTTTAATACCACGCTGAGTGTCTCTGTATATTGAAATCCTGATAGGATGTTGCTGAGAGTTCAGTTTACCAGGAAAAAGGTAGGTAAAATCAGTTTCAGAATGCAGACATGCATAACTTTAGATCAGTGTGAATTCATTATTTTTCAATTAGGTTTTAATTGTACTGGTCGCCTTGTAAGCTTTGGTTTGGTTTTATCTGTTTACCATTTTGTGAGTTCACTATGACAAATATGGGACTCTGCTATGAATACTTGTCACACAACCTCTACTTATCTGTTTAGATTTTCTACATACATCTTATACTGATTTTACACTAACTGCAAAAGTTGTAATTTGATTTAATTTATTAATTCATTTATTGATGTTACCTGTAGTGTTACCATCTGTATAAATTATAAGTCATATAAATAATCTTGAGTTTCACTAACTTCTTCAAATCATTGTTCATTCACTACAGACTTTCTACTGTAATAAACACGTTTTGCTGTCATACATTTTCCTGGCCAGTCTTTCCTGGCTCTCTTTATTATTCCTCTTCTTTTCAATTAGATCATTAGATCATTAGATCATGCTTGGAAATACACCAGATGGACCTGCCTTGACCACTTAAATATCAATTGCTCCAAGACAGAAAGCAAATGCATTATGAATGTTCTGTAGTGAAAGTAAAAATCTACTCTTTATACGAAGACTGATGCTGGAAACTAGGGCTCCGAGTTGCACCTTGCCTGGATCAAACAAACACAAGGTGCAGGCTTTGAGTCTCACAAGGGATAATTGGCTAGGCTTAAAATGGCTCGCAAAGGCGGTTAGCCTAGTACCTACCTATGAACCTATGAAAACTGAATATGGTATACACTTACTTTCTAGGGGAGAATTTAGAACCTTCTAGTGTCCCTTGCGGTGCATGACAACTAGCTTAATCCCCAAAAATGCATATATATATATATATATATATATATATATATATATATATATATATATATATATATGTGTGTGTGTGTGTGTGTGTGTGTGTGTCTGTCTGTATGTGTACACACACACACACATATATATATATATATATATAGAAGACAATTACAACCCATTCTAAGGATTCTGCAATTCAAAATTTAATGAGACAGGTTTGATATTATCAAAGCAATTTGTTGACATGCACTCTATGTGTGTGTGTGTGTATATATATATATATATATATATATATATATATATATATATATATATATATATAAATATATATATATCTACATATACACACACACAAACACAAACACACACACACACACACACATGTATATGCTGCTTCCCATTTCCAGAAGGTTTAATATAGAGAGGTTGGCATAACGGTTAAGGTGTTGACCAAAAAGACAAGAGGTACACGGTTTGATTCTCACTGAGGTTAATTGCTAGGTTTAGAATGACAGACAGGAGCAGCTACCTTAATATTTACCTATGAATCTATGCTGTGTTCTTTTAGCAGAGTGAGATTTTAGAGGGACAATTGTTTATAACTTATTTACACAAACATGGTGCAAGCCATGGGAACAGATTAATTATTATTCATTTTCTACTTGTTCTTGAAACAATTTACATCATAACTGATAGCAAAGTATACTGAGCGATCAGTTGATGCATGATGGTTCTAACAGTAGAAGATCTAACATAAAACACCTGAACCTCTGCTGGATTAAAAAGCTCTTTTTAAGTTAAATAAATTAGTCAGGAAGAAACTGCAAAAAAGATAATGGACAGTAGAAACAAGAGCCCAAAGGCGTACCAGAAGCTTCGACTCGCATCAAATAAATATGTGATGTTCTGTTGCAAACTTTCATGACTATAACTCCTCTAATTAAGATTTTCATATTATATTTTATTTTTCCTGTATTTTAATGTGGATTCCACAAAAATATAATGTGACAATATGCTTACTGGGTTTCTATATTATCTGTGGTGGAGGTCAGTCTTTTTTCAGTGTGTTTTACATCATCTATAAATAAAATAATGCAAGTGCACAGAATGAAATACTTTCTAACTTGTTCTGTTTGAAAGCTGAAGGTCTGTTATCACACTGTAATACATAAAGCACCATGATTCTTCTCCAAAACCAGAAAAATATAAAGTTGTAAACTTCTTCTCTAGCGCAAGACCCAACCATATCAGCATTTTAGACGTGCGTAATCATTGTTACACACACAAGTGATGTTATGGTTGGGTGTAATGCAAGGGATGTTCCTTCACTCTTAACTGTCCCTAAATAACTTGCCTCTTATTCTGCCTCCAGAACACGTCTAAAATGCTGATATGGTTGGGTCTTGCGCTAGAGAAGAAGTTTACAACTTTATATTTTTCCCGGTTAGGGGTCGCCACAGCAGATCATCTGTCCGCTCATGATTGGCAAAGGAGTTTTACAGTGTTGAGTTGCCAGCCCAGCGTCCAACCTTCCACAGAAGACACACACATTCACACCTAGGGCCAATTTAGAGTGGCCAATCCACCTACTGCAAGTCTTTGGGATGTAGGAGGAAACCTGAGCACCCAGAGGAAACCCACGTGACCACAGGAAAGACATGCAGACTCCGCACAGAAGGCACCCCAGCCGAGAATCGAACTGGAGAACCTCTTGCTGTGAGGCGGCAATGCTAACCGCTGCACCACCGTGGCCGCCCTTTAACATTGGCTCTAAGTAATGGTCACTATTTAAGTGACATCCTGACCCCATGCTCAAAAATGGGAAATAGGGGCTTGATGCCAATAAGTGGCTACATGGTGAACTAAGGGTGAACATTCTAGCATAGCTGGAACATTGGCAGGACTACCGATATAGCCAAAGGAGCACTACACCATGGCATGACCCACACAGAAGTAAACATGGATTTCAGCATTATTAAAACAAGATGACTATTCACTTACCAGGGGTTGTAACAGTGTATATGTTTGTGTACCAGGACACTGAAAGACTGGTGTAATTCCTAGTAAAATTATACTATTCATGAGATACAGTTGGTATATGTCTTATGCAGTGAACCACACTGTTGTATGTGCTCAAAGTGTGCAAACAAAATACATATACCTGACATATGCCAAGTGTTCCTGCATGCCAACACAATGCATGTCATTATAGTGTGGAATACTACAGGCACATAACAGTCAGAGTAATACTGACAGTGCTGACTTGTTGTCATGCATTCTTACAAAATCTTTGCTAGATTTATAGGCAAGTACTAGGCTAGCTGCCCTTGTGGGCCATTTTAAGCCTAACCAGCTTCCTTTTTTGTGCTCAAAATAACATATCCCATTTGGTTATAGATTAGCCTTACCTATGCCATGGTCAATAATTATACATTATCCCTAAAGAGAATAACTGGGATCTTATCAGAGATAATTTGAGGGGACCCATGCATGGGATAAAGCATTTAGGAGCTGCATCTTCCATTAGTAGTACAGGGGTACTCTTGGTTTAAATTTCTTTTCCCATCCATAAATCTAAGCCGCACTTGAAATTGGACACAGATGAACTTTGTTTTATGTGAATAGGGAGTCTGTTCCATAGTAGTGGTTTTCTGGGCGAGATATACCTGTCTCTCCAAATCATTCAGTTGATGTTGCAGAAGAGGTGCAGACCAATTATTTCTGATGCCATCTGACTTGCTTATGTGCAGTAAAATTCATCAGTACTGAGTCAGAGGATGCCTTGTTTGCCAGACCCAAGTCACCTATTAGAAGTCTGTATATCGCATATGGTTACAGGGCTTTGAGTCAGTCCATGTAGGACATATTGTTTAGGCCTTGTATCCTTTTAGTAAGGTATCTCTGTGGACGTTCCAGTTGTTGAATGGGTCTGAACAGATATATGCCAAAGGGTGCATTATATTTAATGTCTGGCCTAATGAGGGCTGAGTAAAGGGGGACAATGGCATCCATAGATCGAGACACAATCCCTCTGTGTATAACCTGTGCAACAGAGAATAATTTTCTTATAATAGACAAATGTTGGTGAAAAGTTAGGTCATTATCTACATAAGTTTAGGACAGCACAGTGGTGCAGCGGTAGCACTGTTGCCTCACAGCAAGAGGTTCTCTGGTTTGATTCTCAGCTGGAGTGCCTTCTGTGTGGAGTCTGCATGTCCTCCCTGTGTTCTTGTGTGTTTTCTCTGGGTATTTCGGTTTCCTCCCACATTACAAAGACATGAGTCTAGTGTGTTTCTCACCGACCCTTCGCTGAAAATTGGCTTCATTCCAAGTCAGACTTTCCCGGTAAATAATTAATAATAAAATAAATAAGTTCTCAAATTCTAAACAACTGGGTCAACTATTATGAGTGTATTGTCAATGTGATCGTTCTCTGGGGTAGATAACTTCCCAAAGGATACAATAATGCATTTTTTGGCATTATGCACAGCAGAAAATCAGCAAATATTATGAATCCATCTCACTGATCATGGCAAATGCAGAAACAGAATCCATACCACCATATATGGGCAGTAAATACACACCGACAATCAGGTCTATCTCTGGTGTGTATGACTATAGCTATGTACAATACTGATGTGTAGAGTTATACATACTTAAAAATGTACCTGCAGCACTGTATTTTAAAGTGTGACTCTGGCTCGTATGGCTATGAGCTAATCTCAGCCTCACTACAGAATATGTGCCCACAGAATGGCGTACAGCAACAGTGGTCCCACTCCACAAAGGTGGAGCCTCTACGGACCCTGGAAACTATCGCCCCATAAGCCTGACTAGCTTAGTCTGCAAGGCTATGGAGAGGATCATCATGGAGCTCATAAACAAAGACATTGGGGACCTACAGACACTAGATCCTACCCAGTTCGGCTTTGTCAAGGGCAGATTCTGCCTTTTGAACCTGGTTGACTTCTTCGAAACAGTCACCAAAGCCATAGATGAAGGGAAGGTAGTCCACACAGCCTATCTGGACCTTGCAAAGGCATTTGACACAATACCCCACTCGGGCATCATAGATAAGCTATCCAGCTTAAATATAAACCCCTATGTCACAAGATGGGTCTCAAATGGGCTCAAAGACAGAACCCACAGAGTGAGAGTTGCTGGAGCCATGTCAGACTCGAAACCGGTCACAAGTGGCACCCCACAGGGTTCTGTCCTGGGACCACTCTTTTTCGGTATATACTTTTCCGAGGTACAGGCAAACGTGGGAGGACTATGGCTCACCAAGTTCGCAGACGACTGCAAACTGGGCGCCATAATCGACTCTCCAGCTGACACAAACATCCTTCAAAAAGGTCTCACAGAGACAGATAACTGGTGCCAGTGCCATGGTTTAAAGCTAAATGCCAAAACATGTATAGTCATACCCTTTGGCAAAAACAATGTGCCCACAAATTACCACATAGGCGGAAACCCATTAAGTACAGAGAAAGTTATTAGGGACCTGGGGACCCAAGTTGATAGCAATCTCTCCTTTGAAAACCACATTGCCAAAGTGGTTAGAAAGACCTTCTACATAGCCCACCTCATCACGAAGGGTTTCACATCTAGATCAAGAGAGGTAATCGTGCCCCTTTATTCATCCCTCATCAGGCCCATCATAGAATACAATGCCCCTTTTGGGATGTACTTTACCCGACACCTGCAGCAACTAGAAAGACCCCAAAAGTATCTCACCAAGAGGATCAAGAGTCTCAAACAGATGCCATATGCTGCTCTGTTAAAAAAACTCCAGCTCTACTCAGTTGCATACCGCCTACTTCGAGGCGATCTATGCCTGACATACAAAGCTATGTCAAATCCAGAATTAATGGACATGCTCCACCTCAGTAAATCTAAATCTCTTAAAGCCACACGCTCGAGGGACTTGAACCTCAGCACAGAAATAAATAGAACTTGCTGGAGAGACAGGTTCATAACCCAGAGGCTCCTTTCGCTCTGGAATAGAATTCCAGTTCATGTGAGGCAGAGCACCTCACTGGATCTCTTCAAGAAGAATCTCGATAGGTGGATGGGGGATCGTAGGTTTGTCCCAGGGATTACTCCCATGTCACTATTAGACAGAGGCACAGTAAACTAAACCTTAAAAAGGGCACAGTATACTCAAATCAAGGGGTGGCGTAAGCCATACAGAATCAGGCTAGGCTTATAATTGCCCCAGGGCAGATAGCCTAGTATGAACCTATGAACCTATGATGAGTTTGAGCCTGTAGTATGGGTTTGAATCCCTCATTCTCCAGTTGCATACTGTAAGATCCTGAGCAATCCCTAAGCCAGACAGTGCCTCAGGTCACATGTAAAAAGAAGCATTTATTTCTGACGCAGTGAACTGGGTAAGAAAAGAATAAGACAAGACTAAATCAAGTGGTTTCAAAAACTGATACACCGTTTACAGCAAAAATATTTCTGCAATGTAGTTAGAATTTCAGTTTTGCAAATATAAATTCTTGACAAAAATTGCATAAAGAAAGAATACACACAAACACTAGTCCTTAGGAACTGTAGGAATCATTGCATTCTTCCCTACAGTACAGTATTTAAATATAATGACTGCATGATTGCCCCGTCTTTGAAAAAAAGGGAATACTCAGTCTGAGAAATAAATTGAGTCTGCCCATATCTTTGTTTTTCTACATCCAGGGTCAGTGAACAAAGAACTGCTGACTCAAAATCTTTCAGTCAAAATCTGAGCAGTTCAATGTTCAAATGTTCATCAAACAACATGCCAAAAAATTATTGCAAACCATTATAATACGACTGTGACAATGCTGCTTGTTACACAGCCGTGTGTGTGCCTAATATTAATATTCATATGAGACCCATGAGTTGTTTGCAGTATACTCAATGTGTATAGGACATCACAAATCACACAAGTATGGATTGTGAAGCAATCCAACTGCACGCATCAAAGAGATGGCATTACGACACGACATATTACAGTTACCGTGGTGTATCATCATCTTCACCATGGTGTATCAGTACATAATGCTGCTCATACAGACTCATAGCCTAATCCTCTCCTATTTTTGTTGGGTCCTTAAGATAAATTATCATTATAGTAGCACATAGATGCAGGTCAACATATATAGCCACCCAACAGTACATTCAGAGAGATGTCTGAGCACAGCAAGAAAAGGAAACACCAGGTGAACAGAACAGTCACTGACCTCCTTCCAAAATAATCCAGATATATATATATATCAACATGGGGATTTTGCAACCTTGCTTCTACAAGGTAGCAGGACATAAAGACGAAAATAAAGCCTATGAACTTGGCATTAGTTCAATATGCAACATAGTCTTACAACTTCATCAGTGGTCTGTCCCACACATGATATGGACACAGTAATGGTAATCTGAAGACGTCAACGTGACTCATGATGTTATTGTTCAGTGTATGGAGGTGACACTCCCATATGGGTGTGCAATTTTGGTACTTGTGATCTGCTGGACACATGTATGTTTAAACTGTGCAGCTCAGTTTTGTATTTGTAAATGATGTACACCAGCTGTACAAAAATAGCTTTCTGGCTGTGTCTCATCCCTATCCAACAAGGCAAGAAGAGAGATAGTACTAGGGTTTGTTTTTAGTGCCAAAAAAAGATGCACAATTCATACACTGTATAGACTTGATTTGCCTAAATTCATTCATCCTAAAATACTATATTTTTTGCAATGGTGTCACTGCAAGCACATTACTCAGTATATTTAATTTATTGTGGCACACTCTAAAAGCATATTTATTTTTCAAAAATTACACAGTCTTTCTTCTGTAACTGTATTTTATAGCTGCTTTACTGATAATTTATCTCTTCAACCTCTATAAAATTGACATTTAATAGATTTCAGTCTTTTAGTTCTTTTTAACAGCCTTAAAATATTTGCAGAGTGATATGTCCATAGATGCATCATGTAACAATGTTGCATAATACTATTACACAATTTCTTTTAAACTTCAGGAATACATTACATTTTTATTTTCTATCTTTTTCTGACATTCACTTCTTCCATTATTTTCTAAATATTTCAGTCTATTTTGTTTCACAATATTTTCCAAAAATGCATGCTTATTGCTTTGAGTCATGCTATTAAAAAGAAACCTTTTTTAACTTTAATGCCTACTGTAAACACAATGATGACAGAAGTACTTCTGGGTTAAATAAACCTCATTAACCATTATCAAGGTCACTTTATAACATTGTTCATTTTATCAGGTCCAAGGCTGAACCCCCACACAAAAGTAAAAGCAATTCTTATTAATTCAATTTCTTTTTGTATGGTCACCCTGCTTCATTGTTCCAGTACTTGTTGACCTCTGTTCCCTGACATGGTTAAGTGTGTATTGCACAACCAAAGCTATATAATGTGTAAATCACAATTACATAAAAGCTACTGTTGATCTTTTTGGGAACATGTTTTATCATGTGCATTTAGGTTTAATGTTTTGAAAGAGCAGGTTTACTTTTGCTTAGTAGTTACTTCATTTGTAGCTTTCCAAATAACTCTTCAATGTTACTGCCCTGTTGTATTACCGAAGGGCTTTTTTCAAGCAAAGTAGGAGCCTTATGAAATAATTACTCTAAAAGTTTATGCAACTGCTGCTGCAGTCTCCACTCTTTGTTCTATATTTTAGGCAAGGAGGCACACAAACATATTCATGACATTGTACTCTTAGGAAAGTAACGTACTAACATATTCATGACATTGTACTCTTAGGAAAGTAACGTACTAACATATTCATGACATTGTACTCTTAGGAAAGTAACGTACTAACATATTCATGACATTGTACTCTTAGGAAAGTAACGTACTAACATATTCATGACATTGTACTCTTAGGAGAGTAACGTACTAACATATTCATGACATTGTACTCTTAGGAGAGTAACGTACTAACATATTCATGACATTGTACTCTTAGGAGAGTAATGTACTAACATATTCATGACATTGTACTCTTAGGAGAGTAATGTACTAACATATTCATGACATTGTACTCTTAGGAGAGTAATGTACTAACATATTCATGACATTGTACTCTTAGGAGAGTAATGTACTAACATATTCATGACATTGTACTCTTAGGAGAGTAATGTACTAACATATTCATGACATTGTACTCTTAGGAGAGTAATGTACTAACATATTCATGACATTGTACTCTTAGGAGAGTAATGTACTAACATATTCATGACATTGTACTCTTAGGAGAGTAATGTACTAACATATTCATGACATTGTACTCTTAGGAGAGTAATGTACTAACATATTCATGACATTGTACTCTTAGGAGAGTAATGTACTAACATATTCATGACATTGTACTCTTAGGAGAGTAATGTACTAACATATTCATGACATTGTACTCTTAGGAGAGTAATGTACTAACATATTCATGACATTGTACTCTTAGGAGAGTAATGTACTAACATATTCATGACATTGTACTCTTAGGAGAGTAATGTACTAACATATTCATGACATTGTACTCTTACGAGAGTAATGTACTAACATATTCATGACATTGTACTCTTAGGAGAGTAATGTACTAACATATTCATGACATTGTACTCTTAGGAGAGTAATGTACTAACATATTCATGACATTGTACTCTTAGGAGAGTAATGTACTAACATATTCATGACATTGTACTCTTAGGAGAGTAATGTACTAACATATTCATGACATTGTACTCATAGGAGAGTAATGTACTAACATATTCATGACATTGTACTCTTAGGAGAGTAATGTACTAACATATTCATGACATTGTACTCTTAGGAGAGTAATGTACTTAGACCACAGAGCTTCTGTGCAGAAAGACAAACTTTGCCTGTACTGCAATACCTTTACAGTATTTGTGCGACTGTCTGTTTGCAATGTAGTGGACTTGATTTGGGAGTCTGTTTCTGCCTCAGCTCCTTGGTACCCATTCATTCAATGAACGATTACAGATTGAGCCTCATTCTGTGTGTTTAGCATTTTTATCCGGGCCATTATTTCTGTTCCATACCGGAGTTACTTTGAAAATGACTTGGCATGATTTCTCAGTACACTTTGCTCTTGAACATATTGTGTGTGGTTATGAACATACATTCTGCAGCAGAGACAGCATCCTACGCAGCTATCCTGGATTTGGCTTAACAAGACAATTCTGTACATGCTTTTCCACTGTACTCTCTTCTTTGATGTTTATAGTCTGATGACTATTGTCACATTCAGCTTCATTCTGCAAAATATTGTAATGCACATTCTTAATGGATTTCAGAACAGAAAAAAGGAAAGACATACCTGTTCCGAACCTGAATTCCCTTTCTCTTCATACCTCTATAAACTCCTAGCATGGACAGAAATTGTTAGCAGACCGAGATGTAAAGGATTTGACATGCAGCATAAGTCACCAAGTACGAGCAATACTTCGAAACTTGCCAGTCTTATTTTGGTGGGGTGTTAGTGGATGATTAAATAATATGTCTTATTCACAGGAAGTAGAATGCTTTATATCCGGTTAGTCAGATGGTACACTTTGCATAGTAGGTAGTATATTTGGGCCTATGAGGTTTTTATATCAAGTGGGAGGCAGTTATCTAAACACACATTCCCGTCACCACTTGAGATTCTTTGGGATAAAGCTAGTGCTTGAAATTGTATATTCAGAGAACACAAAGGAAGATGGTCATGGTCCAAACAAACTCAGCAGTTGGAAGAATATTTTGCTTTGAATGACATGACTAACCACTATCCATCATCATCAGCAAACCTTCCTCAATCAGTAACAGTATTCATGTATGTATGTGTATGTATGTATATATATATATATATATATATATATATATATATATATATATATATAGATATATATATATATATATATATATATATATATATATATATATATATATATATATACATATATATATATATATATATATATATACATATATATATTTATATATACATATATATTTATATATACATATATATATATATACACACACACATATATATATATATATATATATGTGTGTGTGTGTGTGTGTGCGTGTGTGTATGTGTGTGTGTGTGTGTGTGTGTCTGTGTGTATATATATATATCTGTGTGTGTGTGTGTATTATATATCTCCATATGCAACTAACAACGGGCAGAACTGCAATTCAAAGTGTAGCTTGCTATAGATCACCCACCATGTCCCAGGACCCCCATTCAGCATTTCTGGAAACACTGATAAGCATAAAGGTCCTACCAGACACACTAATATTGGGTGATTTCAATTACCCAAACATTAACTGGGAGAACTCAAGTACTAACTCCCTTGCCCAACATTTCCTAGAATTTACAAACTCAAATGCCCTGGATCAACTTGTCAATGCCCCCACCAGAGGTGACAACATATCGGACCTGGTCATCACCATCATGGGCGACTGGTGTTCCATACTGGAGGTCAACCACTCACTGGTTAGATCTGACCATAAACGAATTACTCTGGATATCCAAATTCCGCCCCACCCCGATCAAATAAACCACCGTGAAAAACTTTTCAAAAGCAAACTTCACGTTACTCAAGACCAAGGTGGGAAGTTGCAAATCCCTCATGGTAAAGGATAAAGCTGCCCAAGCTACAAAATCCTTTATTAATGCACTCTATGGACACCTACAAGAATGCATGGATCATGCTATCCCAAGCAAAACCAAGATTCACTCCTCCAAGAAAAGGAAACCAGTCTGGTGGACCCCTGCCATAAACAAGCTATACAATAGGAGGAGGAAACTAGTACAGAAAATAGTAAAATCCCAAGAGGGGAAGACATCCCTGATCAGTATCAGCAAGAAACTACGATCCCTCATAAAATCATCCAAGGCTAGCTTCAAAAGAAGAATTGCCAAGGACTTCAAAGATAACCACAAGGCATTCTTTAGCTATATCAAGAATCTAAGTGGCAATTCCCCAATCTGCTCAGAGTTAGTGCAGAATGGCACAAAATACACTGAACCGACCGATATCGCCAACATCCTGGCAGACAGGTTCAGTGCAAATTTCACCGCCCTCTCACCCCCAAAAGAGCCCATAACCATACCAGAAGAATGTAGTGCCCCTGAAATCACAGACACTCACGTTAAAACAGCCCTCTCCAAAGCCAAAAACACAGCATCAATGCGACCGGACGGTGTCCCAGGCTGCATCCTACATGAGCTCAAAAATGAACTAACCCCTCAACTAAACACACTGTTCAAACTCAGCCTCTCCACAGGCTACATGCCCATAGAGTGGCGCACAGCAATGGTTATTCCGTTCCACAAAGGTGGAGCCACAGCATACCCCGGGAACTATTGCCCTATAAGCTTGACTAGCTTGGTCTGTAAGGTTATGGAGCGCATCATCATGGATCTCATTAACAGAGACATTGGGAACCTCCAAACACTGGACCCTACACAGTTTGGCTTTGTTAAGGGCAGATCATGCCTCCTAAAGCTGGTGGACTTCTTTGAGACAGTTACCAAGGCTATAGATGAGGGAAAGGTGGTCCACACAGCCTACCTAGACCTTGCAAATACCTTTGACACCATTCCCCAATCTGGTATTATAGACAAGCTCACCAGCCTGAACATAAACCCCTACGTCACAAGATGGGTTGCCAGCTGTCTCACAGACAGGACCCACATGGTAAGAGTTGTGGGATCTAGGTCTGACTCTAAACAGGTTACAAGTGGCATTCCCCAGGGCTCAGTGCTAGGACCCCTCCTGTTTGGCATATACTTCTCAGAGGTACAGGCAATCATGGGAGGACTGTGGGTGACCAGGTTTACAGACAACTGCAAACTAGGGGCTATAACTGACTCTCCAGCTGACACAGACATCCTCCAAAAGGGTCTCATTGAGACAGATACCTGGTGTCAAAACCATGGCCTCAAGCTAAATGCCAAAAAGTGCATAGTCATCCCCTTTGGAAAAAACAAAGTACCCACAAATTACCACATAGGTGGTAGCCCCCTAAAAACGGAAGACGAAATAAGGGATCTGGGGACCCAAGTAGATAGTAATCTCTCCTTTGATAATCACATTGCCAAAGTGGTTAGAAAATCCTTCTATGTGGCCCACCTAATCACAAAAGGGTTTGCATCCAGATCAAAAGAGGTCATTGTGCCCCTCTACACATCACTCATCAGACTCATCAGAGTACAATGCCCCATTTGGGATGTACCTTACTAGACACCTGCAACAGCTGGAAAGACCACAGAAGTACCTCACCAAGAGGGTCACTGTCCTCAAACAGATGCCCTATGCAACTCGACTGAAGAAACTGCAGCTGTACTCGGTTGCATACCGCCTACTCAGAGGTGATCTCTGCCTGACATACAAGGCCATGTCCAACCCAGAACTGATGGACATGCTCCACCTCAAGAAAACCATATCCCCTCGAGCCACACGCTCTAGGGATCTAAACCTCACCACAACAATAAATAGGATGTGCGTGAGGGATAGATTCCTGTCCCAGAGACTTCCCCATGCTCTGGAACAAGATTCTTATCTACATTAGGAAGAGCTCCTCACTAGCATTCTTCAAGAGAAACCTTAACGAATGGATGGGAAACAGGAAGTTTACTCCGGGGATCACTTCAGTGGCTCTGCTGGACAGAGGCACAGGGAACTAATCTAAGAGGGCAGCGAAAGCCAACACATTCCAGCTAGGCTTATAAATGCCTTTGGGCAGATAGCCTAGTACCTACTTATGAACCTATATTTATTTATTTTATTTTACATTTGTTAACCGGGAAAGTCCGACTGGACATATATCCGTTTCCAGCGGAGGCCCGGTGAGAAAAGCTCCAGTAGCATGACATACAAGAGATTTCAACAGAATATTTTAGAGAGATACACGTTCCTTGGAAACAGAAATCAGGTATAGTTTAATAATTCATTTAGTAACAGATTATAAAAAATAGACAGACACTACATCAAAAAAACTTTTTTTTTCTCTCCTAAATTGTGAGTACTCTCAAAGTTTCCTTACAGAAATATCTGGGGTCATCAAGCTTTGCAGAGAAAGAAATTAAGGATATTTAGTAGAGAATTTGAACAAGAACAAGGTGCAGATTAGCCTGGAACAGAGCCAATGTTTGAGAAGTGGGATCTCAGGAGTTTCTGAAATTCAGTAGTGGAAGTTATTTGGTTAGGTAGCGAGTTCCAGGTTTTGGCAACAGTGCAGACAAAGGGAGATTTGCCTATAATATATATATATATATATATATATATATATATATAAATATATATATATATATATATATATATATATATATATATATATATGCGCGTGTGTGTCTATGTATATATATATATATATATATATATATATATATATATATATATATATATATGTGTGTGTGTCTATGTATATATATATATATATATATGTGTGTGTGTGTGTGTGTGTATTTGCTTTTGCAGGTTGCATATATAATTCAGTTATTTCCTTGTCTAAGTCCAAGTATTTTAGCGATAGGAGACTTAATGCACTTTGCCATGGACATTTCAGCATTTCATACTATTTCATGGCAGGACAAAAGTCTAAGCATGCAGTGTTTGGACAAAGTCCATTTGTAGCATGTACAAAACTCTACTCAGTGAAACAAGACTGAAGTTACTTGCATAAAAGTCAGATGGTAGAAAACAGAGTAAAATCACTAGAAGGTGAATACAGATGATTGTTTTATCAAGTAATGGCTACTGGAGCAAGTCCAAGATTTTCAACAACTAGATACCATACTATAAAAGATTTATAGTATTAAACACATCAGTGAAAGAGGTTCTGTTAGTCCATCTCCAAATGGATAATGGTGACATCCTCATAAGGAGGTCTGAGGTAGACAGATAGATCTGTATCAGTTCATCAGTGTCAACCTACATTAACAGCTGATGATATTAAACACAAAACATTAAACTCAAAGTGTTACATTAAATCCACTGAATCCATAAAATTTACAAAAATAATTAAAACAACATGTTTTTGCAGTGGACAAGCCCCACTGCACCTCCCCAAACACACACACCCTCATGACTATAAGTATAGCAACTCTAAGATCTCAATATGGTGGAGAAAAGGAAAATTAACTTATACACCATCTGCCAATCTTAGAAAAATAAACAAATCAATCACGGATTTAAGTGAAACACAGCTCGAATAAAAATACAACAGAATAAAAAACAAACCGAGTAGGGTAGTAGTTTGATCACAAGAACAGAGCTTTCAGATTCAAAACCCTTCATCAGTATTAACTCAGTAGACCTACTAAAAGCAATTTATATAAACCACAAAAGTCACAGCCAATATTATTAAAGGAATACCACATATTTTTAAAAAACATATAAAAGCATTGCATAAACTCTGATATATAATAAAATAATTATATGCAAAATTAATGTAAGCAATTCTGTCTTGGTTTTAAAACAGGTTTCAATGATATCATTTGATTTAAGCCAGGTAATTTATCTGCAGATAGGAGTATCCATTTATATTCACTCAACTCTAGTTCGGTATTTATGTCCCCCCATCTGTTATTCTTAGTTACAGTTCCAATAACCTTAAACGTAAAACTATGATCCAAATTAGTCTCATTTATATGCTTTGCTAAGGCATTTGTCAGAACCTTCTGTCTGATATCAGAATTATGTTTAATTATTCTATCTTTACGTCTTCTATTTGACTTACCTACATAGAAACACTTACATTTTTTACACGTAGCCAGATATACAATATTAATACTGTTACAAGTTGCAGCACATCTAAATTCAAATCGTTTTCCAGTTGGTGTGTCAAAGTAGTTCACATCTTTATCAATATAAGTGCAGCAACAACAATTATAACATGGGAAGGTACCATATTTTTTGCCTTAGCCAAATTCATGTTCCCCTTTATATCTTCATAACATAATTGTTGTTTCAAGATTATACTATTTCTATAGGCAAACCTAGGTATAAAGTCAATAAAGCTCCTTAAATCTGATAAAGCCTGCAGTATAGGCCAATTATCAGAAATATTTTTTTTTATTTGTAAGGTAGTTCTATTGTAGGTTGTTACTTATCGAAGTTGTGTACGGGTAACAGGGGCACTAGATGTTATATCAATAATATGTATTTTGTCCCTAAAATATGGACTAGCATCACCATCTCATAACCCAGCTACTTCATTGTAATAAAATGATATCATGTTAGTGCCATAACCCCATCTGTAAGTAATTTAGTCATTTCGTCTGCCTGCTGTCGAAAAAGGTCGATATCAGTATTCAATCGGCTTAAACGTTTCATCTGGGATTTAATTATTCCCCTAAAGACACGTGGAGCATGCATGATTTTTTATGCAAATATGTATTACCATGTATGGGTTTTTTGTATAAGGTAGTATGTATATCAGTACCATCAAAATACAGTGTCATGTCCAAAAAATTAATTCTACTTAAATAGTAGCCCATAGAAAATTTTAAAAATTCAGTACTACCATTCAACATTTCAGCATATTCATCCAATTCACTTTTACTGCCTTTCCAAATAAAAAAGACAATCTACAAAATGCTTACAAAAGCAGATATTGTCTGACAAAGGTACAATGCTATTAAAGATAGTTTCACATTCCCAGTAGTCTAACACAAATGTTGCATAGGTATTAGCCACCGAAGTACCCATAGCAACACCAGATATTTGGTGATAGTATTTATTATAGAATGTGAGAATATTATTTTCAAGGACCACTTCAAGCAATGCACAAATAGTTTCAATACGGCGTCCATCTAGTAGCTCTCTTTCGCATAACACTTTTCTAATGGCTGCTATTCCATATTGGTTAGGAATTACAGTAAAAAGGGATTTGGTGTCCATTGCAACCATGATAAAGTTGGTTACATCAGTATCATAAAACCATGTGCTCAGACTAGTTAGAAAATCTGGAGTGTCCTTGAAATAACTCTTTACATATTTCAAATAAGGTGAAAGGCAATGTTGTAAATAAATTAAAATGGGCTCAGTGAGCCAACCACGTCCAACGACAATTGGTCTCATGGGCGGGTTTGCAAATGGCTTATGTATTTTAGAAAGGCCATATAGAGCCGGTATAACAGGTGCAGGTACTGTAAAATAGCTAAATGTATCTAAGTCAATATCCTTCATCAGCTGCCGGTCATAAATTATCATATTTACTCGGCTTATCATTTGTTTAATACCTAACCCAGATATTTCGACAAAAGTATCCCCATCAGTCAGCAGTGCATTCATACTAGAGAAGTAATCCAATCTATTTGTTAATACAATTGTACCGCCCTTATCAGCCTCTTATATGATTATTTCATCATTATTCTTCAGTGCTTTTAAGGCTACGCATTCATCAGTAGTTAGATTACACAATTTACCAATATGCCCTTTCTCATAAAATTCTCTAATTTGTATTTCACAAACATTATTAAATGCACAAATAATTGGATGACTTAAAGGGATAAATGTACTCGTGTTTACATCCAACCTGCTGTGTATTCAAGGTGTCACAGAAATTTAATTTTAGACCTAATTCTCTGCAAAACAGTTTTAAGTCCGTTAGTGCATCAGTCACTGTATCCAAGCCAGCCGGTATAAAATTCAAGCCCTTTTGTAGCAGCAGTACAATCGCTGGTGTAATCTCAAGATTTGAAAGATTAACAATAGTTTTAAGTGCAGATGTACACACTTCCACATCTTGTAGTTGGAACGGGGCCCGCTCTGGCTCCTCTCTTCTTCTTTGCTGGACGCCATCTTGATATGCTCCATTGTCTTTCCTGCACTTGTTTCGGTAGTTTCAAATGAACAGGTTGCTGAGGGGGGCTGAAAAGCCAAAGGAGTGTCTATTTTGTGAACTAGCCAATTGTTGAGCAGAAGGTGAAATGTCCAGGGTACTATGCTCATTGATAGGCTTAGAAACTGCTTGTTCTCTGCTCGTCAAGCTAGTGGGCAGCCTAAATGGTTTCACAGATGTTTCCATTACATTAATTATGTCCAATGTATCCACTGATTCTTGTGTTTGTCCACATAAACTGCTTACATTGTTAGCAGTATTTCTCAATGGTTCATAGGTACTTTGTCTAGGCCATGAGAAGATAGGGCCAGTATTAAAATCATTAATGTCTCTCTTAAAGTTGCGATGCTTAAGAGCCTCCATTTTCATATCACATTTTTGCAATCCATCTAACATTCTATCATATTCAATAGTATGCAGAGCAAAGTTAGGCAATGAAGAAATCTCACTTTCTTGTGCAACTATCTCCTGTTGCATTTGTTTTTCAATATCTGAGAAAAATCCATTCATTAAATTCATATATTTAAGGCCCAGCTTAATAATGATTTCTTGCCATTTCTTAAGAAGTATGGGGTGCGTATTGCCATACAAGGGCATTTTCAATACCCTCAAGCCCAGAGGTATAATGCCAAGTTGAAATATACATTAAAGCTAAAGCATTGCCACTGTAGTACCTTGTATTTCTCAACTTTATGTTCCAGCTTCTTTAACAGTGTGGCAAAGTCTGGGTCAACATCCCTCCCTGTTTGTTGTTGTACACCATCTTGTAGGACAATCAAAGAAAGTAAAGGATTATTCTGTCCCAGCAGGTCATTCAGAGTACAGCTCATGTCTAGTTGAAAGCACAGCAAAATAGCTGTAAATGGCTGTGAGAATGAGGTTGTAGGTAAAAAAAACACCTTAAATCCTGATACTATGATATAACAAACAAATCAATCACAGATTTAAGTGAAACACAGCTCAAACAAAAATGCAACAGAATAAAAAACAAACTGAGTAGCATAGTAGTTTAATCACAAGAACAAAGCTTTCAGGTTAAAAACCCTTCATCAGCATTAACTCAATATACCTACTAAAAGCAATTTATATAAACCACAATTAAGTCACAGCCATTAAAATTCATCACATATTATTAAAGGAATACCACATATTTTTAAAAAACATATAAAAGCATTGCATAAACTCTGATATATAATAAAATAATTATATGAAAAATTAATGTAAGCATTTCTGTCTTGGTTTTAAAACAGGTTTCAATGATATCATTTGATTTAAGCCAGGTAATTTATCTGCAGATAGGAGTATCCATTTATATTCACTCAACTCTAGTTCGGTATTTATGTCCCCCCCCATCTGTTATTCTTAGTTACAGTTCCAATAACCTTAAACGTAAAACTTTGATCCAAATTAGTCTCATTTATATGCTTTGCTAAGGCATTTGTCAGAACCTTCCGTCTGATATCAGAGTTATGTTCAGTTATTCTATCTTTAAGTCTTCTATTTGACTTACCTACATAGAAACACTTACATAGAATTCATTTTTTGGATGTGACACTGTATTTTGATGGTACTGATATACATACTACCTTATACAAAAAACCCATACATGGTAATAAATATTTGAATGAAAAAATCATGCATGCTCCACGTGTCTTTAGGGGAATAATTAAATCCCAGATGAAACGCTTTAGCCGAATGAATACTGATATCGACCTTTTTCGACAGCAGGCAGACGAAATGACTAAATTACTTACAGATAGGGGTTATGGTACTAACATGATATTTTATTATAATGAAGTAGCTGGGTTATGAGATGGTGATGCTAGTCCATATTTTAGGGACAAAATAAATATTATTGATATAACATCTAGTGCCCCTGTTACCCGTACACAACTTCGATATGTAACAACCTACAATAGAACTACCTTACAAATACAAAAAATTATTTCTGATAATTGGCCTATACTACAGGCTTTACCAGAGTTAAGGAGATTTATTGACTTTATACCTAAGTTTGCCTATAGAAATAGTATAACTTTGAAACAACAATTAAGATATAAAGGGGAACATGAATTTGGCTAAGGCAAAAAATATGGTACTTTCCCGTGTTATAATTGTTGTTGCTGCACTTATATTAATAAAGATGTGAACTACTTTGACACATCAACTGGAAAACGATTTGAATTTAGATGTGCTGCAACTTGTAACAGTGTTTCTATGTAGGTAAGTCAAATAGAAGACTTAAAGATAGAATAACTGAACATAACTCTGATATCAGACGGAAGGTTCTGACAAATGCCTTAGCAAAGCATATAAATGAGACTAATTTGGATCAAAGTTTTACGTTTAAGGTTATTGGAACTGTAACTAAGAATAACAGATGGGGGGACATAAATACCGAACTAGAGTTGAGTGAATATAAATGGATACTCCTATCTGCAGATAAATTACCTGGCTTAAATCAAATGATAGCATTGAAATCTGTTTTAAAACAAAGACAGAACTACTTACATTAATTTTTTATATAATTATTTTATTATATATCAGAGTTTATGCAATGCTTTTATATGTTTTTTAAAAATATGTGGTATTCCTTTAATAATATGTGATGAATGTTATTGGCTGTGACTTAATTGTGGTTTATATAAATTGCTTTTAGTAGGTATATTGAGTTAATACTGATGAAGGGTTTTTAACCTGAAAGCTTTGTTCTTGTGATTAAAGTACTACGCTACTCAGTTTGTTTTTTAATCTTAGAAAAATACTCACCATGCCAAAACTTAAAAGTGAATGTGAAGCCATTCACTTACATTGTTAAAGCCCTATAAGATGGACTTGACCAATGAGTGGCATCAATTAAATAACTAAACTTTGATGAAATGGTGCTATTTTCTCTCTCTCTCTCTCTCTCTCTCTCTATATATATATATATATATATATATATATATGGAGACTAGCCCATTCTCTAAATGCAATAATCCCCTCATTGGGTCTGTTATTTCCCAATAAGACACACACACACTGTCAGGCATTAATGTTTGCTTAGCACAATCTGGCTACCCCTACCCACTGAAGACTGAATTGGAATTATAAGAGGTGTGTATTCATCTTCCCATTCTGATGATTTTGCTTTGACAAAGGTGAAATGAGGTTCTCCTTCACTCAGTAATGAGGATGCCCTTGATAGCATTTGTTGGTTAGTGTTTCTTTTCTCCAAGTTCCTTTAATTATGTGAAGATTTTAAATGAGAACTCCTGTCAGAGCATTAAGTATTATTACAGTAGCAAATTGATGATATTACAATAGGATGGACACTCATCAAAATTAGTACACATATGGAGATGATCAGTGGTTACTACTTTATCACCCAAAGTAACCAGTAAAGGGAACACCAAGTAATATAAATGCAGAGCTCTTTTACAAATGATAAAGCTCATTATGATTAAATCAGCCCTTTATTTAATTACTGAAGTCATCAGTAAAACTGCTTTAATAGAACTAGGGCAAAATCAATCTGATCAGGGGTACAAGCATCTGGAGAGCTAGAGAGGTACTAAACCAGGTAGTACTACAGACAAAAAACCTAAAGAGGTTGTGGGTTCTTTAAATTGCTGGATATTTTCACATGGAACACTTAAGAGTGTCTTTGTTGGGAGTCCTGACTGCCTCCACAGTTGGCACTGGGATACCCATGCTAGGATGATAATTTTACTACTAAGTGTGCAAAGATGTAACTATGTACTTTAGGAAAAGCTGTGAATTTATGACCATGCTCTCACTGTTTGGTCTCCCAGTAAACTGCCCACTGCTGTGACAGAAATGGCAACAGGAGTGGGGTGAGAGCTGCAAGCCTTCATAATCTGAGAATGCATTGTCCAATGAAACATAACGTCGACTTTGCTCAACTTATCTTAAGTAATATGCTGCCTGTATTGGGGGATCTAAACTTGCACAGATAAAACAGCCCAGGGCTTACAACTTATTACATTTTTAATTAACTAAGTGCTTTTATCCACACAGAACGAGGACTTCATCACATTTACACAGCATTAAAATAAATCACATTATATACATTATCTAATTAACACTTAAACCATAAATTATTACATAATCAAATACATAAATAAGTAAATAATAAAATTATTGAATTTTAAAAACATTGCATTTTCTTAGGTCTTCTATTCTTAAGAAAACTTTTAATATTAATCACTTCATTAAGTCCTGGATATTTATCTGCTCCCAATTTCATCTTCTATAAACTTTCTTTTTGTTCAATTATATTCTTATAATCTCCTGCCCTACTACTTGAATTAACATGTTGCAATCCATAAAATAAGAATTTCTTATTTTCAGGAAACTCTCATTTATTTATTTCACATTTGTTAACTGAGTTGGTCCAGCTGAGCACACGCCCATTTTCAGTGGAGATCCGAGGAGAAAAGCTCCAACAGTAATACTTTGGTGCTGCGGTAGCATTGTTGCCTCACAGTAAGACGCTGTCCGGTTTGATTCTCAGCTAGAGCGTCTTCTGCGTGGAGACATGCATGAATGGGCGTACCTTCATTGAAGGTTGTGCGTCAGGGCTGGTAACTCGGCACGTAAAAATCAACTACCAATCATTAGCGGACCAGAGTTCCACTGTGGCAACCCCTAACCGGGAAAAGCCGAAAGACACAACAAAAAAAGAGAGATTAGGGTGTTAATTTATTTACAAAGTATAGCAAAAAAGAAAATACAGCATAGTTGTGACATACAGAGATATCATATAAGTAGGTAGAATAACATTTGATTTGAGAAATGTAACAAGGAGTATGCAAATTGGGGTCTATATTATAATCTTGAAGGTTTAAAACTTTGAATCACTAACAATCGAACTTTAGTGATTGAAGTCTTAAACCATCAAAACAAAACAAAAAACTAAATTAAAAAAAATCTAAATAGTGTGTAGGCAGAGGGCAAGCCACCCTGCACCCCCACACCCCCTATTTAAATATACCAACTCCGAGAATGCACTACATTGAAGTAAACGGAAATCTCCCCCTAAGGAGATTTTCCGTTTAAATGTTCAATGTAGTGCGCTTTCAGTATTCGTGTCGACAATATCCTATTCGATATTGTCAGACTTCAAGATTATAATACAGACCCTGCAAATTGCATTCAGGAATTGCTGAGATTAAGTATATCTGGTGAAGTCAGAGAGTGGTCAGGTAGGATGCTGACAGGGGCAGATCCAATTTTTCTGGAGGAAAATGTTTATCGATAGCATTATCTATTCTCACATTTTTTATAATGTTTACATTCAATAGGATACATTTACTGAACTTTCTAGACATCATACCTATATCATCCTTGACAAATAGCAGCACAGACTAACCCTTCTGCAGAACAAGTACATCTCATATTTGCATATACAATAAAATCTCGATGTTGAAATTTAATAAAAATAGTATTACTCATATATCGACATGCCTTACAATACCACAAGCAAATGTCCCAAAGTCTTACTGGGTAACTGTATTTTCCTTCTTAGGAATTAAAAAACCTATCTCGATCCAAAATATTTTTCAAAGTATTATTTTTCTTAAACACTATCTGAGGTTTTCCCCCCACCACTTCAAATATTTCTGTATTACCTCTTATGATATTCAAATTATTTTGTAAAATAGACCTTAATAAAGAGTTATATAATGATGTATCAAAAACACAAGTAGTAATATATATGGTAAATTGTCTGTTTTATAACATTAATTTCTTAAAGAGACATCTCCCAAAAAGGGGAATATTTCTTGTCTTTCTTTTTTAAAACTTCTTGAAGGCTACAGTTTAAGATATGAGCCCTGTATAGCCTTTTTCCAAAATGTTATGTTTGATAGCATTAAACTCATCAAACAGTATACCATCATTGGTAGTAAGCCTACAGGCCCTAATAAACTGATATTTTTTTTAGAATATTTTCTTTAATATGAAGTGGATGATTACTATTATATGACAAATAGTTATTTGCTACAATATCATTCCTACATGTAGAACTACACACTGATTGTTTTGCCCTATTTATTCCTACATTGACATCCCAAAAATGTACTATAGACCCACATCCACTTTTAACAAACTTTTAAAAAGTGGTGCTAGAATTCATCTATTTAGTATACATAATTACCATACCCCCCTTCCCTTGTCAGCCTTCATAAAGTGTAAGTCATATCTGTTCACTGACTCATACAGTGTTTTGTTTTCTTTCTACTAACATTAAAATATTTATTAAAATGTACCCTTTTCAAACCAGTAATAATTTGTTCTCCACAAATATTTGAAAATACTGTTTGTGCAAGATTTGAGGGCTGGAAACAATGCAGTATTACCAACTTTTCCTGTGGTTCCAAATCCAGCAACAATAGAGAGTTCCATACCACCTACAGCAAAATATTTTTCTGTGACAGACCTGTGTTCAGCATTCTTTTCTATACCTATCCACCCTGAAAGTTGGTTTCTGTTTGCCTTTACTTATATGAGACAGCAGTATAGATGGACATGGTTACAGTGGATTTCTAACTATGTAGAAATTGCTAAACCTTTGAAAAATAATTTAAAACAGGATACACCAGAGCCTCTCCCTTGGTATAGTGATGGGAAAATACATTTCCAAATTTAAAGCAAGCTGTAGCTACTGCTCCAGCCTTAGGGTTATCAGATTATGGAAAGACTTTCATTTTATGTTGTCATGAAAGAAATGGATTTGCTCAGGGAATGCTTGCATAGAAACATGGGGACAGTTATCATACATTAGCTTATAGCATCATAGGTGTTTTACTAGGCTAACAACCACACTGACCTTTTTAAGCCTAGCCATGCATCCCACATCTCTAATAAGTTTTGGTACCCTTGATAAGTATAAGCAGAGGTGCAGGAGATGAAATGTTTACAAGCAGGAGCGTGGAAGATGAACCATTTACAGGTTACCTGTGTCCACTGGAGACATAGGTGCCAAACCAGGGATGAATTTTATGTTCTCCATCCAGTTAAGTTTCACTTAAATGGGGTTAGGGAAGAACTCTGCTTCACATGGATGGGGAGCCTGTTCCACAGATTGGGTAGTCTCTGGGAAAAATACGAGTCTCTCCAGCAGGTCCCATTCATATCACAGGCAAGGTTCAAATGTTTGGAATGGGTAATTCTGGTGCTGTTTGTTTTCTGGCTATGCAGTAGGTCCATCAGAGTGCGGTCTGACAATGCTCTGTATGCCAGGCATAGACCTCTGCCTCAACAACCTGTAGGAGTCAAAATACAGGGATAGGGCCTTGAAGTGGTCTACATAGGACAGTTTATGTATGCCCTGTATTCTTTTAGTGAGGAACCTATGTGGATGTATCAATTGTTGAATATGCCTGGTTAGGCGCATACCAAAGGGGGCATTGTACTCAATGATTGGTCTGATGAATGCCAAATACAGTGGGAACAATGACTTCCTTGGACATAGGTGCCATACCTTTATTTATAAGTTGTGTGACATAAAATGATTTCCTCACTGCTGTAGACATGTGATGGTCAAAGGTGTGATGGTATGGGCAAGTGCCAGCATGATATGTCCTTTGAATATCAAACTGATTTATACAAAATGTTCATGTTACAAATGTATTAGAACTGTGATGTCATTTGTATATCAAACTGATTTGTACAGATGCCTGTGCTGAAAATGTATTTGTGATGTTTGCTTGTGTTGAAATGTATCAACATTGCACCCTGCTGAAATGAAGAGAAATGTACATGGCATTATTTTAGCTGAATTAAATATATATGTTTTAATAGAGGATACTGGGACAGCAATGGTTAACTAGCTAGCTTGCTTAAAGAAAAATAAGGGAAATGTAAATGAGCTGTTAAACCATAAAAATGGCACCCCACAGTGCTGAATAGGAGACACTAGGTCTGGGAAAAAGCCTTTTTTCATCAGCTCAGTAAAAAGAGAGGAAGTCCCAGGCAGTGTGTAAACATTTAGATGTGTATTGTAGCTGTCTATGCTAAATTCCTGTCTCAGCTTCAAAGGGAACTACTGTGAGAAACTAGAGTCAGGTGACCAGATGAGGTCATTCTGCCAGCCCTCTTGGAAATTATATTTTAGATATTACAAAGAGAAATCTCAGAGTATTCAGTATTCTGTTTTGGGGAACCTGATTAGAAAGACCCTCCCCCTCAGCATCTTGCCTTGCAGTAGTAAATAACTTAACTAGGAAACTGTAATTCTTTTAGATTAGTCAGGAATATAGTGAAGTTTAGTTAGGAAACAGTAACTCTTTTAGATTAGTCAGGAATATAGTGAAGCTTAGTTTAGATATTGATTTTCTTTATCCAAAACAATGGTGTTGAATGCACTCAAAATACAACCAATAATCAAAAAAAGAGCACAGCGTTGCGAGTCCATAGAAGGAAATTTATTAACAAAAAGTTATCCACAGGTTAAGCGCTTTCATCAAACTGAATAACTTCTTCAGAACAATTAACCTAAAACTCCACAGTTTAAATAGTCAAAACTTTAAAATCATTGGTGCAAAGTTAACCAATGCCCAACATTAAATAACACTTCTTATGAATATCAAAACATTAAAATAAATAAGTAATGAGTTCAATTAATTCATTTGACTAAAATAACTGAATATAGGTAAAAAAACATTTTTTATACATATATATATATATATATATATATATATATATATATATATATATATATATATATATATACCCCTGTTAATACATTTATTGAGTAAAGATCCTTGTTGTATAATAAAAATAAAAATTATTTTTGTATTTATATATATCTGATATATATGAAAAAATGATATTTCAAAATCGTATATAATAATAATAAATACATAATAATAATAATAATAATACACATATTTAAACTGATTCTGCCTTTTCCTTTAATATAGGCATTATAGAAATATGTTCGTTTATGCCTGGAGGGTGATCAGCCGCCAATCTAAGTTGCCACATCAACTCTTTTTTGTGCAATATATTCTGCCAATCACCTCCCCTCATATCAGTTTTAACAAAATCAAGTATACCAAACTTGAAACACTTAAAATATTTACACATAATACTGTGTTTATATAAAGCATTGGTATATTTTTCATTTTTGATGTCATAAAGATGTTCGTATATCCTATTTTTCAACATTCTTTCCGTCTTACCAATATAAAAAGACGGACAGGTGATACATTGGGCAATATATACTAATTTATTTGAACAACAGTTACCATTTTTTAAAAAAAATGTGACTTCTATTTGAATTACCTAAAATTATGTCACTATCTAATAATATGTAGGGACAGTACAGACACCTTCCACATGCTTTAGTACCAATTGTATTCCCCTACCTATTGTTTGGATTTCTACTGGATTCCACCAAGGTTTTGATGTTACTACCCTACCTTGGTGGAAAATATAGGTTTGTCACCAAGAATACGAACTATCTCAGGGTTGGTTCTGAAAATGTTCCAATTTTTAGTCATGGTACCCTTAATGTAAGAATATAAGGGACAAAATTGAACCACACATGCTTGCTGAAAATTTATGGTATTCTGAACATTTTCTTCATTATTTACAAAACCAGACCTTCCTTCACTAGCACCTAATAGTGGTTTACAAAGGGTACCCCATTTACCAATGACCTCCTCAAGAATAGGGTCAATAAAATGGCCTGGGTATCCTCTTTCCAAAAACATAGTCCTTAAATTCCTGAACTCTGCTGTTATATCATTCTTCATAGTAGTCATCCTGGCTACCCTGACAGCCTGACCCTTTATAATACTTTTTTTCTGGTAGGCAGGATGATGACTATTATAATGTAGGTATGCATTACAAAAAGTATTTTTACAGTAGATTTTTGAATGAAAACAATTCTGATTTTTAAAAATCTTAACATCAAGAAAGTTAATTTCCTGCTGATGACACTGGAAGGTAAACTTTAAATAGTCTGTAGCCTGGTTAATATAGTTCACAAACTCTGAAATTTCATCTACACTTCCCTTCCATAAAATAAAAATATTGTCCAAAAACCTACCATAGTAAGTAATGCATGAAGAAAATCTTTTATGTGAAAAAATGTATTTTTGCTCCCAACCTAAGAGGACCAGGTTAACGTAAAGGGGGGCGCAAGCAGCACCCATCGCTACTCCCTTTAACTGTTTATAATATTCGCCACCAAAAAATATAAAATTGTTGTCCAAAATCAAGCTCATAAGCTCACATAAGAGTAAAACTTCATCTGATTTTAAAGATGAATAGGTGAATAAACCCCCCTCAAAAAGACTTAAACCTTCATCTTTTGGAATGCTAGAAAAAAGGTCTTGTACATCTATAGTAAGAAACCAGCAATCTGGTAACCACAGGTCCGGCTTTATCTGACCTAAAAAATCCCAAGAATCTTTGAGTAAATGTGGAAATTTACTGACAACATATTTCAATTTTTTATCCACATACACCGCTAAATTATGGGTTTTTGAGCCAGCAGCTGCAACTATAGGTCTAAAAGGTGGCTTCTTTAAATTTTTATGCACCTTGGGTATTCCGAAAATCATAGGAATTTTTGGATATTTATTATACAAAAAGTTATATTCATCCATAGAAATTCTCTGATCTAATAAATATTCATATAAATAACTATCCAGCCTACGATAAGAAATATTGATTTCATTTTTTGAACATACAGAATACCTGTCCTCTTGGAATAATATATGTTGCATATCATTATTGTAGTCTACCATACTATATATAACCCCCCCCCCCACCTTTGTCAGGAGTCATGATTCTTGTTTTGCCTGAGACTCTCCAGGAGACTCTTTTCTTCGGGGTTTAAGTTGGGAAACATTCTCCTTTTCTCCCCCCATGTCTTATACAAATCTTCCTTGACAAGTTTTTCATAAGCCACAATTAAAGGATGTAGGGGTGTTCATAAGCCACAATTAAAGGATGTAGGGGAAGTAATACCTTTAATCAAAACTAATGACACTCTCAAGAGAAGTAGTACCTTTAATCAAAACTAATGACACTCTCAAGAGAAGTAGTACCTTTAATCAAAACTAATGACACTCTCAAGAGAAGTAGTACCTTTAATCAAAACTAATGACACTCTCAAGAGAAGTAGTACCTTTAATCCACCCCTACATCTTCTTATCGTAGGCTGGATAGTTATTTATATGAATATTTATTAGATCAGAGAATTTCTACGGATGAATATAACTTTTTGTATAATAAATATCCAAAAATTCCTATGATTTTCGGAATACCCAAGGTGCATAAAAATTTAAATTTAAATTTAAAGTTTGTTTTATGTAAACACTGATGAAAGTTAGTGCATTTTAATTGTCGTTGCATCCCTCCCCCCCCCCATTTCCTACATATAAGGATTTTCATATCTGTCATTTCTTATTATAAAATGAGTGAAAATATAAGTTAAAAATAACAAATTCACTTATTGTGATTGATTACAAGTACCCTATCCATACTCCGAAATTGCCATTTTATGGCATATACTAAAAGTTTTTAGATTAAAATGGCAACATTCTATTTTGTATGATTAGCAAAGGTTAGACTGAGTGATTATTGTGTGTGGTAGTAATTAATTAATTTAGTATCATTATCATACAAAGTATTTTATCTTTGTATAAGGTTTTTTGGACTGCAACTGTGTGTGGTAGTAATTAATTCATTTAGTAATAATATTATATTGTACAGTTGTTAGATTTTGTCTTTTGCTAACTTTCTTACAAACACTATGATGTTTTTCTTTATGTATTCTCTGTGGAGCTTTTCTCCCCGGGCCTCTACTGAAAATGGAAATATCTCCAGCTAGACTAGCCCGGTCAACAAATGTAAAATAAAATAAATAAATAAATAAATTATTGTCAATTTAATGCTATTTGTTCAGAATGTGATTGTTACATTCTGTGAAATTCCTAGTTCAGGCTTCTATTGTTTCCCTTGAACAACTTTGTCAGTTTGATGTCATGTATAAAACATTAGTTACCTTACTATGTTTAGACAGAATAATAATGACATTTGTACTAGCTGATAGACACAACTGCACCCACGCACACCATATCAGGATTGATCAAGCAGTGCTCAAAGCTATGATACCTGCCATAATTGATATTAACTGTGTTTAGACAGAATAATAATGACATTTGTACTACCTGTCAGATACAGCTGCATCCATGCACACCATACTAGCTGTGATACCTGCCATAATTGATATTAACTATATTTAGACAGAATAATGATGGCATTTGTACTAACTGCCAGACACATCTGCATCCATGCACACCATATTAGCTGTGATACCTACCATAATTGATATTAACTATATTTAGACAGAATAATTATGACATTTGTACTAAGAGCTTGCTACTGTTATTTAACCAGGATATGCATGACATTTCTAAATCATACTTTAACTGAAGAAGGCATTAGTCTCCACGACAACATTTTTTTCAAAACACTCTACAGTTACTGCTGTTATATATGATGTTAATGTGTTACTTTGAGTCTGAACTCTGATGAATGGTACCTTTTTGAATTAATTAATTACTTATATTATAAGTAAAATCAATGAAAAATGAACAAGATAAGTATTCATTGAGTTCAAGTAAGGCAATAGAAACTTCTATGTTTGTATTATATGTTGCTTTATTTGGCTTATATATAATGTAAATAGTAACCCATCTTGACCTACCTTTGTTTGTGAAGAATTATTGGATTCTTTGAATATTCTCAATAAATTATTACTGTTTCTCAGTTGTTTAAGAACCCCCCCCCCTTTTTTTCAATAAAAAACAGATGACAAGTGATGTACCATATCAGTTGATTCTTTGAGAGATGTAGTTGCAAGAGTTATTTTTTGGGACAGCTATCTTGGAATCATTTTTTTGTTTCTTCTTTCTAGCATCAGTCCAAGGATTTGTTACTTTTATTCTTTTAAGAGTAGGGGCCATCCATTCCATTTCTTCTGGGATAGACACTATGTTGTTGTTTTTGATGAATATAGTAGCTTCTAATTCATTAAAGGTTCTCATCTCATTGTCAAAAAGTATTTTTATCTTGGCTGGAAAGGCCAGCTGTGCTTTAATGTTGTTTTGTTTCAACAGTTTTATTATTGCCCAGACTTTTTTCCTTTGTTCCAGTATTCTGGAATAATCATCATTGTCAAACCTTATCAGGCTTTGATTGTATTTTAAGGGTGATATTCCCCAAGCAGATATTAATTTTAGTTCCTTGTCCAGAAATGAAAGACATTTTATAACTATGGATTTAGGTGGAGTATTTGTTGAGCTAGAAGCAGGTTTCCTCAATAGTCTATACGCCCTTTCAATTCCAAATGAAAGTCCCTCTTTCAAGTCTAAAAATTCAGGAATCCAGGTTAAGAATGAAATAATGTCTTCTCCTTCAGTGTTTTCAGGCAGACTAAAGATTATGTTGTTTCTCCTTTCCCTGTTTTCTAAGTCATCTATTTTGTTAAGCAGACATGTATTCTGTTTAAGCATAAATTCTTTTTGGAATTCTTCCACTTTGAGTCTCCCTTTAATGTCTTTTAGAGAAGTCTCTATATTTATTTTTGTATGGTGTTGCTGTAATAGTTCCTTAAGAGTATCAGTCTGTTTTTAAGAATTTAATTTGAGGTTTTCAAAGTCATTTTTAAAGCCATCCATCTTCAAAGATAGTTCCTGTAAGTTAGATGTCATCAATTGCAGTTCTTTTTACAAAGCAGCATCTGGATGAGAATTCCTTGAGTTGTTCATATTCAGTGACTCAGTATATCTCCAAGTTACTTGACAGGAACATTTTTGAATATCTCCACCAAAATTGATATTTATGTAGTTTTGTAGTTTATCTATAGATTTCTGACATTTTAAACTTGAAGATAATAACATTTTCCTATATCATTATACTAGTTTATGGAGCTCTCAAAATTCACTGCTCTCAGTAAGCCATCTTGGCTCCTCCCCCTTAACTTTACTCTTTTGTATGGTGTGAGGTGTGACTTGTATGTCTTCACATTTCCTGATGCTCAGGTGAAGGCCATAAGTTATTCTTCTAAATCCACAATAGCTCATTCCTTAAGCTTCCCCTTCACTACATTTAAAAAAAAAAAAAAAAAAAAAGAGAGAGAGAGACTTCAATACGAAGCTCTTTAACCTAAACTTTCAGCTCTTGGGTTACTAGCCAGATCGGTGCTGCTCATGATGCAATAATTTACTATACCAGACCACTGACTTCCATTTGTGATACCGTGATTGATGCATTTACTACACCAGACCACTGACTTCCATTTGTGACACCGTGATTGATGCAATCATTTACTACACCAGACCACTGACTTCCATTTGTGACACAGTGATTGATGCAATCATTTATTACACCAGACCACTGACTTCCATTTGTGGCACCGTGACTGATGCAATCATTTACTACACCAGACCACTGACTTCCATTTGTGACACCATGATTGATGCAATCATTTACTACACCAGACCACTGACTTCCATTTGTGACACAACAATTGATGCAATCATTTATTACACCAGACCACTGACTTCCATTTGTGACACCGTGACTGATGCAATCATTTACTACACAAGACCACTGACTTCCATTTGTGACACAGTGATTGATGCAATCATTTACTACACCAGACCACTGACTTCCATTTGTGACACAGCGATTGATGCAATCATTTATTACACCAGACCACTGACTTTCATTTGTGACACAGTGAGTGATGCAATCATTTACTACACCAGACCACTGACTTCCATTTGTGACACAGTGATAAAGCTAACAATTTCATCCAGTCTGAATTTTCCTATGCATCCTGTTTTTTGTTTTGTTTTTTGCACTCGGTGCTAATAGGGAGATCCTAGGTACTAGGTATGAGGATGAACGTACTAATACTGGAACTGAACTTTGTATTTATGATGATTGCTATAACATCTTAGTTGTAAATTTAATATAGTCTGTTTTACAGAGGTTTCTAGGACTGACATTAATAATTTGCAGTTAAATTATTTAAATATTGCTTTTGTCATTAAAAAGCATGCCACCTTGGGATATGCTGTTTGTTATCGCAATACCTTGGAATATACTATCCGTTTGTTATCGGGTAATTCAGCTGCATCACATTTAACTGCCGATTTTGTTTCTCACGGTCACTGGCTTATGCATCCCACAGTGATGCTTCCTGTAACTTCATTTTGCCTTAGGATCTTGCCTGTAGAAAGGATTTCTTCCTTTGGTTATTCACAGCTTGACAGCTTCCTGAAACTATGAGTGCACAAATATTTCGCAGTTGATATATAAATATAATTCTACTTTATTGTCTGTAAATTCATACCTTTCTCCCTGGAGCATTGGGCATTGGTTCATGCAGGTAAAGGTGTATATTTCAATGTATCTCTGAAACCATGCTCTTATTTCCTGTAAGGCCTTCATTGAAAAGAAAAGGTATGTAGCCAAATATGTTTTGTAACTGCACATGTGTATACCCGCAATAATTTTAGATACTCAGGTGAACTACTGTTAGCTCCAAATGCCATCAGAAAGGCGCACACACACTGCTTTAGTTTTTCATCTTTAGATTTTAAAATGTATTTTATGTTCCTCTCAGCAACTGTCTTGTCTTTTGACTGAAATTTACTGGATGCAGGAACTGAAGAAAAGGAACAAAGTAGCCTTTGTGGATTAAAAGAACTGGAGAGATGGAGTTTTCTCATCTGAGGTAATTTATACATTTTATTGCACAGTCATAAGTAGCAGGCAGGGAAGTTGCCTAATGAATTTTATGTCCAGTAATGCGCTGTCATAACCTACAGGGGTGCTTAGTAATTTCTCCTAAATAAAACCTAGATATTGCTCATTTGTTATATACATCCTAAGGCTAGTATTAGCAAAAACGTCCGAAAAGGAGAAGGAGGCTGATATAGAACTTATCCATGACGTGTATACAGATTTCCTTCTCTCTGTCAAAGGCTTGACAGTTAATATTGTCTGAATGCATTATTTTGTTCATTTGGATACAGTATGCAAAGTGCATTTTTTTAATTTTATGTTTGCAAGATGAAATCTTTGAGAGTGACTGCTGTACCAATATTTTTCAGTGTTTTTCATTCAGACTGCAATGCTGGAAAACAGATAAAATGACTTTCACCTTCTTTAAAAACAAGTAATTTACTTTGATGCCAAGCCACAGATAATGACCTTTATTTGCAGGCCATTATTTTATTCTGTTTACATCATTTCTCTCAAACTAGTGGTTTAAAATGACCTGCGGTAAGCAGATACACTGTAACACCAAGCAGAATATTCCAAATCTTAATATCACTTTTCCTCATTAATAATGCACATTTTCTGTTAATTATTCCATAACTAGCTGTTTTTAACTTTCATGTCACAAGTTACTTCTAGGATTTTGTATCAGGGGTTTTGTTAATATCATAATAAGACTCAGAAGGGACTATATCTGACAAATAGACCATGTAAATTGGTTTCAGTGAATTATTTCATGTAGTCTGAAGGGCTGTAAATGGTCCTTAGATAAGACAGGTGTGCAGCAGATGGAGAAATATACTTTTTTATTTGTCTTTGCTTACCAGGAAGGTCTGACTGGGTAATATCTGTTTTCAGCAGAGGCCCGGGGGAAAAAAGCTCCATTTGCTTACATTGCATTATGCTAAGTTTCAGTCAGACACAAAGCAGGCACATTTCTATTTACATTTATACATAAACAGTAGATACGTTTCTATTTACATTTATACACAAACGGGGGTTACATTTATACATGTACATTCTAAGATTTTACAGAGGTAGAAGTTAGAGAGAAAAGCACACTTGCAACTTAGTGGATTGTACAGGCAGCAGTTATATATAAAAATGATTTTGTTATGTCAGTAAGAGGTTGAGAATATTATGTGTAAATGTTTAAGGAAAGTATTTGGATAGTATTGTACAGTGAAAAAGTTTTAACCCTGTAATGAGGAGGGTACAGGACCAGGATTTGTTAAGATGTTTAAGCAGTAGTTTAAAACTAACAAGTTTGTCGGAGAGTTTTATTTGTGTGGGGATACTATTCTAAAGTTTAGCAATATATTGGCAGTAGAGAGAGTCTCCTGCAACATTATTTGACTTATCTATAAGTAATAAGCATTTGTTACTAGAACATAGGTCCCTTGCTCGACAGTAGGGTAATAATAAGTTTTGTAGCACAGGGCATTTTTCTGGATGGTAAATGAGTTTGTGTGCTGTAGTTGTAAATGTATTAGCCAGTTGTGCAATTCATGCCAGTTTAATTGCTTTAAGCTAAGACAATGATGGTTCCTATAAGAGACTGGTTGCAAATTTAGCTATTGTATTAAGTAGCAGGAGGTAAGTTTGTTTCTTTGAATATTGTTTAAGTTTGTTACGATAAGAGCAGCATATAAGAGTCGTCAGTAAGAAGGTGGTGGCTAGAAATTTTCTTGCAGTGTCTGTAAGGAATCCATTGATCCTATATAGGGAGCCTAGATTCTTGTGTGCAGTATGTGGTGGTCATATTTGAGATTATCTATTATAATGCTTAGGGGTTTTCTGGGAATTACAGTATCAATGACAGTATTATTTGCTCACTTTATAGTAAAACATTGCTTTTGATTTTGGCAACTTTTTGAAGTGAAAAGCATTAACTTAGTTTTCTTCTGGTTGAGTAGAAGGTTTAGTTCTTTGAGCCAGGTTTCTACAGAGAAGAAGGATTTTGGGGTAATACCTTGGAACTTATTTATTGTTGTGGCCGTACATATTAATGTTGAGTCATCTGCATACTGAACTAATCTAGGATGCTGAGTGGAGGTGTGGAGATCATTAATAAATATATTAAATAGTACAGAATCCAAGACAGAGCCCTGAGGGACACCTGTAGCAACTGGTTGAAAGGATGAGTTGGTTTGTTGCCATTTAATGGCTTGTTGCCTTTGAGATAGGCAACCAAGGAACCGCAACAACGAGTATTGTGAATGTCCTATTGAGGAGAGTTGAATGAGTGGTTGCTGGTGCAAGATGGCATCAAATGCCTTTGACAAGTCTAAGAACATGGTGGACACAAACAGACCACTGTTTCTATGATGGTTTATTATATTGGTAAAATGTAGTAGAGCAGTAGTGGCGTTCTGCTGGGGCCTAAAACCATGTTGTGTTTCTGAGAACAGGTTATATGGGCTTAGGTATGGCATCAGCTGCATATCGATGCATTTCTCTAATATTTTTAAGAGGGGGTAGAGAATCATTATCAGTCTGCAGCTATTAAACTCAGTAGACATGCCACCATCTTGCAGGGATACTGTGTAGAATTTTTTCCACAATGATGGAAAGTATCTTTCTGCTATGGGCCTATTAATTGGTATGGATCCAGGGAAGTCTACAACTGCTACAACCATTTTTAGGTAGTCTTGTGGTAGTTGATCTACAGCTACATAAGTAGTTTTTAGTTTAAAAATCCTAAAAAGGTGGCAAATAGGCACCCAACAAACACCAAGAAGCAGATCCAAGGTACCAAGGAGTCAAAACCAGCCAGCAGAGTCCATAAACCAATTTTAATAAAAAAATAAAACACATGAACGCAGCTACATAAAACATAGCGTTTTCATTTTAAAACTTCATCAGATGTGGATCTAACAGTCAAACTCAGGGTTGTATAGCATGATGAATATTTATGAGTTGTATGATAATGATGTCTTAACAATTTGTCTTTTTGTATTGGTCAGTTTGTCAGGATGCTATATAACCCTGTGTTTGACTGTTAGATCCACATTTGATGAAATTTTAAAACGAAAACGCTATGTTTATGTGACTGCATTCATGTGTTTTATTTTTTATTAAAATTGGTTTATGGACTCTGCTGGCTGGTTTTGACTCCTTGGTACCTTGGATCTGCCTTTTAGTTTAAAAAGTGAGGTAGGCACTGAACTAAAAGAGCTGTGGTGGTTTTGAATGGACAGGGGTAGAATGAGGGGCAGACATGTTCGTGTCTAAGAGAGATGATATTGATTCTATAAAGTAGGAATTAAACTGTGTGGGTATGGAGTCTGTCATATTGTCTGTTTTTGGAGAAGGACTAGTGATCTTATCAGGGTGGAATAATTTATTTGCTGATGACCAAAATGTTTTGGGTTGTTTATATGTTTGTCATGTAGGCTGGTATAGTATGTTTGCTTATCTTGTTTGACATGGAGTTTTGCAAGGTTTCTAAGATGTTGAAACTGCTGGAGGGCATTTTGAGTTCTATTTTTATACCAGTTTTTCCAGGTTTTATCTCTTTTTATCATGATCACTTTGTTTCCTTTGTCAGCCATGGTGCAGGGTTGGACTTTATTCTTTTATTACGTACTGGTGCTAGATTATTTAAAGTTCGTAACAATACATTATTAAAGTGTTCTACAGCAGTAGCTAGTAACATTGTTCTAAGTACATTCCAGTTATATTTTTTTTAGTGTTTCATTGAAAATATCGTTGCTAAAATTGATTGTATTTCATGTTTAATTATAGATATGTTTATCTGGGTTATAGTGAGTTCTAATAGCATACGTTGGTATGTGGTCACTTAAGCTGAGAGGCGGCCTACTTTTATTAATTTGGTTTGTTTGTAAGAATCACATCTAATGTTCAATGTCTTCCTGAAGTTTTATTGATTCTATTAAGTGTGGTTGTCAATTGTCTGAAGTTGTACACGTTTATGGAGTCATTAGGGTATTGGAATTTATGAGCTGACAGTCTATATTTAAGTCTCCAAGTATAATAGTTTCATGGTTAATTTGTTGGGATGCCTTCAGCAATATCGTTATTCCCTGGTGGTATATAAATCGTTAAACATATATTTTTCCTACTGTTGATTTTTAGGAGTGTTTTTAGTAGTTCAGCATTGTTAAATGTGGGTATTTCCTGTGGAAGTAAGGTGATGGCTAGGAAATTTTTATAGATGACTGCTACACCACCTGTACGCTTGTTTTTTCTGATATGCATGAGTATATTGTATCCTTTATCCAAAGTACTTTGTTTTAGGCTGCCATAACATTTATAATTTATATACAAATATAGCCTACAGACAGGTGTTCAAACTGCAAACTTCACTCATATACATATCTATTTGCTTGCAGGGACATTGCTATAGAAAAATAAAAACAAACTAAGACAGTTGAGTTCACTGAATCGGTGTTGACTGTGCACAAATATAGCTCAGAGCTGAAACTGGTTTAGTAACTATCTCAGGCAAGGAGAAATAAGAAAGGAAGGGGGGAGCCAGGGTGACTTCCTTGAAGGCATGCAGTTCCACTAAAGACAGACAGAAGGATGTAAATAATGGGATAAAAAATAGTCTAGAAGAAATTAAGAAAATATAATAGAAATAAATAGTTTGAGTATTAAAAATGTCAGTGTCTGTTAGGAAGTAGTGAGTAAAAAGGAGACCAGCAGGATATCAGTGGAGGAGGGTTTACAGACTATAAGGCTATTGCTTGCCAACTAGGACACCGAAACCCTTGTCTTCAGACTAGTCACTATGCAGGCTAAAACATACACAGAAGACTGAATACCTCTAACACTTAAGGCACAAGGCCAGACGTGGAACACAGTTTGTCCTAATTAAATGTTGTTTGGACTCAATGTATTCAGACTGAGCACATTTAGTGGTTGTTTTATTACAGACTACACATTTTCTCATCTTCTTGAAGTACCACCAGCTGCAAAACAGATCACGCACACACTATTCCTATTTACTTTGCAGCAGTTAGCCTGCTGTGCAAGGGCTGTTAAAGCACCCTGTTGATCTTGAGGCTTACTGTTATGATATAAACACCCAAATTAGGACAGCCTGAAACTCATCACTAGTCTCCTTCTCCTTATGTTCCCAGGCTGACCCTCAGCCATTACGGCCACTAATGATAAACATATAAAAGATGCTATCTGCTGTGGCACACAATAGAGCAACAGTGAACAGCAGTACTACTAAATCAGCAAGTGCAGACAGAAGGTATCGCATACAAAATGCTATTTTTGCACCAACAGATTCTTCACTATATATAGTCAAGTGACCTATAAGAAGGTCAACAAAACAAGTGAAGCAAATACTTCTTAGGGCACTTAGCAATGTTTTGTTGTGTGTTTCCTGTTAGGAATAGCTAAACATCTGGGCTTGTCACCAAACTTGGAAGTGAGGTTTGAGTCAAGTGTTGTTTGTTCAACTGACAACAATGCAATGTGTGGTGCTGACTTTTCTCCACTGTTGTGCGACTGTAGAGTTGGTATATGTAGGTTCATAGATAAGTACTAATCTAGCTGACCTAATGGGCCACTTTAAGCCAAGCTAATTTTCCTTTCAAAGATGAGAAGCAAACCATGTACCTTGTTTCTATCGAGTAAATACCTTAACCATTATGGCATCCCCAACCCCTGATTATTTCACATTAGGTGGCACTCAAAACTACAATCCCTTGCTTAGGAGGCCACTGACTTATCCATTAGACCACTGGGCCTGCTGTATAAGTTAGCGGACTGTTAAGATGGCAAAATACTTCATCTCCTGCTTCAGATGCATTATAAAATATGAGTTTGTGGGCTCAAAATCCTATTAGAGAATAGAAACCAACAATTAATGACAAGCGAAAAGAATTGGACAATGAAGGAGGAATGAATGGCACTGAAAGTGGAAAACATGCAAAAAGATGCCGACTGCTATGGCCCAAAATATTGAAACACTGAAGCGCATGGCAGCTAATCATCAAATGCAGACAGAAAGTACAAGTAGAAACAAGAGCAACGGATCACTGACATGAAAATAGTGGTTACAAGTAGAAACAAGAGCAACGGATCACTGACATATAAATAGTGGTTAGAACACATCTGGAAATAATATCAGAACTACAAATTACTTTGATGCTTAAAAAAACTAAAACAAATGGATAATGTGAAGAAACAGTCACATAGACTTAATATCAGGATAATTAGAATTCCTGAGAATATCTCAGAAAGTTATATAACTTTTACGCACTAAAGTATTATAAGATATTGCACATTACCTTGTTAGAAATTCAGAGTGACAGGAGTCGCAGATGGCAATCTAACATAAAGAGCGGTCTGATTAGGTGTATAGTTTGACACGTGTATTGATATTCCACAAATGATTGCATTACAGTTGCCAACAAAAATACAGATCACTGTTATAGGAAGACAGGTTAAAATTAATTCCAGATTACATAGCAAAATCTGAGGAAGGCTGTGGCAAGCTTAGAAGGTGAGGCATCTAGACTAGCCTTCCTTGTCCAGCAAACCTGTCAGTTTTGTAAAATGACTGCAAGACACTGGAGAAACTCCAGAGTTTACTTACCAAGAACTAGAAAATGCAATGATGGATGTCTGCCTGTCAAGTTCTGTCACTAGAAAAAACAAAAAAAAGACACTAAGAAAAAATCCCATGGATGCCCTAGTGTTACTCATCCGAAGCTGTCTGGGAAGTAATGAGGAACCAACTGCAGTGACAGAAACAAGCAATAACATGACCAAATACATAAACTGACAAACCAGACTGAAAGGGAAGGGGCATGACCCAGAATAATGACCAGGTGAGGAAACAAAACCCAGCAAGTAGGACATCAGTCCAATAAGCAGTGTAACGCTGGAGTAGAAAGGCAGGTGCAGATATATTCAGAATAAGAAGATGAAGCTGAAGATGTATGTCACAACTTGGAACACAGATGGTGATCAAAGAATCGAAAATAAAAGGAGAGCCGGTGAGGAAGAGAAGGCTATTTCACCTGGGTAAAGTTGAGTTATTACCTATTCATTTATTTATTGATTTTTTGTTTGTTTGTTTACCAGGTAAGTGGAATGGGCCAAGAACTCTCTTTAGCCATGATCCAGGCTTTAAACGCAAAAAAACATCAAAAGCACGGACACAACATGTAGGTCAAGGGTCAGAGTAAAGCACCAATGGCAAATAACTGTAGCAAATACATATAAAACAAAGTAAATAAATACAAAAAATACAATTTCTTTCAATGGCGTGTATATAGAAGTAAATAATTCATCATGTAGAAAACTGGAAAAATATATGCAGCAAGAACAGACGTCATTTGTTGTTATAAGATCAAATGCAGAACTATAATTCATGTGATTTAAGAAAAGGTTGACAAGAATTTATTAAGAATTTGAAATCCAAGTAAAATCTGAAAGCACAGAATCGAAACCAACTAATAATCTGAAGTGGAAATATTTATTTCTGTTTACCTGGAAAGTCTGACTGGACAAACATGCCCATTTTTAGTGGAGGCCCATGGAGAAAAGCTTTAGTTAAGCAGCATTTCTGAAGCAGTTATATTTCTTTCCTTGACTAGATGTGCACAAAGTGACTTATTTAACAGTTTGAGGTGGTCTATTTACCCAATAGTTTCAGTCTTTCAGTCCTAGCTTGCAGGAGCAATTTTGGAAAAGGATGACTCACTCAGTTAGGAATATTATAGCATAGCCTTTGAAGTTATAGAAAGTCTAAATTTTGGAGGGAGTAGGAAAGGTTTTTGATGTTGAATTTGTTGAGAAGTAGTATATTTTGTGTAAAAAATGTAATTAATGGACAGGTTAAGGAAGGTCCAAAGGCACTGGTGTGAGCTAGAGAGAAAAGATAAGGATTAATAAGCTAAAAGTTATGAAAACAGTAAGGGCAATAAAAGCCTTAGCGAGACAGGGGACCTGAATAAAGCCCCTGAATAAGGACAAATGGTAAGAACGCTAGTAATAATAATTAGGGTGGGCCAAGAAGCTTAGGTATTCTGACTGAACTGGCAGAGTAAAACAGCACTGTACAAAATGTACACAGACTAATGAAAAGAAAACATGAGGGGAAATACAATGATGTAATTAAATAGAAAGAGAAGTGGTCAACTGGATAAAGACAAGTTATGAGATTAAAAACTCAAGTAAAGATTGAAAGAGTTGCTTAAAGTGCAAAGGAGTGAAGATGCAAAAGAGAAAAGATGAGAAGGTAGAAAAGAGGAGATGAGAAGGTAGAAAAGAGGAGATGAGAAGGTATGCACAAAGAGACCATCAATCAGATATGCAAGGCCCAGTTATATGAATACTGAGCCTGTGAAAATTAAAATGAGATTGCAGAAAATAATAGCAAACTTACTTCATATTTCTAGTTCTGTACTTTGGATGACTGATGATATATCCTTGGAATATCAACAGTGAATTATAAAGAAATGCAGGAATCCAAATAATACGTTAGGAGGAAGACAGAAGGGGAGTGAGGAGGAGCAGTAGGAAAGAAAGGCCTAAAGTTAGAAAAGGATGACGGAGCAGGCACTTCTGGGAAGATATTCTCAGTCACCTGTAAGACACACAATACAAAACAGTGAAACGATTTTACATTGATGCGACAGGCAAAACGTAGAATCCTAATGCACCGTACAGAGCATGTGAAGTGGAAGGGAAAGAAATGGGACTTCACTTGCTGCAGTCATTATCAACCACCTTTCCTAATGGGGTCGCGGTGTCATGTCAACTGTTGCCATCTCTCTCTCGATTCACTGCCACTCTTTTGCTTTCCTCAACACTCATGCCTGACTGACGCACATCTTTTCTCACATAATCCATCCACCTTTTTGCTGGATGCTGTTTCCTCTTGCCTTCTTCCTGTCTGTCCCAAATTCTTCTTTAACAGATGGTCTTCTACTTTTCTGTATATGTGCCCGAACCACCATAATCTGTTCTGTTTAATCTTTTCTCCAATTGGAGCTATTTTGGCTTCTGATCTTATATCATTTCTTTGAGTGTCCCACCTGTCTCATCCTACCTGTCTCAGGCACTTTATTTCCATCACCTCCAGCTTCCTCAACTGCTCTGCCTTTACTGTGCAAGTGACTGTACCATACAGGTGTACTGATCTCACCACTGTTTTGCACACCTTACTTTTCCATTCTTCTGTTACATACTACCCCTGACACACACTGTCAGTTGGCTGCAGCCACTCTGATTCTAGCACTGATCTCCTCATTCAGACTTACCTTGTCTTCTAGCACCCCTCCCAGATACTTGAAACTGTTAACCTGTTCCAAAATTTTGCCTTCTATCCCAATTTTCAGCATCTTATTTCCCCCATTTGCTGCCATTGCAACCCTCTTACTTGTATGTATTTTCATCTAATGTGCTTTCACTTTTCCATTCTATTCCCCTATCCTTTGTTGAGTTCTTGCTCAGAGTCTGCCTGTAATGCCATGTCATCTGCATACAGCAACTTTGTTGATCTGTCCCCTTCCAACCTGTTTGCTAATTTAGTCCATCACTAGTATGATCACCAGTAGGCTAAGAGCTGAACCCTGATGCACACCCACTCCCCCTGGGAACCCCTCTGTTAGACCAAACACTGTTCATACTTGACATATTGGGTCCTTGTACATAGCCTGCACTAATTCTACCAATGTTTTTGGTATGTTCAACCATTGCAGGACTGCCCAAATCAGCTTTCATGAGACCTTGTCATATTCTTTCTCCAAGTCTAAGAATGCACAGTTGGGCACTTTCCTCATCTCCAGCTTCTTCTCAAGTATCCATCTCACTGCAAACATCAGGTCAGTTGTGCTGCATCCTGATCAGACTCCAAACTGCTCATCTCGCATCTTTCTTTCTAGTACTTCTCTGCTCTGTGCATTCATTTATAAATCCTCTTCTCCAGAACCTTCATGCAATGTGACGGGACCTTGTTACCTCTGTACTGCCCATAGTTGTGAATGTCCCCTTTGTTTTTGAACACTGGCATGAGCATGCTTATTCTGTAGTCATCTGGGATATGCCTTTCTCTTCATACTGCTATGAGTACCCCCAAGAGTCACTTCTCTCCTATCTCAGCCATCTTTATCATATTTGCTGTGACCTCATCTGAGCCTGCTACCTTCCTTAGTGTGATTCTTACTTCCTTGAGGGTGGGCTCCTCCTCTTCTGTCATCATAGGCTGTTCTGGCTTCCTTTAGGGTGGGCGCCTCCTCTTCTGTCATGATAGGCTGTTCTGGCTTCCTCTAGGGAGGGCTCCTCCTCTTCTGTCATCATAGGCTGTTCTGGCTTCCTCTAGGATGGGCTCCTCCTCTTCTGTCATGATAGGCTGTTCTGGCTTCCTCTAGGGTGGGCTCCTCCTCTTCTGTCATCATAGGCTCTTCTGGGGTACTCACTGAAAGAAAGTAGAATATGGAAAAGAGAAAATAAAAGTGAATTAACTGCTGGTAACAGATAAAGGAGGAGACATTAGGAAGGAAAATAAGTGGGCAAAGACAGAATAAACTAATCATGGAGATGAGAAGACTCAGGAAATGAAGGGGATGTTTTTAAAAATTGTGGACCAGAAAGAGGAGGACTGAAGCAAAATCATTACTTAACCTACAAGCCTGACAACTGTGGAGGTAAAATGAAACCACTGTCATGATAATATATGCATGATACAGATGAATACAATAAATATGGAATTAATAAAGGCTAAAAACTTGGAAAAAATGAAAGAGATGCAGGGAAGGAAAAGATTTGAAAAAAGGAAAAACAGGAAGGAATACATGAAATGTATGTTAACTAGTTAATGCAAGCTAGAGATAAATAGATGAAGCAGCTATTCTATTATTGTTAATGTAAGAATACCATACAGTTAATATAAAACCAAAGGGAAACTGACACCAGTACATGAAAAAATGCGACAGACAAATTAATAAATAGATCACCAGGTTGGAAAAAAAAGTCTAGCAATACATTGACAAGACCAGTTATCATCCTTAGCTTCAAATACATTCAACAATTTTATATAATGACCTCACTGTTCTTGCAATGGAAATACCAGAAAATGATATTCTTTCCAGTAAGGTAAAATTCAGTGTTTGTTTGATTATAAATTTGAAATAGTTATATTTTTATGGGATTCCATAATCACTATTTTGATCAAAATGGAATTCCAAAATTGATTATTGAACAATAATATTCCGGCACTACTAAATTAACTTTACTGTTTGATCATTAAAACCATGTGGCTATGGACCACCCCACCTGGAAGGAAAACCACTTGATTATACATCAAGAAAATGCTAAAGAAAGTTGTTACTTTTATAGCAAAGAAAAATTCACTGGAATTGAAGCATAATGTTGAGATAAATGATCCTTAAAGATATTTATATGTGTGTGTGTGTGTATATATATATATATATATATATATATATATATATATATATATATATATATATTCAACCACAAGACAAATGGAAAATTAACATGTAGTTAATTTGGTTATCATACCTTTCCAAGACACTCAATGATTTTAAGACTATTTACTATTTTCAAAGCCCTATTTTAAAATACTAAATGTAGATTAAGCCATATTGTGGCCAATGTCTTAAAATTAATGGAGCTCTTTATGTCTTTTTTTTATTTGAGGATAACGACATATATATATATATATATGGAATTGGTATTCCCTCAGTTTTAATGAAGTGTCCAAGAAAATAGTTAAGTATCATGATGTACATTACAGGAAAAACCTGTCCAGCTGTATTACTCTGAGTATATCTCATTATATAGATGGAGAAAAATTAGGCCCAGGGACCTGGAATAGCCTTCAGAAGCATCCAAAGAAAACTCATATACACACACTTGTTCTGATGATATAACTGACATTCAATTTGAATCGTATAATGCTCAAATGAAAAGGATTGCAACAAAGCAAACTTCAAGTCTTTCATACTCTGACCAAAAAAGTCACTATTATTCACTATTATTTTTTATAGTCACAGTTGTTGAAGTAGGAATAAACATAGTGGTAAAAGGAATATTCTGATGATGTTAATGACATCAAAGACAAAAGAAAACATAGTTAATTACATATCAAAGACAAAAGAAAACATAGTTAATTACATATCAAAGACAAAAGAAAACATAGTTAAATACATATCAAAGACAAAAGAAAACATAGTTAATTACATATCAAAGACAAAAGAAAACATAGTTAATTACACATCAAAGACAAAAGAAAACATGGTTAAATACATATCAAAGACAAAAGAAAACATAGTTAATTACATATCAAAGACAAACGAAAACATAGTTAATTACATATCAAGACAAAAGAAAACATAGTTAATTACACATCAAAGACAAAAGAAAACATAGTTAATTACATATCAAAGACAAAAGAAAACATAGTTAATTACATATCAAAGACAAATGAAAACAGTTAATTACATATCAAAGACAAAAGAAAACATAGTTAATTACATATCAAAGACAAAAGAAAACATAGTTAATTACACATCAAAGACAAAAGAAAACATAGTTAATTACATATCAAAGACAAATCAAAACAGTTAATTACATATCAAAGACAAAAGAAAACAGTTAATTACATATCAAAGACAAAAGAAAACATAGTTAATTACATATCAAAGACAAAAGAAAACATAGTTAATTACACATCAAAGACAAAAGAAAACATAGTTAATTACACATCAAAGACAAAAGAAAACATAGTTAATTACATATCAAAGACAAATGAAAACAGTTAATTACATATCAAAGACAAAAGAAAACATAGTTAATTACATATCAAAGACAAAAGAAAACATAGTTAATTACATATCAAAGACAAAAGAAAACATAGTTAATTACCTATCAAAGACAAAAGAAAACATAGTTAAATACATATCAAAGACAAAAGAAAACATAGTTAATTACATATCAAAGACAAAAGAAAACATAGTTAATTCCACATCAAAGACAAAAGAAAACATAGTTAATTACATATCAAAGACAAATGAAAACAGTTAATTACATATCAAAGACAAAACATAGTTAATTACATATCAAAGACAAAAGAAAACATAGTTAATTACATATCAAAGACAAAAGAAAACATAGTTAATTACACATCAAAGACAAAAGAAAACATAGTTAATTACATATCAAAGACAAATGAAAACAGTTAATTACATATCAAAGACAAAAGAAAACATAGTTAATTACATATCAAAGACAAAAGAAAACATAGTTAATTACATATCAAAGACAAAAGAAAACATAGTTAATTACACATCAAAGACAAAAGAAAACATAGTTAATTACATATCAAAGACAAATGAAAACAGTTAATTACATATCAAAGACAAAAGAAAACATAGTTAAATACATATCTATTCATTTCTATGTGGAAGTCACATATTCATCATTCTTACTTCAAGTTGATTCTGAGTATCGAAGTGTACTGGAATTAAACAGTCATGGTCAGCTTCAGTTTGATAATCATTGTGACCTCCATTATACACTACATATTTCCAGCAATATATAAAAATACAGAGTTACTATAAACAGCTCATCTGCATGTGGAGTTAGGCAAGCAGATGCAGAACATGTAGTTCAAATGATCAGACACCTGTAGGTGTTTACCATACATATTTAGTTGCAGACTTCATTTTTCTTGCAGGGAAGAAGCCATTTTGGCCTTTATACAAAATTAATAAAGTACTACAGCAATTTGAGTCTTGATATTAGTTTGCACAAATCATAGTCTGCCAAATCTTTTAGCCAGAAATGGTAATACAATCAAATAATTTTAATCATTATAAGCAACATTCTTTATAAATGCCCAATATAATTCAACAGTGAATCTGCCATGACTGGAAACTCTATTTTTTAGGAGTCAAATTTTTTTTTTTTATTTTAAGGGTAAACTGAAAGAAATTCTAACTTTACTTCCTTCCTTCTCATCTGATTTAGCCATCCATTAATTACATCCATTTATGTGAGCCACTGAAGATATAAACTCATAATTACAACATTGCTGCCCAGTGTCATCAAGATCTGTAATATTTTACCAGAGTTATCATTGTATCTGCACATTATTGCACTTTGAAGCTAAATCTGTTTATATTAGGTAACCAAGTTCTACATTTTATCTGCAATTACTTTGTAAAATACAAAGCTGCATATACTTTTCGCTTTGTTTTCGCCTTTTATCCTTAAATACTGCCTTAAACTTTTAGTTATGTACTCACCATAACTTCAGATGTTTGGGATCCATCTCGCCTACATTCTGAATGATGGGTTCGGAGCCGATCCCTCGGCTCCGACTCGGCACGCTTATGCCAAAGAGCGAAGTCTCTTATTGGCTGAGCTTACTATATCCCAGGATGCACCACCATCAGTCCCCCAGATCTAGTTTGTCCGCATACATGCACACATGCATACCCTGCTTATATAACATCGTCAGATGAAACAAGATAAAAACAGTGGAACTCAAACCGTTCTATCTCTTCTGATCTGCAAGGCAGGGGGAAGGAGGGTGGGTATCAGGAATGTAGGCGAGATGGATCCCAAACATCTGAAGTTATGGTGAGTACATAACTAAAAGATGTTATGTGATCCTATCTCGCCTACATTCTGAATGATGGGACAGCGTCCTAGCACCTGAATCCTGGGTGGCTCACTGGAAAACACTCCTGAGTACCGTGGAACCAAATGAAGCTCGTCCTTTAGATGCCACATCCAATTTGTAGTGGGAAATGAAAGTGTGCGGGTTGGACCAAGTAGCCGCAGCACAAATCTCGAAATAGCGAGCTTGGAATGAAAAGCTATAGAAGTAGCCATAGCTCTGGTAGAATGAGCTTTGATAGATGATGCAAGTTGCTTATTTGAAGAAGAATAGGCCTGAGTTATGCAATCTCTGATCCATTTTGAGATTGTAGCTTTTGTGATGGTTTGGCCCAATTTATTATCTGAGAAGGACACAAACAACTGGTCTGACTTACGAAGTTGCTGAGTCCTGTCTAAATAGAAGCGTAATTGCCTGTGAACATCCAATTTATGGAGAGTGTATTCTGCTTCATTAGAGAATTTTGGAAAGAAAACTGGTAGTTCTAGAGATTGTTGAAGACAGAAACTAGAGCAGACCTTCGGGACAAAGGATGGATTAGGCCTAAGAGATACTCTATCTTTGTGGAAAATCAGATATGGTGGTTTAATAGACAGGGCTTGAAGCTCTGAGACTCTTCTTGCCGAAGTAATAGCCACTAAGAATGCCGTTTTCCATGACAGATATTTTAATTCGCATGTAGCAGCCGGTTCAAAAGGGGGGGATGTTAATGCGCGAAGCACTAAATCAAGATCCCACGGAGGTGCAGGATGAAAAACTGGTGGCCTTAACAGACTCGCACCTTTAATGAATGTTTTGCATAGCCTGCTGCTCATCAAAGGAGGATCCGTGGATTCATGGAATTTAGAGATAGCAGCTAGTTGAACTTTAATAGTTGAGACAGAAGATCCCTGATTAAATAGGGATGTTAAGAATTTCAAAACCTCTGGGACCGGAGCAGTGATAGGGTCTAAGCCCTTGAGTTGAGCCCAGATAGCAAACCTCTTCCACTTACTGAGGTACAATTTGTTAGTGGTGGGTTTGTGGGCCGAAGACAAAATGTGAACAACTTCCGGGTCTAGTGTGTGTCTTCTAACTAAGGTCGGAAGTGGAGGAGCCAAGCTGTCAATTTCAGAGATTGAAGGGACTGATGCCAATGTCCCGACTGATGGATTAGCAAATCCGGGATCAGGTCTAATGTCCACGGATCGTCCACTGCATGCTTTTTCAGGTAAGGAAACCATATCTGACGAGGCCAGTATGGGGCAATCAGAATCATTGAAGACCTTAGCTGAGAAGCTTTTGAATGACTTTGGGAAGGAGTGGAATTGGAGGAAAAGCATAAAGCAACCCTGTTGGCCAGGGTTGTGCTAGAGCATCCATGGCCGGTACTTCCTGATGTGGAATCAAGGAGAAGAACCTTTGGCACTTGGTGTTTTGTGGAGTCGCAAATAGGTCGCAGCACGGCCCCCATCTCTTGAAAACCTGGGCTGCTACTGTGCGGTTTAGAGACCATTCGTGAGGAGAGAGAATTGTCCTGCTTAATTTGTCCGCCAATACATTTGACTTTCCGGGATGTGGGTAGCTACCAAGAAGCGGTTGGTAGCTACAGCCCATTCCCACACTCTCATGGCCTCTCTGCAAAGGGGATACGATCTGGTCCCTCCTTGTTTGTTCAGATACCAAACCACCGACATGTTGTCTGTGTGGATGGCGATGATGCCCTGAGGAAGGAACTTGTGTAAGGCCTGTAGGGATAGAAGTACAGCCCTCATCTCCAACACGTTGATGTGGAGAAGAGCTTCGTCCGGAAGCCAGGAGCCCTGAACTAGCCTGCCCAGACAATGCCCCCCCCCCACCCTATCTGGGAGGCATCTGTCGTCAGGGTAACCACTGGAGGGGGGAGAACAAAGGGTTTTCCCTGATCCAAGTTGGATGTCTGAAGCCACCAGCGCAGGTCCCTTTTGCATGTTTCCGTAATCATGATGTGATGATTGAGGGGAAGATCTTGAAAGGACCATTGAGTTGATAAGAGCCACTGGAGAATCCTCATGTGTAACCTTGCTAGAGGAACTAAAAGTACCGTGGCAGACATTGAGCCTAGAACCTGTAGGACCATCCTGGCTGGGGCTTTGGATCTCGAGATCAGAGCTTGAACTTGGCCCTGTAAGGTTCGGATCCTTTCGGCAGGAAGAAAGACACGCATCAATCTTGAGTCTATCTCTGCTCCTATAAACTTTATGCGCTGAGAGGGCAGCAAGACAGACTTTGACCAATTGAATGTAATCCCCAGGAAACACCCAGGAGATGGTGGCTTTGAGGTTGTCCATAAGTAGATGCCTGGTGGTGGCAGTCAGGAGCCAGTCGTCGAGATAGGGAAACACTTGGAATCCAAGGCTCCTCAGGTGAGCCGTCACTACTGCCAAACACTTGGTGAACACCCTGGGGGCTGTGGTGAGACCAAAGGGCAGAGCACAAAATTGGTAATGACTGGCTCCCAGGCTGAAGCGCAGATACCTTCTGGACGCCTGATGTATCGGTATGTGATAATAGGCGTCCTTGAGGTCTATGGAGCACATCCAAACATCCTTCTCCAACAACGGGAGAATGGATTGCAATGTGACCATTCGGAATTTGGATTTCGTAACGGATAGGTTCAGTCTGCTGAGATCCAATATTGGTCTCAGGTCCCCTGTCTTTTTTGGCACTAAAAAGAACCTTGAGTAAATTCCTGATCCGATTTGGTCTGTGGGGACCAGTTGGATGACTCCTTTTTGTAGCAGCTTTGAAGCTTCTGCGGCTGCAATTTCCCTTTGACTGGGTGGTGGGTCCGGGATTCTCTTGGACGGAGGGGGTGAGCAATTGAATGGGATGATGTAACCTCCGGCAATTATCCGAAGCACCCATCTGTCCTGAGTGATTGACTCCCAGGCTTTTAGGTGCTTGGCGAAACGACACCCGACTGGCTCCGGAGCAGCACAGCCGGGCAATCCCTCATGTCGTGTGGGAGGCTGAAGAGCCACGAAAGGACTCGCGGTCTCCAGAATTGCGGGGCCCTCTGCCGCCTCTGGGACGGCGTCTCCCTGAAAAATTTCCCCGCCCTCTGCCTCTGGACGGGGAATCTTCCTGCTGTTGGGAGAAAAACTTGCGAGATTTTCGGAACCACATTTTCCCCCCTCCTTTGGCCTTGGGGTAAGGCCGAAAGGGGGTGGAATAACGGGCCCCTACGGCAGATAACGTTTTTCCCTCTTGCTCACAGCGGGTAAGGGTGTCTTTCACCTTGGGTCCAAACAATGAGGACCCATCAAAGGGAGCGTCGGCGAAGGAAGACTTGAAGGCCTCCGCAAACTGACACAAGCGGAGCCAGGCCTGTCTACGTAGAGCCACGCCTGTGCCTGCCGCTCTACCCGCCCCTTCGGCCGCATAGGATATGAGCCTCATGGACGAGTTAGCAATTGACGTAAGGATAGCCAACTGAGAGCTAACGGACTGGGCTAGCTGCTCAGGTAGGTTACCCGAGAGGGAGTCTGACAACTCCTTGACCAGATCCCTCTGAAGCCTGGTAAAATGTGCCAAATAATTCAGAGACCTTAAGGTAAAGGCCGCTGAAGTCAGGGTGCGCTTCCCGTACCTATCCATACTCCTAGACTCCTTATTAGGAGGATGGATGGACGTTGAAGCCTCTGCCACGTCCTGCTGTGTAGCAGATGCCACCACCATGGCATCTACAGCCACGCCTTTAGTAAGGAACTCCTTCTCGGGGGGAGCAGATAAGAATTTATTTGGACGAGAAGGGACTGGTTCCACAGTATCCGGGTGTTCCCACGCCCTTCGACAAACTAAATCCAGAAGCTCGTCGAAGGGCGGAGATACCCAGGAGGCGGAGGGCTGAGCCCCAAAGGCCTTGAGGAGCACTGATTCGTCCGCAGAGGGGGGTTTGGACATCCAGCCGCCTCGTTGTTTGAGGATCTCTAAGATGTCTGCAAAGGAGACATCATCCGAGGACGACTTACGGGATCCCTCTGCATCATCCATATCCGTGTCCGATGTGATAGACTCGGGGGAGTCCACGTGCTTCCTCTTGCACGATCTCTTCCTTGGGGGTTCCTCTGGAGATGACTCCGAAGAACCCTCAGGAAGAGGGGAACCCCCACTGGGGGTAACCTCAGGCCTCGGGGCTCCGCTGGCTACGGACAGGGGAACTGCCAAAGACCCAGTCTCCACGCCCAGGGAAGGTGCTGGTAAAACCGGAGAGATGGCCCAAGAGGATTTGGCCAAGGCACTCCTCATGGCTCTGAAAGCCGGACCTCCAGAATCCTGGGAGCGTCCAGTCTCCGGGGCCATGATAGTAGACGGAAGTCCCGCAGCCGAAGCACCGAGAGGGAGGCTCGGAACCGAAAGCATCGGTCCCGAAACATCACCCTCGGGTCCAGCCGAAGAAGTCCGCGTACCAAACTCGGACCCGAGGGCCCGGGTTGGAGTAAGGGTCGGAGCCGACCCTGAGATCTCCACCGGTTCCAAAAGCACCTGCTCCGACGGAGCCGAAGCAGTCGGAGGAGGAATAGCAATGGGGTGGGTCATGGCCATCGGCTCCGAAGCCAACTGGGTCGGAGCCGAAACAAATTTTGGAAGACTGGGGACTGGAAAAGTCTTTGGAGCACCCTGTCTATATCAGAATCCGACATTCTCAAGACCGAGAGGAAACAGAACGGGTTCGAGAAGACCTCTCCTCGGCCCCAAGGGACTAGGGGACCGGCTCCGAGGCGACTCGATGAGAATCGGCGCCGAGGAAAGACACACACCAGATTCCACCGGTGCCGAGGTAGACTTCGGCGCCGAGGAGGAAGTGTCTGAGCGGGCGACCCTTGTCGGCTCCGAGAGCAGTGGAGCCGACGAAGGTGACCCGCCTCTCGATGCCCCAGCCATCGGCTCCGAAGCCCGAGGAGTCGATACTGGAGGCATCGAGGCAGACCGTTCTGACCTCGGCTCCGAAGTCTTTGGAGCCGAAGGAGAGGCCTGCCTAGGTCTCTTGGCAGTCGGATCCGACGGACTGGTCGGAGCCGAAGCCCTTTTCTTTTTGGCAGGAGTCGGAGCGGAAGACAAGGCTTCTTCAAAAGAAGGTTTAATCAACCCTTTAAGAATTAATTTATTTTTCCTCTCCTGGAGGACCCTAGAGGAAAAAGCGTGACATACGCTGCATGACTCCTGCAAGTGCTTTGCCCCTAAACAATAAACACAAAGTAGATGGTCATCAGTAACAGACATCTTAAAAGCACATTTAGTACATTTTTTAAAGCCCGAAGGCCTAGGGGCTTGAGACATAATGTTAAACAATTTCTGACAGGAAATTTAACAACTGTAGAATCGCTTATAACAAAAAACCGAAGGCTTACAGAAACAGTGTAAAACACAACCTTGGGTGTAATAACCGGGAACTTTAAAACACTAAAAAGTTCAGTTATACAGTTTGACCGAAAAGGCCCTGGATTGAAAGGGGGGCGAAACAAACTCTACTCAATCACCCACAAGAAATACCACTACTCAATCGTACACAACAGGCAGCAAAAGGCAGCAATAGCCGTTAAAACGGCTTTTGTGAAATACAAGCACAAAAACTGACAGAAAAAGTAGTTAATAAAAGCTACTCAGCCCAGCCAGCTCGAGACCACGTCCTTGCAGTTAAGCGGCAAACGAGATCTGGGGGACTGATGGTGGTGCATCCTGGGATATAGTAAGCTCAGCCAATAAGAGACTTCGCTCTTTGGCATAAGCGTGCCGAGTCGGAGCCGAGGGATCGGCTCCGAACCCATCATTCAGAATGTAGGCGAGATAGGATCACATAACATCCAATATCTATATAACTTACATAAAATAATTAGAAACTTGTTCCAGTTGCATACTTCACTTACCTTGCTAAACAATGTTGCAGTTTTATAGATACGTAATGTCGGAACACATGACTATATATTAGCATCAAACTTATCCCATATAATAGTGAGAGAAACAGAATAAATATGTTCAGTACTAGAATTATGAATAGCTTTTCTGAGGCAAGAAAGAAAGAATTGATCTTCTAACAGGAGTGCTGGAAACTGTCTTTTACACACATTATCCCCACCTACAGATTTTAGAAGACAGAATGATAAACGCAAAATAGAAACAATGGTCGGTAAGACTACACTGCATTCTGCACACGTATACTATATTCATCAAATTGGTTAGTTACTTTGTTAATTTTTGAATAACAACACTCTTCTTTTTTATATATGACCTAACTGAATATAGTATAGGTGTGCAGAATGCAGTGTGGTCTTACTCCAACATTTATAAAAAAGAAGGGTGTTGTAATTCAAAAATTAACAAAGCAACTAACCAATCTGATGAATATACTATAAGTTTTTCATGTCCTGCATTACTGTCAATATCTAGGTGGGGCTACCAGTAAAATGTGCCAATCTGAAAGACTATGGAAATGGCAGATGGCTGATATGTCAATGATGGATACAGCAGGGGTATGAAGAATGCAAACGATTCCAATGATTGTGACAAATCCAGCTGAATGGCAACTGTTAACATGTGCATCTGTGACCCTTCACAGGTAAAACATGCATCTCCATATAAACTTCAAGAGGATTCAATTCCTGGCACAATGCAGGTGCTGTGAAGAGCACTTCTGGCTAACATCAAACACTGAAACAATACTAATTTCATGAATTTTAATCATACTTTGGCTTAAGAATAGTGTCCATTCCTGTCATGGTATTTGAAACCCAAAAGACTTAGGGAATTTGTACTAGGTAAAGGAAAGGGTTTAGTCACCAGATAGTGTATGCTAGAACACATATTAAGTGATAGATAAGAGCATGTTGTTTCCATATATGTATACCATTTTGGCTCGACCTCAGACATTGCTCATAGAGACATACTTATTTGTATTGTAAAACTGCTCTGAGATTTCTTTATACACAAACAAAAATACACATGCACACACACATGTACAGATCAAGATATGTACATAACATTTAGAAGATTTGTATTTTTTCCTTATTTTTTTCTTGTGCATTCGAATGTTTATAAACTTACCATAGTTCTATAACACAAATAGCAAGTTTTTAAATGGTAACAACTTGTGCACCAGTAGCAAGGTTACTGGAAGAAAGGAATTTTCGAATTCTAATAGAAATTGTGGGTCATGCAACTGTAAAAGAAGCTGTAACTTATAAATATTATGAACATTTTGGTAACCTACTTCATAAACATTTTATTTTTTCTGGTGCAAGTCCACAAAGGAGTAATGGAGTATCTGTTAACAGGAAAATTGGACAATACAATTTTGAATCATTAAGAGACATGATTTATGCCTTTGAGAGGAAATTGTTTAAACTAAAAATGTGCCAAATGGATGTGTGTTATTTAAATGAATATATCAAAAGACAAATAGTTCCACAGGGACTAAGAGTCTTTAAATTTCCTTATGGAATATATTATGATGCTGATATTGTCAAGATATATACTGACATGTTTAACAAATGGGGTTTGGAATTATTAGACAATACTGTTTCCTTTTATGAGGCAATGGAAACTAGGTTATGTGATGAAGTAAATACTCTAAATGAAAAAATTGTTACTGATTTGCTGTTTGAGCAGTATGAAAAATTGTATTACAAAGTTATTAGTAGGGTGGACCAAAAATGTGATGGTATTTTTAAGAAAAAAACTAAGAAGTTAGATAGAGATGTTAAACAGTACCAAGCCCATAAAGTATATCCTACTGATAATCTAGTTTTTCAGGAAGGAGAATATGGAAATGTTAAAAGTGATGGTAACAACAGGACAGTACCCAACATTAACTGCAATTTTGAAATGGGCAGTGGTGAATTAGATCCTGAATATCCTGTTGATTTGCAGGATTTTCCGCTTCCCAGGTGCTCAAAGAGAATAGCAAATCGCAGACAGGGTATGTACAAAACTTACAACAGGACAATGCAGTAAAATCAGTAATATGTCAAGTGAAAGGTCCTGTAGCTGAAATAGAATGTTTAGATAATATCCAATTCAGTTTCAATGGCTTCAATATATATAATTATTCTGATGTTCCTATTACAAAAGATCTTTTTTCCTTATTTTCCAAGGGCTTTAAATTTGTTCCAACTAAAATACCTGACATAGCTGGAGTAATGGTTGATTTGCAGTTATATTTAAGAAAATTGAATCTGAGTATTCTGTTTTCAGGGAAGCCCTCCAGTGTTGTGTCAAAAGATATTCTTAAGAGAAGTAGCACCTTTAACCCTCCTTTGCATCCTTTGGTTGCTGCTTATGAAAAGTTAGTAAAAGATGACTTATATAAAGTATGGGGAGAGAAAAGAAGACTATTTAATAATCTAACTTATAAGGAGAAGAGTTTATTAAATTATTTAAAGCATAACAAGGGTATAAGAATTATGACTCCAGACAAGGGTGGTGGAGTTGTTTTATATAGGTCAGAGGATTATATCAATGACATGCAAAGTATATTATTTATAATAGACCACTACTCTTTGTGTTCCAAAAATGAGATACACATTTCATATAGTAGAATAGATAGTTATCTTTATGAATACTTAATGGATAAGAGAATTTCCAGGGATAACTATGATTTTCTGCTCAATAAATATCCAAAAATTCCAGTGATTTTTGGAATACCTAAGGTGCATAAAAGTCTAAAGAAACCACCATTCAGACCTATTGTAGCAGCTGCAGGTTCCAAAACCCATAACATAGCAGTTTATGTGGATAAGAAATTAAAGCATATTACGAACAAATTTCCCCATTTACTAAAGGATTCATGGAATTTTTTAGAACAAATTAGCAAAGACTTATGGTTAGTGGATACCTCTTTTCTCACTATAGATGTGCAGGAGCTCTTCTCCTGTATTCCTAAAACAGAAGGCTTGTGCCTATTTGAGGAGGTACTTTCCATTATTCATCCTTGACTACTGATGAAAATTTGCTTATATGTGAACTGATGAGTGTTATATTGGAAAACAATTACATATTTTTTGAAAGTGAATATTTTCAGCAGCTTAAGGGTGTGGCTATGAAGCAGCTTGCCCCTTATATCTTGAACCTAGTCCTGTTGGGCTGGGAACACAAGTATGTTTTCCAAAATGAGTTGTTTTCCACTAATGTTACCTATTACGGCAGATTTTTGGATGATATTTTTATTTTATGGAAAGGAAGTAAAGAAAAAATAACAGAGTTTGTTCAGTATTTAAATCTAACTACAGATTATCCGAGGTTTACATATCAGTTTGATGAACAAGAAATTAACTTTTTAGATACTAAGATTATCAAAGACCAGAATGGCTTCATCTCCAAAATCTACCGTAAGAATACATTTTGTAACAATTACTTACATTATACTAGCCATCATCCTATTTATCAGAAGAAAAGTATTATAAAGGGTCAAGCCATAAGAATTGCTAGGATGACAACGGTTAGAGATGATGTTATAGCAGAATTTGGAAATTTAAGGGAAATGTTTCTAGAAAGAGGGTACCCAGGTGACTTTATCGAGCCTATACTTATGGATGTTCTTGATAAATGGGGTAACATTTATGTACCTCTATTGGGCACTGGTGGGGATAACATTCAACATAAACCTCCAGAGACAACAGTGCAGTCTGTGCCCAATTTTCAACAAGCATGTGTAGTGCAGTATAATCCTTTATACTCCCAGATCAAAGGAATTTTGATAAGAAATTGGAACGTTTTTAAAACTAATACTGAGGTTTTTCATACCTTGGGTGACAAACCGATCTTTTCTACAAAGGTGGGGTCTAACCTCAAGTCTTTATTAGAGACAGGTAGTGGTTGTAGTACTAAACATGGCAAAAGATGTGGAAGTAGACCATGTGGGAGGTGTTCCTATTGTTCATATATATTACAAGATTCTTCTATTTCCCTTGACAATAAAAATAAAAGTCATGTTTTCTTAAAAAGTGGTAGTTGTTGTTCCAGCAAGTTAGTTTACATAGCCATCTGCAATACCTGTTCTTCCTTCTATGTAGATAAGACAGAGAGAATGTTTAAAACTAGAATATATGAACATCTCTATGATATCAAAAATAAAAAAGATACTAATGCTTTATATAAGCATAGCATTGTATGCAATGGTTATTTATGTTTTAAGTTTGGTATACTTGAATTTGTAACAGTTGAAGCAAGGGGTGGTGATTGGCAAAATGCATTATACAAGAAAGAGTTACTGTGGCAGTTAAGATTAGCTGCTGATTATCCACCAGGGCTTAATGAGCATATTACTATAATGTCAATTCTTAAAGAAAAGGCAAATCTAGTCTAGTAGTGTTAACAATGTTTGTTATATCCAAGTGCTTTTATGATAATATTCTTGTATGCTTTTTTGCTTATGTTTTGTGGATATGGTTATTTCTGATGAAATTATCTGTTTTTTTGCACCTAACTCCTGCTTGTATATTCCAGTATGTTCATTTTCCATCAATGGAATTGGTTGGTTTAGAACCAATGGCAGACCAGCAACATGTATTTGAATGTAAAATTCACAATGACAACTTGTTCTGAAGAAGTCATACTAATTGATGAAAGCACTTAACCTGGTTGTTTTATTATTTTTTAACATTAAATAAGGATTGTGGACTCGCAACGCTGTACTCTTTTATTTTTCTTGGTTTGGCTCGAGCACTTATAGCACCATTTTTTTTATATTGTATAGTTCTATGTTATGTCGGAGTGTCTTGGGCAGCCAGACAATTGTAAACAACTTAATTTTCTAACATTTGTGTTTGTTGTGTATCATCTCTTTTGTGGCACCTTTATGTCTGCCTGTCTACTTATGGTATGACAACTGTTACATACCATTTGTTCTTCCCCCCCATATACCTCATTCTGCACCTTTTGATGTCATTTCTTTGAGCTCCATCAGTAATCTCAGAGCAGGGAGACTAATTGTGTTCTGGAAATTGCTATTAATTTATTCAGAGTTGCAATGCATTGAAAAGTTTTCTCATGCATATTTTCCATACATTGTAATATGTTTTTGTCCTGTATATGCAGATTCCTAGAAGCTGAAGTTGTGTTTTTCCTCAACACAAGTCGGGAAAGAACAGGCTCATAAATGCAAATTGTTTTTACTAAGTAAATATTTATTATTTTATTTTATTTTTAATTTTATTTTACATTTGTTAACCGGGGGTGTCTGACTGAGCCGAAAAGGCCCTTTTTCAGCAGAGGCCCGGGGAGAAAAGCTCCACAAAGAAAAATTACAGACACATTTAGTTATTTAGACATAATCAGTATACACACAAATTACAAGAGACATGTTTTTACAGTGGTATGCGGCACAAACAGTTACAGTGGAGAGAACAATCAAAAAAGATATTAATTTTAAAAATAAAGGTAAGTAATAGATTTGTGGTGTACAGCTGAACTTTGGAATGTAGGTAGAATACATACATAGTACACAGGTACAGTACATACATTGTAGATTAGCCAGTGTTTGTGAGTAAGATTGAAAAACTATTATAAATTGCTCTAGATTTAGTATGCATATGTTATCCGCTTTCACTAGCCTGGGGAGCAATCATGGCACTGCCAACTTTGCTTGAGATGTTGCCTGATGAGGTCTTTAAAGGAGGCTTTGGATGATGTGTTTTGAATGCTAGTAGGGACAGAGTTCCATTTTTAGCCACCGAACTACTATATAGTGCATCTCCAAAGCTATTGTAGCTGTTGGTGACTTCTAGTAGTAGTTTGCTTGATGATCTAAGAGGCCTTTTGGCTGAGTGATGTACTAGGTTTTTGAGGGCAGGACACTTATTGGGGAGGTAATAGATAGAATGACAGAGGCAGAGCTGATTGTAGGTTAGGAGGTTGGGCACTTCAAGCCAGTGGAGCTGTCTCAAAGCAGTACAATGATGAGTTCTATATGAGCAATTTGCAGCAAAACGGGCAATTCTGTTATAGCAAGCTTCCATTTTGCTTAGTTCAGTTTTGTTGAGATTAGTCAAAATGGGAGATGCATAGAGTAGGGTGGATAGAAGTTGGGAGCGAGCAATGGCTGATCTTGTGTTGTTGGTAAGAAATGGTTTGATACGGTAGAGTGACCCCAGTTTGGCATGTACTTTTTTAATAGTTAAGTTCAGATGACTATCAAATTTTAGGTGGGAGTCTATGGTTATTCCCAATAGCTTAGCCTGTGCCACTGGAGCAATTGGAGTAGCATTTGTGGAGTAGATAGTGAATTGACTGTTAGTGTTTTTGTTAGAATTGGTTATAATCATAAGCTGAGTTTTCTTTGGATTGAGGATAAGTTGGGCTTTGGTAAGGTAGTTTTCAATGTCAGAGAATGCTAGTTGAGTTGTTTGCAGGAGGGTGGGAATGTTTTGTGCAGCACAGATTAAGGTAGTGTCATCTGCATACTGAATTATAGATGCATGCTGTGTGGAGGTGTGGAGGTCATTTGTGAAGACTGTGAATAGTAGTGGTCCTAAGATAGAACCCTGTGGGACTCCTATAGTTATGGGCAGCTGAGGAGAGAGAGAATTTTCCCATTTCACAGCTTGGTACCTGTTAGTTAAGTAGCTTTGGAACCAGGTAAGAGTGGAATTTGATAGATGATATTGGTTTAGTTTGTTTAGCAGGATTTGGTGTGAGACTGTGTCAAATGCTTTGGACATATCCAAAAAAAGAGTTGACACTTGCAGGCCTTCATTTTTGAGACGGTTTACTGTGTCTGTGAAGCAGAGGAGAGCTGTAGTGGTACTATGGGCAGGTAGGATAGTAGTAGGAAGTAGTAGTAGTAGGAAGCATCCACATTACAGATATATTGATATATAACTGCTACAGGAACACAGCCTTTTAAATTAATATTTCATTTGGTAAAATAATTACCTGGACATAATTGGAATAATTTAGTGTAAAACACAACTTCTGCACTAAACACTACTTAAATTAGACTTTTTTTCACTAAATTCCTTTACATACTTTATAAATGATTGTTCCAGAATTATTCTGCAGTTGGATGGTTTACCTTCCTATCATCTATTTCAAAAGATATCCAAGTTAACTTAACAGGTTGAAGCTTATGCATTCTTTAAAATTCTTTTTACTGCTTAGAAAGACTTTTCTAGGCATAATATCTAACAGTGCACTAAAATTGTAACCATATGGACATCTGAAACACAATATAAAATCACAAAGTATTTCTTATCTGTAGGTAAACTAAAGCTGTCTGCAGAACATCACATCTTTAAAATTGTTCTTCTTGAAAGCCAAGTACAAATCAAAAGATAGTCTAAGCTATGTGAATTTGATACTGCATGTTATTTTTACTTGAATTTTCGAGCGAAACACTTCAAATCATAATGTAACAAATTTGTATTATTTATATTATAAGGGGTATTTTATTTCCAGCAATAGGCACCTATCAAATTACTCATGAGTAGTACAATACATTTTCTGCATTTCCAAAAGATTTTATCAGACTGGAAACCTTTTGAGGTAAGGACTAAGCTGTTAAATGTGCTATACAGTACAAGGGAATGAAGTAGATTTGATTTATTTTTTATTTATAGCCTCATGCATTCTTGAATGTTGGCAACAAATTAGTCCCTAGTTAATGAAATAGGCTGACAATGGACATATAAAACTAAACGCCTATAATGAAAAGGCAAGGAAACAAAGGCAAGTAAAACATTACTGGGAAAACTGACAATTGCAAGAAATGAATGGTAAAGCTTCTCATATTTACTGGTTGAAGAAAGTCTATTCATAATGTAAAAGTATTTCAGACTAGAAGGTCATGTGAAACAGTCAATTCTAATTAGATTTCAGGTTCTAAGAACGGATCCAGATGTTATTAATGAAGTCCAGTAATTCTTAAGTTTAAACAAAAGATTGAAATGATGCAGAAATGGCTTGTTTTGTCATTTCTTTAAAAAGGTTGGAGAGTAAATGTAACTAGAATGCAGAATGTTTATGAGGATTGTACTGCAATAGTCACTGGAACATTGATAGATACCTGTGCTGGATATAGGTTCATAGGTGATTACTATGCTAATGGCTCTGGGGGACTGCTTTAAGCATATAGCCATGCTTCCCAAAGAAAGAATCACACCCTATAACTTATGTTTGTGGGTAAACACCTTAACCATTATGCCAGCTATAGAGGAATAAAGTATTGACTATGATCCAGACAATGTGAATTACACTGGCAACAAAGGATGGGCAGGCACGTAGAGGGAGGGAGGGCATGGCATATATGACCCTGTTCTATACAGGTCTCCTCAGAGAAGAGTGGGATGGGATACATTACAGATATTCAATGAGCTGCCTGGTGGGGGAGAGAAGAGTTGGGCCATAAGTCTGGAAAGCAGATTCCGTATTTTTCCTTGGGGATTGGTGTAATGTAAGTGCTTTCTAAAATGAAGAAAACTATTGTGATAAGAGAAAGGCAAAAGATGCGTCAAAGTGGACTAAAATGAAAGCTCTAGAACTGTTGATAATCTAGGAAAGAGACCATATAGCCAGCCTAATGAAGTCTGGAATTTCGTTTAGCTCATTTATGATGGACATATTTATAGGTTTGAAGATGAAAGATACTGTAAATCATGAGGAATAAACTATGTGAAAGTATAGTGTTACCGGAAAAATGCAAGTAAAGATACACAAAAATACAATAATTACACAATAATGTTAGGATCAGATACTACAGTGTCATTCTATAAACAAATGAGCCTGGTACTGGCAATGGTCCTACTAGTGACTGCATTTCTATCAAGAAACTTTCCATGTTCTGCAAAATAATTTATCTGTTTTTGTTGTTAAGAGGGAAGCTTTGCCTTTTTTCAGAGGCAGCTTGAATTCATTTCTTAACTGTTAATTTTTCTTGAAGATGGAGTTTATGCCTTTGAACTTACACTTTTTCCAGGCTTTGTCTCGTTGGGTCAGGAGTGAAACAAGCGATTTTTCTGTATTGTCATAGTATTTACGATGAAGATGAAGTAGCACACTTAGGAAGAACTCACTGATGTTGTCAGGGTTATTTTGTGACAGACAATCTCCCAGGTGTTTTGTAAAAGCCAGTGGAGAATATGATGAATGCAAATTTTATTAAGGTATCTAGTTCACATTACAGTGTAGGTGTATTCAATGCAGATTGATCCTAGCATGCATCGCATTCTGTAATGCATGCTTACATGCAATCATTGACTTAGACATGTAAAATACCTTAACTTATAGATATAACCTTAAGTTTTATATGCAACCAAATAAAATGAAATTTCAGTATTCATATTTCATGAGAAGAGCAAAGGTTTAACAATTTATACGAAGCATTTTGATAATTGGGTGGATGAGTTACCTTATGATCCTAGTTTAAAGGTGTCAGTGTTCCTCAGTCACCTATAGGTGTATACACTATAAGAAAACTTATGAACATATAAACAAGGCTATTATCTTTCAGATAATCATCTTTTGAAGGGAAATGTAACAAAAGAGCAGTATTCACTTTTTTTGGGGGGTACGTGCCACTGAAAGCAACAAGTTGATTGCATTACTATGAATTTGAACTGTTAATAGCAGCAGTCTGTATTTAAAGTGGACCTGTGTGTTGAGAGACAGCCTTACAAGACTATCTGCAAATATATAGAGCTGAGTATATTTTTCTGTATTATTCTGTATTATAGAGCTAAATTGTTGCTTAGATATCTGTTGTCTTAGTGTTCTGCAAATATACAGAGATCAGTATATATTTTATTGGTTTTATAATTTGCACTCTGATACCTCACATCTCTGTTGAAACTTTTCCCCATCCCCCCTCCCTGTTCTTGGTTGTAGTTTAAATTTGGTGGCTTTTGCAGTGCCCGCCCCACTGTAGATTTGATCTAGGACACTCCCCCAGTCCCATCTTTTTACCACATTCTACCTAATAAGCCCTTTTTGCACTTGCTTTTAGTCCTTTTTAATTTAATTACATTTTTTCAAACTGTGTGTGGACTAATATTGCTACATACTCACGTGTGCCAGCTTGCACTGCATGTGAATTGTTTTTACTACTGTTTTTGCTACTTTTCTGAAAAAAAAATTGTAAGCCTGTTTTCTACCTTTCCTGTAATTAGTGTTCCAGATACAGCTTTGCTTTATCCAGGACTATTTGTAAGCTTCTGAGCCCCCAAGCCTTTATGTGTTGGAGGGAAGCCTTCTAGCTTATCAGAGTAGTAAGCACTAGGTAACTTGTCTACCACATAAGAAGTGGTTCTGGCCCAGAATTTGTAGTTATTGGCCGTTTGGCCCAGAATTTGTAGTGACTGGCTGTTTGGGCAGTCTTCCATCTCTCTCAACTTTCTGATTTGAAGGCCTGTATTTGCACTTGTTTCTGTCCTGTAACTCCTGGGCCCATCTCATTTGCTCACTCAAAAAAAAAAAATTATCTGCTTTTACTGTATTTGTGTTTCTTCTGCTTTTGTGTCATCTTAAAAATACTCAATTGTATTTGTTACTGCTTAGTGCAACTCATTCTAAGCCTTTTAGTTTAAGCACTTGGGCTTCAGACCAGTTGTTTTACATTAGGAAGGTTTGTGGTCTGTACTGTAGTGGCAGAACAGGTAGCTTACATCCTTCTATTTGGGAACTGCTGATTGAGGGCTCAGTGTCTGTTATTCTAAAAGTATATTAATTCTGGTTTAAGCACTTGGGCTTCAGGCCAGTTATTTTACATTAAAAGGGTTCGCAGTCTGCACTCTTGTGGGAGGAGAGGCTGGACTCTGCCCTTCTAGCTGGGAATTTCTGGTTAAAGGCTTATAGTGCCTGCATATTTAAACTGCTTCTTACTGAAATGGGTACACCTTGTTTGTTGTAGCATAGACTACATCCAGGCCTGCTGAATCTAGCTTTGTTTGTATAACTTGAGCACTAATCCAGGCATTCTTTATTTTATTTATTTATTTATTTAACATTTGTTGACTGGGAAAGTCCGACTAGGTTCCACAGATCCTGTTTTCAGCAGAGGCCCGGGGAGAAATGCTCCAGATGCATGTCTTTATTTATTTATATGTATTCAATTGTATTTATTACTGCTTGGTAGTAACTTGATTAAAGTGTAAGTCTTTTGGATTAAGCACTTGGGCTTCAGACCAGTTGTTTTACATTAGGAAGGTTTGTGGCCTGCACTGTGGTGGCAGGACAGGTAGCTTACATCTTTCCAAGTTGGGAACTGCTGATTGAGGGCTCAGTGTCTGTTATCCTAAAAGTGTATTAATTCTGGTTTAAGCACTTGGACTTCAGGCCAGTTATTTTACATTAAAAGGGTTTGTGGTCTGCACTCTTGTGGGAGGAGAGGCTGGACTCTGCCCTTCTGAGCTGGGAATTTCTGGTTAAAGGCTTATAGTGCCTGCATATTTGAACTGCTTCTTACTGAAATTGGTACACCTTGTTTGCTGTAGCATAGACTAGATCCAGGCCTGTGGAATCTAGCTTTGTTTGTATAACTTGAGCACTAATCCAGGCATTCTTTAAAGTATTCAATTGTATCTATTACTGCTTGGTAGTAACTTGATTAAAGTGTAGCTATCATTCTAAGTTTTTTGGATTAAGCACTTGGGCTTCAGACCAGTTGTTTCACATTAGGAAGGTTTGTGGCCTGCACTGTGGTGGCAGGACAGGTAGCTTACATCCTTCTAAGTTGTGAACTGCTGATTGAGGTCTCAGTGTCTGTTATTCTAAAAGTGTATTAGTTCTGGTTTAAGCACTTGGGCTTCAGGCCAGTTATTTTACATTAAGAAGGTTCGTGGTCTGCACTCTTGTGGGAGGAGAGGCTGGACTCTGCCCTTCTGAGCTGGGAATTTCTGGTTAAAGGCTTATAGTGCCTGCATATTTGAACTGTTTCTTACTGAAATTGGTACACCTTGTTTGCTGTAGCATAGACTAGATCCAGGCCTGCTGAATCTAGCTTTCTTTGTATGCTTGTTGTTTGTTTGCTTGTTATTTCCCTGAAACACTAATTCCACCTAAAACGCGGCTTTTCAGCGCTTCTGTGGATCCCTAGTGATATCTGCATTGCTTACTGTACTTATTTCCTTGTTTCACTTGAAAGAAAGTTACTGTTTGTCATTTTTGCATTTAAGTTACCTGTAACACATTGCATTTAAGTTACCTGGCACTTGCTCACTAAAGCAATTATATAAGTCAGCACTAAAATATTAAAAGCACTACACCCTCACAAACTCCCCTTGAGTACCTCGTTCCCCATTGGCCCTTTTTTTTCAAATATAAAGGAATTCCCAATACTATTCTAGAATGTCCAAAGGTCAGTTGTCAATCTCCTCTCCAGTCCAGCTGGTGAATCTGGGAATCTTGAGGCAATGTTACAACTGCCTCATGTGCACAGACAACCCTCTCCTCCTCCCAACAAACTCCAACACATGTGAGAGATGCAACCATATAGCCATACTGGAGGCTACGCTTTCTCAAATCAGTACTGGAGAAACCAGTCAGGAGGAGAAGGAAACCACACTCACTACAATTCCAGTCTCACATAGACCTACCACGACAGCAAACCAAACACAAACGCACAAAAACATACTTGGAGGCTCTAAATAAAAATCTGCCTAAGCAGCAGAGACCTCCAAAGTAGACACCCAAGCAACCGCTACCCCAAAACAAAACACATGCAACACATAGCTCACAAAGCCAGTGTGCCAAACAGTCACAGCCCTTAAGGCTAAACAACACACCTGATACACTTGTAAAAGGTGACTATCGTCAGGCACACAGATGTCCCGCTCACCAGGCTGAACAAGGAGAAGGTCACGGTGAGCTGCCTGTCGGGCGCTAGGGTCCGCCACATAACACAAGCACTCAGGTCACTCCAAGGCAAGTACAAATATGACTCAGTCATTGTCCATGCTGGTGTGAATGACCTGAAACGTACCTCCCTGGACTACATGAAAAGAGACATAGAGGAGCTCTCTGAGCATGTAGCCCAGGCCGGTATGAGCCTGACCTTGAGCAGCATCTTACCCTCACCTAGAATGATGCTACAGTACAAAGACAAAATGATCGATTTTAACAATTGGCTAAAATTTTGGTGTCATTCAAAGGGGATCCAATGCCTGTCAGCCTGGGATGACATGCTCGACAAGCCACAATGCTTCGCTAGGGACGGCTTGCACCTGTCACCCCCTGGACTTTCGGATATTGGCAAAGGCTCTTGCTACCCCAATAGTGCCTTTTTTAGGCAAGGCTCAAAAGACAAACCCATCTCCATAGATATCACAAGGGATAAGAAACTAAGAGTAATGCTACTCAACGCCAGAAGTCTAAACCTCAAGATGCACGCGCTCGAAACTCTCCTTAGCATGGAGAACATCGATATCTGTGCAGTAACAGAAACCTGGTTCAAGGCTCCCCAGAGCACCCAGCACTACCAGATTATACCTCATACCATGCATTTTGGCCCCAAAACTTGGCCCGAACCACAAAAGGAGGGGGAGTATCAATATTCGTCAAAGATACCCACACCTCCAGGTTGGTGGCACAGCACGAAGCATCAGAGACTATCCATGTGCAACTAACAGTGGGTAAAACTGCCTTTCAGTTTATAGCCTGCTACAGACATCCCTCCCAAACCCAGGAACCCCACTCGGCCTTTCTGAGAACAGTGGAAAATATGAAGGTCTCTCCAAACACCATTACATTGGGTGACTTCAACTACCCAAACATAGACTGGGAGCATTACTCTAGCTCCAACACCCTAGCCCAAAGGTTCCTAGAATTTATAAACTCAAATGCTATGGAACAACTTGTTACCACTCCCACAAGAGGAGATAACATACTGGACCTGATCATCACCAACATGGGAACTCTATGCTCCAGACCAGAAGTGTATCCCTCACTGGTAAGATCAGACCATAAACTAATCTCACTGGATATTCACATCCCGACTCCACCCCCTGCCCTGAAAACCACAGTGAAAAACTTCTCTAAAGCAAATTTCACACTCCTCAAAACCGAGGTGGAATCCTTCAAAGCCCCCGGGCCTGTGGAAAATACGGCCCAGACCGCAGAATCCTTTATAAACGCATTCTATGAACACCTTCAGGAATGCATGGATCATGCAATCTCAAATAAAACCAAGACCCAATCCTCCAAAGGCAGACGTCCTGTTTGGTGGACCCCAGCCATAAACAAACTACACAATAGAAGGAGGAAGCTGCTACATGATAGAGAAAAATCCCAAAAAGGGAAGGCATCTCTGATCAGTATTAGCAAAAAACTACGGGCACTCATAAAATCGTCTAAGGCCAGCTTCGAGAGAAAAATTGCACAGGACACTAAGGATAATCACAAGGCTTTCTTTAGTTATGTTAGGAACCTGGGTGGGAATTCCCAGATATGCTCAGAATTAGTCCAAAATAACAAAAAATACACCAAACCCACAGACATTGCCAACATCCTAGCTGACAGGTTCAGCGCAAACTCCCCCCCCCCACCAAAAGTGCAAATATCTATCCCAGCAGAGTGCTGCCCCCCTGACATCTCAGATGCTCAGGTAAGAGCTGCCCTCTCCAAAGCAAAAAACACAGCATCAATGGGACCAGACGTTGTCCCGGGCTGCGTCCTACATGAACTCCAAGAAGAGCTAAACCCAACATAAAACTACTGTTCAATCTCAGCCTTACTACAGGACATGTAGCCAAAGAGTGGCGAACAACAACAGTGGTCCCTCTCCACAAAGGTGGTGCCTCAACGGATCCTGGAAACTATCGCCCCATAAGCCTGACTAGCTTGGTCTGCAAAGCTATGGAAAGGATCATCCTGGACCTCATAAATAAAGATATTGGGGACCTGCAGACACTGGATCCTACCCAGTTCGGCTTTGTTAAGGGCAGATCCTGCCTCTTAAACCTGGTTGATTTCTTTGAAACAGTCACCAAGGGCATTGACGAGGGGAAGGTGGTCCACACAGCCTACCTGGACCTCGCAAAAGCCTTCGATACAATACCCCACTCAGGCATTATAGATAAGCTCACCAGCTTAAATATAAACCCCTATGTCACTAAATGGGTTGCAAACTGGCTCAAGGACAGAACCCACATGGTTAGAATTGCTGGAGCCATGTCAGACTCCAAACCAGTTACAAGTGGCGTCCCACAAGGCTCAGTCCTGGGACCTCTCTTGTTCGGTATATATTTCTCAGAGTTACAGGCCAACACAGAAGGACTGTGGCTGACCAAGTTCGCAAATGACTGCAAACTGGGCACCATAATCGACTCTCCAGCCGACACAAGCATCCTCCAAAAGGGCCTCATAGAAACAGACAACTGGTGCCAGAGCCATGGCCTCAAGCTAAACGCCAAAAAGTGTATAGTCATCCCCTTTGTCAAAAACAAAGTGCCCACAAATTACCACATAGGTGGTAATCCATTAAGTACAGAAGAAGTAATTAGGGACCTGGGGACCCAAGTTGATAGCAATCTCTCATTTGACAACCACGTGGCCAAAGTGGTTAGAAAAACATTTTATATAGCCCACCTAATCATGAAGGGATTCACATCTAGACCAGGGGAGGTCATCATGCCTCTTTACTCATCCCTCATCAGGCCCATAATTGAGTACAATGCCCCTTTTGGGATGTACCTTACCAGACACCTGCAGCAACTGGAAAGACGCCAAAAGTACCTCACCAAGAGGATCAAAGGGCTCAAACAGATGCCATATGCTGCCCGGTTAAAGAAACTCCGGCTCTACTCAGTGGCATACCACCTGCTCAGAGGCGATCTGTGCCTGATGTATAAAGCCATGTCCAACCTGGAATTAATGGACATGCTGCACCTCAGAAAATCCAAATCCCATCGAGCTATGCGCTCGAGAGACTTGAACCTCAGCACTGAAATAAATAGGACATGCTGAAGGGACAGATTCATAACCCAGAGGCTCCCTTCACTCTGGAATAAAATCCCAGTCCAGGTTAGGCAGAATCCCTCATTGACGCTCTTCAGGAGGAATCTTGATGAGTGGATGGGAGATCGTAGGTTTACCCCGGGTATCTCTTCTGTGTCACTGTTAGACAGAGGCACAGTATACTAACCTCGAAAAAGGGCATAGCAAAATTAATTTAAAATGGGTGGCGAAAGCCAAACACACTCTGGCTAGGCTTATAAATGCCCTAGGGCAGATAGCCTAGTATGAACCTATGATCATTTTCTATGGGGCTTCTTCCTATTCACATTTGATGCACCCTGTTAGAAGGAACACATTCCACTGAGATAATGTGTGTGTGTGTGTATATATATATATATATATATATATATATATATATATATATATATATATATCAGAAGTCAATGTTTGTGTTTGTTGGAGATTTAGAAGCCCATCGAAGACACAAGCAATATTTTTCTGTTCAAACTGTTAATTTAGTTTAAATGTACAGCCTATAATGCAAATGCCTTTAGAGTAATTTCACAAAAAACATGCGCATTTTGCCTTTTGTCACATAATACCACATACTTTGTAAAATCATAAACATTTGTTTTTAATACTAGAACTAACCACTACTAAAATTTTTATCCCCGAAAGTAAAGCTTTTCATCATTTGACATGTTATAGAAAAACAGGAAACCTTACTGGAAATTGTGTCTTGGCACTCAGAAATCAACTACCTCTGCATCCAAACACATAATGTAACTATTGTCTGTAAATTAATAATCAGAGTTGTGTCCAAAAAGTTGACAAAAAAATGTAAAACTATTTTCAGAGCTATAACCGTATATATACCCTGAGCAGAATTCTTTATCAGACATCTAAACTTGAGAGGCACATCAGCAGATTGGAAAATTGCTCTAAAATACACCATAGACCATATAAACACCATGGCGTCTGGGGGCTTAGTAGTCCTCAGATCCCCAATATAATTTATTTCTCTGACAAAGCACTTGGATCACTGTCAAAGTTCATTATATCTGGAGAAAATTCACTATATTGCCTTAATTAATACTACTGCTTTCTATTAAAGTCTCTTAATTGTGTGGTTCCCAGAAAATATTTTTCCCTCTTGAATATTTCCAATAGACACCTGTGCTTCAGTCCGTGTTTTTTACGCTGCCATGGAAGTCATAAATGTGTCATCAAAAATGATACTTGGTAAAATATTATTAAGTTCTCAATGGAATTCTCAATTACACCATTGGCAAATTACTACTGTAGGCTCAATCATCTCCTAAGGAAATTAAATTATAATTTTCAAAGTCATACATCTTCCTATGCCGAGTGTCCAGACATTGTGTGCTGATTATATAAGGCTGCAATAAGGACCTTAGTTAGGCCTAGTGTCCAGACACTGTGTGCTGAGCATATAAGCCTGTAATAAGGGCCTTAGTAAAGCCTAGTGTCCAGACATTGTGTGCTGAGCATATAAGCCTGTAATAACGACCTTAGTTATGCCTAGTGTCCGAATGTTGTGTGCTGATTATATAAGCCTTTAATAATGACCTTAGTTATGCCTAGTTTCCAGACACTGTGCTAAGCATACAAGAGTGTAATAAGGACCGTAGTTATGCCTAGTGTCCAGACACTGTGTGCTAAGCATATAAGCCTGTAATAAGGACCTTAGTTATGCCTATTGTTTAGACACTGTGTGCGGAGCATATACACCTGTAATAAGGACCTTGGTTATGCCTAGTGTCCGGACATTGTGTGCTGATTATATACGCCTGTAATAAGGACCTTAGTTATGCCTAGTGTCCAGACATTGTGTGCTGAGCATATACGCCTGTAATAAGGACCTTAGTAAAGCCTAGTGTCCAGACATTGTGTGCTGAGCATATAAACCTGTAATAAGGACCTTAGTTATGCCTAGTGTCCAGACATTGTGTGCTGATTATATAAGCCTGTAATAAGGACCTTAGTTATGCCTAGTGTCCAGACATTGTGTGCTGAGCATATACGCCTGTAATAAGGACCTTAGTAAAGCCTAGTGTCCAGACACTGTGTGCTAAGCATATAAGGCTGGACCTTAGTAAAGCCTAGTATCCAGACACTGTGTGCTGAGCATATAAGCCTGTAATAAGGACCTTAGTTATGCCTAGTGTCCGGACATTGTGTGGTGATTATATAAGCCTGTAATAACGACCTTAGTTATGCCTAGTGTCCAGACATTGTGTGCTGAGCATATAAACCTGTAATAAGGACCTTAGTAAAGCCTAGTGTCCAGACATTGTGTGCTAAGCATATACGCCTGTAATAAGAACCTTAGTAAAGCCTAGTGTCCAGACATTGTGTGCTGAGCATATAAACCTGTAATAAGGACCTTAGTTATGCCTAGTGTCCAGACACTGTGTGCTAAGCATATAAGGCTGTAATAAGGACCTTAGTAAAGCCTAGTGTCCAGACATTGTGTGCTGTGCATATACGCCTGTAATAAGGACCTTAGTTATGCCTAGTGTCCAGACATTGTGTGCTGAGCATATAAACCTGTAATAAGGACCTTAGTTATGCCTAGTGTCCAGACACTGTGTGCTAAGCATATAAGGCTGTAATAAGGACCTTAGTAAAGCCTAGTGTCCAGACATTGTGTGCTGTGCATATACGCCTGTAATAAGGACCTTAGTTATGCCTAGTGTCCAGACATTGTGTGCTGAGCATATAAACCTGTAATAAGGACCTTAGTTATGCCTAGTGTCCAGACACTGTGTGCTAAGCATATAAGGCTGTAATAAGGACCTTAGTAAAGCCTAGTGTCCAGACATTGTGTGCTGTGCATATATGCCTGTAATAAGGACCTTATTTATGCCTAGTGTCCAGACATTCTGCGCCTGTTATATGGACCTTAGTTATTTTGAAAAGAAAAATATCAACAGTATCTTCTCTTTAGTGCAAGCGAATAATGTTTCTACTTAAAAATATTCAGAATTTGTTCCATAATGAAAACATTTCTGCACTAAAAGAATGGTCCCCAGAGTCTTTCTAGCAAGTTGGAAATTCTCATTTTGCTAGTTTGATGTATTGTGATAATTTATTTATTTTACATTTGTTGACAGGGAGAGTCCAACTGGATACAAGTCCATTTTCAGTGGAGGCCCGGGGAGAAAAACTCGAAGAGTACAATTTATTACAGACAAAAATGTAAAGACAAGACTTTGCCATACAATATTTCATAGAAGATAAGATACATTCATTTGTTACTGTATACTATTAGCTTTTGAAGATGTCACAAAGCACGACATTCCTGGAATAGTTTACGTTCACAGGAAAGAATAAAAGAGAAGAAGAGAAGGTCCATGCGAGCAGGTGTTTCAGGACAGAGATGTGAAGGATATCAGTATGATGTGGAATTTGTTTTAAAAGTTAGGATATGTATGCTTGGTACAATAAGGTATTGACTTTAGGAGATAGTGGAAAGCACAACATTCCTGGGATAGTTTACAATAACTACTAGACAATCAGGATGTGCAATTGTTTAACAGTCTAAGTGGGTGCAGAGTTCTGACTTGGTAGGTTTGCAGTCTTAGTTAAGTAAGGTGAAATTTCAGAAATGAGATATTAGCCAGGGGTGATGCAGGAGAATAGTCTGTTATTCATGAAGTTAGTTTTGACTAGTTTCTTGTACTGGGTGTGGGATTTGCTTTTAGTTATATGGGCAGGAAGGAAGTTCCAGGTTTGTGCTATACGGTGGCTGTAGACAGACTTGCCAACCTCATTGTTATATTTCGGTAATTTGAGGAGGTTTTGTGTGCTAGACCTTAAGGTTGTGGTAGTGGTATAGGGTTGAAGGAGATTTTGTAGGGCTGGAGTGTTATCAGGGTAATTTATTATTTTGTGGGCTAATGCTAGTTGATTGAAGTAGTAGTGGTAGTTCTAGCCGTTGAATTATTTTAGGCAGTCACAGTGGTGTGTTCTGATGGGTGAGGTGAATTTAGCTATCTTATTGCAACAACTATCAAGTTTGTTTAGGTCAGATTTGCGGAGATTTGTAAGTATTGGGAAGGCATACAATAAGGTGGATAATAGGTGAGTCCTGGCAATTGCAATTTTGGAGTGGTCGGTGACAATTTTTTATTGCGACAGAGTAGACCTAGTTTTTTTTTTATCTTATGAATAGGGGCTATAAATCCTATGAGATTGATAAGGCTATGAAAGAAGTGAGCTATCTTGATAGTAATTTAACCAAACTGTTTCTCTGAAGAACTCCCTGCAAATGTACATGATGAAGGGAGAAAATGTGCTAAGATGGTGAATAGGTTGTGTTTAACTTTTTCCAGTGATGTTAGCAGGACCTGAGAGATAATTAAAAAGAACTGGCCTATTTTACTCACAAACCCTCAAATTAGTAGAGTTGTAGGGTCCACTCCTCACTTTAGTTTCAAAATTAGTAAGAATTTGAAGCAACGGCTATATTACAAGAACAACAGAATAAGTGAAAGGTTTATTTCACAGCATAAAGCAACATATGCATGTAGGGCTTGCAAAATCTGTTGCAACATATGGTCAACTTGCATGGTTATGCATCCGATGCACTTAAAACCAGTAGAATTTTCTTTCTAGGCAGACTGTTGTACTAAGAACATAGGCTATTTGGCCAAGTGTAATTCATGCAGCGCATTTTATATAGGCAAAATGAATAGTATGCTGAAGGAGAGGGTCATGGAACATTTGAATGACATACGTAATAATAAATCAACAAATGCACTGGCTAAACATCTATCAGATTATGGTACACAGCATAACTTTAAATTCTTAGTTTTACAAAAAATTGATGAGAGCTTAAGAGGAGATGATCTACATAATGAAACTGAATATATAGAGCTGAGATGGATTGTTGATTTTAAGGCTTATGTTTCACCTGGTCTGAACAGTGCTGTTTCTTTAAAACCTCTGTTAAGAAAAAGAGGTTTGGCACATTAATTCTCATTATGCATTTTTATTGGCTGTCGCTTGTATTTAAACTGTATGTTTGTAGAAGTTTTTATTAAGGTCTGAAGATGAGGGTCACATAGAAAGTGCTTACCTAAATTATTTATTTTATTGGTAATAAAAGTGAGTTTTTTTTATTCTCCAGCCACCACTCCTTTTTATTTTTTACTATTTTTATTTTTTGGGTTTGTTGGTTCCACCACTTTCTTTTTATTTCATTAGTACTTTAAAGTAGTTTGGGACTGGTAGTGTGATGGTTGTATTCTATGTGCAATGTGGTTAATAAAGGAGCTTTGGTAGAGGTATGGGGCTAAATGAGTGAGAGGGTGAGTGGTAGTAATGTTAGTGGAGGTGTTTTTTCTTGGTATATAGACGTAATTAAGCTGTGTTTGACAGTTGGTGATAGAGGTTAACAGTGGAAGGATTGATATACATAAGAGCAATATTATGATGTGTATGTATGTGTGTTTGGGTAGTGTAGTAATGGTATGGTTTGTTTTGACTAGTTTGATGATTGAGAGGTTAGCTTGGGGAGGGATAGGTGTGATGGATGATGCTTGGGTCAGGTTGTGTGTGTAGGGTAATTATTTGGTGAGATTTGATAGGCTGGAGTTGTGCAAATGAGGTGGGTGTGGTGTGTTGGTATAAAGGTAATTGATGTGGGAGTGGGTGGCAATGGGGGTAGGGTAGGGGAGTGGAGTGAGCTCAAGCATATCCAGGGCGAATGGAGCGGGTTTGCCCCCACTGGAGGAGGCTAGAGTGGTTCAAAAAACAATCAGGTAGGATGGCTACAGCACCTAGTAATGTATAGCAAGTAGGCTGATGTTGTTTATTGAAAAATATAGTGTTAATATGTAGAATAGAAGGACTGCTGGGGAGAGTATTGTCCCCTAAGGTTGGGGTAAAAGAGTATGTGAAGGTATGACTTCCTTTACTTAGCTCTGAGAATAGCCCCAGTTACTTTGGTTTATTTGGAGAACTGTATGCAAGTGGAACTAGTGAAAGGAGGGAGAGGAGTGACAGGGAAATGCCTGCAAATCTCTCTCAAAAGTAGGATGCAGCATGCATATGCAGTGGGACACGTCATGCCTGATTCCCCAGGCGGATGAAGATTACATGGAGATACTTCTGAGGGTATATGTCAATCACAGAAGGTGATGATGTGTCCTTAATAAGGCACACTGAATGCCACCCTTCTCAGTGTCAATGGGCATGCACATTCAAGAACTTACAGCTTATAAGAAACCCTAATCTGTGGAGAGGATTTAGCTCTCACCATGAAACAAATAAATGGGTCTTTGAGCTATTGCTGTGGTGAAAGGAGTGAGCCAAATGGTTACCCAGGGCTGACACCAAGCAAAACTAAGTGTTTTTGCATCCGAAGCCTCATACCCAAGTCAGTATAAATAGTATCCACATCAGACATCTCTAACACACAAAATGTTTAGCACACAGGATATTCATGACAGATCTCTGCTGTCTGATATACAGTCAGGCATCCTGGACAGTAAACACAAAGGGGTAATAAAAACCCTTAGCAATAACATGACTGCAACAAATGGCATTTCAGCTGAATTTTATAAAACAAAGAAAATTATATTGCTACTGTGTTGTCTGCAACTTATAAGCAAATCTAGAAAATAACAGACTAGCCATTAGAATGAAAGATCAATTTATATTCCACTCCCAAAAAGGGTATTAATAAAGACAGATGAAACTGTAGTTATTTCACATGCTAGCCAAATAATGCTTACGACCTTGCAACCTAAACTACACTAGTATATTGACAAAGAAATGACAGTTGAGTAGACGTTTTAAAAGAAGCAGACACCCCAGAGATCAAATTGTGATCATCTGCTGGATAAGACAGAAAGCAAGGGAGTACCGAAACACATTTACTTATGCTTTTTTGTTGACTATTCTAAAGCATGATGCTTGCTTGTTCCTAACAAACAGTGTCAGGGTGTTACTGTACTGTGGAGAGCAGATTACCTTATTTGTCTCCTGCGTAATCTATACAAAGTCAAAACTGGTTCAAGAATGGGAAAGGAATGCGACAGGGCTGTATATTGTCACCCTACTTATTTAATTTGTAAGGCAAAACTATCATGGAAAATACTCGGTTAAATGAATAGATGCTGAATTCAAAATTGCTAGGAAAAATAACAACCACCTCAGATATGAAGGAGATACTACCCTGATTCCCGAAAGTGAAGAGGAGTGGATGAAAGTGAAAGTAGAAAGTATAGATGATGGTTTAGTTTCATAGGTGTTTACTAGGCTAATAACCACAAGGGCCTTTTTAAGCCTAGCCATGCATCCCAAATCTATAACAAGCTCTGATACCCTTGATAAGTATAAGCATGAGCCTGGGAGATGAACCATTTACAGGTTACCTGTGTCCATTAGAGACACAGGTGCCAAACCAGGAATGAATTTCCAGGTTCCCATCCAATTGTCCAAGCTGCACTTGAACTCAAATTGGGTTAGAGAAGAACTCTGCTTCACATGGATGAGGAGCTTGTTCCAGAGACAGGGTAGTCTCTGGGATACATATACCGGTCTCTCCAGCAGGTCCTACACAGGCAAGGTTTAAGTCTTTAGAATGGGTTATTCTGGTGCTGTTTGTTTTGTGTATATGCAGAAGGTCGATCAGTGTGGGGTCTGACAATGCCCTGTATATGCCAGGCATAGATTTCCCCTCAACAGCCTGTAGAAGACTGAATACAGGGATAGGGCCCTGAGGCGGTCTACATAGGATATTTTACTTACACCCTGTATTGTTTTAGCAAGGAACCTCTGTGGACGTGCCATTTATTTATTTTATTTATTTCCAGTTTGATAACCGGGGAGGTCCACTGGGACCAGGGGGCCCGTTTTCAGTGGAGGCCCAGGGAGAAAAGCTCCGCATTACATACAGCTGATAAGCATTATACACTTGTAAAGTTATACATATAATTATACCAGCATTTTAGATTTATACAGTTATATATAGAACTATGCATTTTGAAACAGAAGTTATTATACAGTTATTCATAGATTTAAGCATATAGAAAACATAAGATTTGAGAGAGAAGGGCATTACATAGCAAGCATACGAAGTGGAAGAGCTATTAGCAAGGAGAGCAAGTAGCAGAGATTAGGACTGGAAAGTGTAAGCATTAATTGCAGAAAGCTGTTCACGGATTTAGATTTATAATGCGATTGACGCAAGAGGGTCATCAGAAGAGGGAACAGCAAGAGTAAAGGTACAGAAGGGAGAACAGATAAGTGTAGAAGTTAAGGGAATTAGGTAGGAAAACTACAATTGCATTTTCGGGTCTGGGCGAGGTGGGAATGGAGCTGGGATTTGAAGAGTTCAGAGTTTGAGGTGATTCTTAGCAGGGATGGAAGAGAGTTCCATTTTTTGGCAAGTGAGTGGGAAAGGAGAAGCTGGCTGGGGGGACGTTTAGGTTTATATACCGAGAGTAGGTTTTGTTGGGCAGATCTAAGGGGTCTGAGTGGGGTGTAGGAGGGTAATATGTTTGTTAGAGCAGGGCATGCAGTGGATTTAAATAATAGTTTGTGGGCTGTGTTCAGTTGAAGGTAGTCGAGATAATTAGGAAGCTCTAGCCAATTTAGAACCATTTGTTGGATTTGCCTGGTTAGGTACATACCAAAGAGGGCACTGTACTCAATGATAGGTCTGATGAATGCCGAATACAGTGGAACAATGACTTCCTTGGACTTAAATGCCATACCTTTGTTTATAAGTTCTGCAGCATAGAATGATTTCCTCACTACTGAAGACATATAATTGTCAAAGTCTAGATTACTGTTTGTGTGTGTCTCTAAGCCCCTGACTACAGGGTCAACTCTTAGGGGTGGGTTGTCAATATGATAGTTACCAGGGGTGGATAACTTCCCAAAGGATACTATTACACATTTCTTGGCATTTAGTTTTAGTCCATGGCTCTGACACCAGTTGTTTATCTGTGTCAGCCCTTCCTGGAGAACATTTGTGTCAGTGTATGGTTCAATGACAGTTTCTAATTTGCAATCATCTGCAAATTTTGCCAGACAGAGAAAATTGACATTGGCCTTGACTTCAGAGAAGTAAATGCCAAAAAGGAGAAATCCAAGGACTGATCCCCGAAGGACTTCCCTTGTGATTGGCCTCTTTGTAGAGGTGTTCTCCCCAATTCTAACTTCCTGGGTCCTGTCTGTGAATCAGCTGACTATCCAATGGGTGACATACGGGTTTGTACCCAACTCATTTTTTGACCCATAATTTGTGTGTGTCAAATGCCTTGGCCAGGTCAAGGTAGGCAGTGTGAACCATTTTTCCCTCACGTATTGCTTTGGTAACCTTCTCAAAGAAGTCCACCAGGCTGAGTAGGCATGACCTGCATTTGACAAAACCAAACTGGGTTGGGTCCAGTATCCGGAGATTTACTATATCTATATTGATCATTTCCATGACAATTCTTTTCATGGATTTACATATCAGACTGTTGAGACTTACGGGTCTGTAGTATCCAGAGTCTGTAAATGGCTCACCTTTGTGCAGAAGGATGACTGTTGCTGTTCTCCATTCATGAGACATGAAGACTGTTTGGATGCTACAGTTAAACAGCAATTCCATACGGCCTGATAGGTCATGTTTCATGATATTTAGAAGCCATCTTGTGATATTGTCTGGGCCCATTGATGCAGTGTTCTTGGTCTTATAGAGAGCATTAAAGACCTGTTCCTTAGTGAAAGTAGGGGGAGTTATATTTGATGGTATTTCCTAAGGGGAAGGCTGACAGGGAGAGATAAAGTTTTACTTTGTCTTTTGCAGATGGTGATGGGTGTTCCAGCTGTAGCATTTCCCAACAAAGTCTCAGATGATGGAAGCAGGTTTTGTAGTGGATGTCTCACTCGCTACAGTGATGAGCTATGAGGTCATACCTGGGGGCGGGGGTGCTAAGTAGGCAACAGCTACTGGCTTGAAGGAAGTGGATCTCTATGGTAATGGATTCTGCTGGGGTGAAGGTTCCGGTTGTTGGAGTGGTGCACAATGAGGTTACAGGTAAATTGTGTTTATTGCTCATTAAGGCATGTCAGTACTGGTGGGGGTTTGGGGTAGGTGGGGTATAGTCACAATAATCACGGAGTTCAGCAGGTTACAGTTTCTGTGGCATTCATGTTATGGCTGTATTTAGTCATTCTGAAAGTGTTTTGAGGGTTAACAAAGTCTAGGATGGTCATTATGTGCTACGCTTGCACTGGATAGGTGGAGGGATGGCAGGATTGCTTTTGGACTTTATGTGGGGCTGCTGTTAGGATGATGGTAGATAATTGCCCTTGTGTGGTTTCAAGTGGCTTTGGGTTTAATGTTTTGGTGTTGCCTATGGCAGGTAATGTCCCAGGGTTCATTACAAGGTTAATATTGGTGGTTGGAATGAGTGAGAAGTTAATATACAGAAGTTATGCAAAGATATGGTTATTATTTTAATATTGGAATGAGTGAGAAGTTAATATACAGAAGTTATGCTAAGATATGGTTATTATTTTAATATTGGAATGAGTGAGAAGTTAATTTACAGAAGTTATGCTAAGATATGGTTGTTATTTTAATATTGGAATGAGTGAGAAGTTAATATACAGAAGTTATGCTAAGATATGGTTATTATTTTAATATTGGAAAAGGATCACTGGGTTTAACTGTTAGTCAGGTGGCAGATTTTGGTGTTGTTGATAGGGATCCAGTTGGGTTTACAGAAGACGGGTACACCGAATGATGTTTGGCTGAACCACCTCTCCCCTTTTGTATGGGTCATTAGGTTGCTGAAATTCTGGTAGGACAGAGGGGGAACAGCCTGGTCAGGCTGGTGAGTTGAGAAGAGGGACAGGCACGCTCTCCTTTTCCCTCTCTGGTGTTGGATGTTCCTTTCAATGAGTTGGGAAAAGAAAGTGAGCAGTTGGAGGTTGCTTGATAAATAAGGAAGCAGAGGTAAGGACGGTGCTTATTGGTTTGGATGATTAATTCAATAAGTGGTAAATATAAGCGAGCGGAGGTAAGGACGGTGCTTATTTGGTTGGATGTGTAATTCAATAAATGGTATATGAAGTGAGTGGTGGGACGCTGCTTACTGGTTCAGGATGAGTAAGGTCACGCTGTCCTAATTAACATTACATGGATGTTTATGCTGTGATTAAAATCAGCTATACTATGTTCAGTTGTAATTAATAAATACTGGTTGTCAAAGCTATGTTATGGAAGTTTAATAAAGCTCATCAAGCGTCATTCGGTGTGATGTATTTATTGAAGGGGACCGGGACAATTACTCTTGTGACCCTCAGATTTTAACATACTGTTCTGTGAGTGAAACTCCATCCACTGTCTCACCATAACTGCTTCTTTAGCGGACAACCATTTACCTTTTCAGTAGTACTGAATGCTGCAAGAATTTATCATTACTGCCTACAATTTTCTTGGATATATAGTAAAACTGTAAAAGCATTAAATTGATTTTTACCATACTGCCTTATGGCATACAGTACTGTCTTTAATTTAGCTTGCTAAGCTGTCTGTAATCTGATCTGACATGCTTGGTAAACTGCCATTTCTGTATGAAATATATACATTCTTAAACTGATTGCATGAACACATTTATTACCAGATTTAAACTGATCTGATTTTATGCATTTACTTGTCTGTTCTTTTAGAACATAAGAGCTGAACCTGCGGCTTTAATGACACACATGATGTACCATTTTTATTCATGAATGTTTTTTTGTCTCGGTCTGTATTAAGATATTGTTTATGCATTGCAACACTTTAATACAAAGGTCTTAACTTCTTCTTCTTCTTTCGGCTTTTCCCGGTTAGGGGTCGCCACAATGGATCACCTGTCCGCTCATGATTGGCAGTGGAGTTTTACAGTGTCGAGTTGCCAGCCCGGCGCCCAACCTTCCACAGAAGACACACACACAGACTCGCACCTAGGGCCAATTTAGAGTGTCCAATCCACCTGCAGCATGTCTTTGGGATGTGGGAGGAAACCGGAGCACCCGGAGGAAACCCACGTGACCACAGGGTGGACAGACTCTGCACAGAAGGCACCCCCAGCCGAGAATCGAACCGGAGAACCTCTTGCTGTGAGGTGACAATGCTAACCACTACACCACCGTGGCCGCCCAATACAAAGCTCTTAACTAATGACTGCTAAACAAAACACAAAAAATTAATTTGCCAAATCTGTAACTGTAAACCCTTTATTCTGCTAATTACCTTGACTTTCATTTCTGATATACCTTATAAGACACAGGTGTATACGGTTGCCCTTTTTGTCCAACTGGCCATACTCAATGTGTCTTTCTGAGCACTTTAACTGTGTCAACTGAACTGGAATTTATTTTATCTTTAACCCATAAATCTGAATGTTTCCATCGTAACCAATTCTTTAAAATCTGTATATTTGCACAAATCTTATCACTGAAGTCTAAAACAGCAAATAACTCTAGGGTTCACTTCAGAATGTCAAAGTTTGAAAACTTTGAATTTTATATGGTCAAGACCATATGATCGAAGTCTTAAAACTTTGAACATTCTGAACGGAGATCTCCATGCAGCACGGAACGGGAAATTTTCCCTTTTCCTCGCTGTAGTGCGATCTCGGAGTTGGTATATTTAAATAGCAGGTGGTGTGGGAGTGCAGGGGGGCTTGCCCCCCTACAAAAACATTAAGGAATACAGTTTTGTGTTCTTTTTGTATTCATTTCAGAATTTCGAAGTTTTGAAACTTCAATCATATGGTCTCGATCATATGAAATTTGAAGTGAATCCATAACTCTAATGACATGTTCATACCTAGTACAGAGCTGTTACACTTTGAACTGTTAGCTGTTGTAATCCTTGACCCTTTAAATCCTGACAAAACTACATTTGCGTCCCCTAATAAAGATCTATGTGTAACTGAAATTGATTTGTCTGTAAACAATGAAATATTGTCATTTCTTTTAACCTTAAACAATGACAGATTAATGCCCTGGTTTGTGCTAGACTGATGCACCCTTTATACATGGCTATGGAATGCATTCTTTCTTTATTTTGCTCTGAAATGGTAGCAATTTTATTTGCGCTGAAGTCTGTTTTTCAGTTGTACTGGAATTTACTTTATTAAAATCTGCACTCTGATTGATCTTATCCCCCCCCCCCCAGTGCAAAATTTGCACTTGCTTCTGGAAACAAGAAACTGTGTGAAAAACTGTGAAATTGAGACACTGCTATGTACGTTAACTGTGTTTACATCGGTATGTTTAATAATGCAACATAATTCACCACTTTGAATTAAATGTACACAAGAATATTTGTTATTAAAGTCTGAAACTGTGCTGATAACCTGCTTCTGTGAGTTAACCCTTTTGTGTTTAGAAATATTTAACATTCCTGAACTAATCACCTTTAACTTTAAAAGAACATTTCTGGAACATAGTTTTTAGACTGCTTTATCCAGGCTTTAAATTTAAACTAAAGATTTACTGATGTCCTAACTGGAGAAGTATTACTTGACATGTTTATACAACAGGTTTGCAAATTACTTTTACTGACAAATTTAAACTTTTTTGAGCTGTTAAATAAAAAGTGCATATAAAGTCCTCCATAACTACATGATCCTGGAAGAATGTGTCCTGTTGTCTGTAGCTTTTTAAACCTTTTATTTGCTTCTTGTCAGTGTGACATTACACTCGAAACTTGAATGTTTGTGGAGATAGCAGTTAACTGGATAATGTCTTTTATGTTCTGAAGGAACAATGCTGAAGTCTGTTGACTAAGTGCTGGTCTGATGAAGTTTTTTGAAGCTTTTTCTGAAGTAAACTCTGGTACTATGCACTTTGGTTAACAGTTGTGTGTACCGTATGTAGAGGTAATCTGCTGTGTCCCTTTTTCTGCATGAAGTAGTGCTGTCTTAGTGAAAGGTCTGCTCTGTAATGAGAAACTGTAGTGCTATCATTTTTGGCTTATTCTGAATGGGGTCATCAACTCACTTGGCATGTACTGCGGTTTCTATTATTTAAATCATGTTCAAAAGTAAGTAATATATAGATATTTCTTGTACTACACTGAGCTCTTTGGCTAATAATTGAGAACAATGGACCACGCATAAGTGCAAATCCAGAATACAGAGTGACGTGGTTACACAAAGTCCAGTGTTCCCTCTTATCACCTGAAACTGTTACAACTAATTATGATAAAAGTAAAAAGCTTTCATTATAACTGAACATCTCTCAGCTGACTGCGACAGTAATTAGAAAACTTCTTAACACTACATATGTAGCATGCCCTTCAAATGTGGAATAGTGAGGGACATGGACTTGTTAAGGCTCAAAATGAAGAGCATTCCTCATAATAAGGTTACTTGAGAGGTATGAGTAACAAATAATTGGCTTTCTACCCATTATTTTTAGCTTTGAACCTGTTTATTGAGCAAAGAAGTTGAGAGCTGCGGCCGAGATGATATGCAGCACCTCCTAGATGTTATGCAACTGCCGAAACATTCTGAGAGCTATGCAAAAACACTGGTGTGGTCCAGTGTTCTCCATTATAACTGGTCTTTGGATAATAAAATCCTTCATATCAAGTGTATTTATCATGCAGAACTAAAAAAATGCGCACACACACACACACACACACACACACATTTCCTTCAGCATTTTTCTCCATTGCATTTTATTGTAAAGGTTAATCAAGACATTTATTCCTCGTTAGCCACTTCATATTTTTCTATTTTACAGATACTAGAACATTTAACAGTCTGTGTAATCTTTCATTCTGTATGTATATGCATTCAAATGTCTCCTTAAGGATATATGTCTATACACACAAAGTAGAGTACTGAATAGCAAGTGATTGAGCACAAATACACAATCTCCAAATGATCAAAAACAAAACAAAAAAGTAAAACTATTGTTGCAGGGGATAAGGCTCCTTGTACCTAACTCAGAGATTGCACTACAACAGGCAAAGGGGAAATTCCACAGTCCCAAAGGTACCAAGGTTGCTCACACACTTAAAAAGCCTGAATGTGAGATCTGATTTTCAGTCACACATACTGGCTTTTTTCCCCTTTGTCATCCTTAACATTTTACTAATGGTATGTTTACCCTCTTTATAAAGACTTTGACTCCTTTATGGCTGAGAGTCAAAAAGTGTAATCATAAAGGAGCAACATCACTCAAATGCAAACAGAATTTAAAGTGCAAAATCTATGCAGGGATAAGACATACCTCATCTTCAATGATGGGTACTAAACCTACATGCTATTACTGATATATATATATATATATATATATATATATATATATATATATATATATATATATATGGGTCTACTTTGTTTTGTTCAATCTCATTTCATTGAATTTCATTTCATCCTGATCACTTCGCTGAAAACTCAAATTACCAAAAACTCATTTCACTTGATCTCATTTCACTGAACTGCGGTAAGTATATGTGGCGCTGTGTAGAGTACTGCAAGGCAAGTAAAAGGTATATGCCCTTTTCCCCACTGTAGTGTGATCCTGGAGTTAGTATATATAGTTAGGGGGTTGTGGGGCATAGGCCCCCCACTTAGTTTGAGTACATGTTGTCTTCTGGTGACAGTTAGTCATTGGTATTGTAACTATGCATGTCTGTTGTTTAAAAATGTATTGTTTAGAAGTTTTAGTTAAAATAGAATATAAAACAAAAAAGGTAGGGGGATTATCCCCCCCACCCCCCAACTATATATACTAACTCCAGGACTGCACTACAGTGGTGAAAAGGGTGTATACCTTTTACTTGCCTTATAGTACTCTACACAGTGCCATATAAACTAACTACAGCTCAGTGAAAGGAGATTCAGTGAAACGAGTTTTCAGCAATGTGGTTGGGATGAAATGAAATTCAGTGAAATGAGAGTCAATGAAACAAAGTAGACCCATATATATATATATATATATATATATATATATATTCACTTCAGAATGTCGAAGTTTGAAAACTTAGAATTTCATATGGTCGAGACCATATGACTGAAGTTTCAAAACTTCAAAATTCTGAAATGAATACAAAAAGAACACAAAACTGTGTTCTTCAATGTTTTCTGGGGGAAGCCCCTGCACTCCCCACACCCCCCGCTATTTAAATATACCAACTCCAAGATCACACTACAGTGAGGAAATGGGAGACACACACACACACACACACACACACACCAGTTCCAATGATGCACCTTCTTGAGGAAAGAATAAAACCACAGGACACAGCAGTCACAAATTCTACTGAAAATGCTAGAAGTCAGACAATAATATGGGGTCCTACACTAACCAATTATTACTGTGTTCAACACTAGCCTGACATTCATTATATTTGCTATGATGTTGTTGTAAAACATTTATTTTGAAATAGTCAGTTCATTTATACTGGTGCATTTCTCCATAGACGTCTACTAAAAAATGGACCACAACGCAGCCATCAATGCACTAATGGACAGACAGAGATATATTTTTAAAAAGAATAAATAGTGAAACAAATAATGCTCCATTTGTCCAATGCTACAATAATTAGAAGAGGCTTGCCATCATGAAGGGGTTTCAAAGATCCTACTCCAAAGACAGATGATGTTTTAATACATGTGTTCAAGTGTAATTTATGAATAGCCATGAGTTCAGGTGTAATTTATGAATAGCCCATGGAGAACATCCACAAGGGATGCAGTCTTCAATGGCAAAGTATCTTATGTTTTATGCAATGCTCTGCACTGAGCAACCACTTTGTCACTCAGCTTTCTGCTTTCAGTGATTTTACAGCCACATGAACATGAAACTTAAGGCTTTACTTTGTGCAACCCATGCAGTCATATCCTTGGACTTCAGTCTTTGTCTGGACATCCTGAGGCACTGCAAACGGTCACCCCACAGATGCAGCAGCATTTTTATGTGGACTGGAGGAAATAATAAATATCAGAAATTACAAGATGTCATTACTTTATCATTTAGTCATTATTCTTAGTTCAGTAATTAGACCCAATTACACTGATTTGCCTTAATCTTACTTAAACTCAGACTCCAAATATTTTATCACCTCCTTTCTTTTTATTTTTAAGTTTTCTTCCCTTTTATATGAACATGTGCATGGTCTTAAAGTACCAACCTGTTAAATGAACTTATTAGCCCAAGAGCATTTATGTTTGCCCATGTTTTAACTTTTCTGTCTACCACTTTGGCTGGTTTGTTCCCACCACCTCTCACCCTATACCTAAAATAAGACAGTTATGTCTCACTCAGCATAAAAAAGCACATTTTCCATTAACAATCAAATAAATCAGTCAGTTTTAAACTGATGACGCAGCTAGCAATGCAATAAGTGGTACAATAAATGCACAAGGTCATAAAGTGAGATAATGTAGCCACTGTACTCACTAAAGGTGAAAGTTCAAAGGTGAAATTGGTTTGTTATTGATTTTTTTCCCTTTTTACAATAAATTTAAATTTCTTTGCAATTACGTAAAAAAATGCTTTTTAGCAATAATAGGTTAATACTTCTCCCTCCCAGTCAGAGTGGTCCGACAATCATTAAGTGCTATACAGAAACGAAGTGCAGATTTACCCATTGTCAATGTTCATTTGCTTCTAGCATGTCAATATGGAATTACTACAGCTGTGAGAGAAGCCAAGGGTCAAATTCTACACTTTGTAATATGTACGAAGAGAAGAGGCTTTGTAAATTACAGGTTATAAGAAGTCTAATGTTTGGAACATGCCTGGTGCGGTAATATTCTGGAAAATTTGTATTTAAATATTCTTAATCTGAATAATGGTATAGTATTATGATGTTAAGAGATAAGTATACAGTTTTATCTGATCTTGCAATGAAATAAAATAATGTTTATGTTGGTATGGAGAAAATGGTTTGTAACAATGTATCTTGATCCACATAGCTGATTAGCACATAAGATGTTCATATCCGCTGTTAGAGGTGTTACATCTCATAGGTTTTCGGCCTCTGCAGAAGTGCAAATAAGCAAATTATGTGAGTGGATATATTAAATGCAGCATGCCTGCAATGATGTATGACTTTATAAATGATCTATATAAGGAAACACTTATTGTATTTACATTTTTTCCAGGTGGTTCTCCCCAACCTGCTGACTCCTAATGGGGCATGCACTGGATGTAGCACATTTTAGACAGCAGTCAGGACCCGCTTCTTTCCTCATTTTCTTGGGAACTATTTTGAGCAATTTTTTAAGCTTATTAGTTTGGAAAATTTATTTTTTTCTTTCACCTAATGGGGCACAAATGACACTCAAAGGCTCTGATTCATTTCTGAGTAAGGTCTATAAAACATGGCCTCTGATTTGACTTCTCAGGGTTTACCTGTGGATGATTTGAAGAGGATAGCCAGATGGTCATCTTGTACCCATCTTAAAGATATTTACTAACAGACATCCTTTATGTATTTAAAATATTTCTTTTTCTTTCATATAAAAACAAATTGTTATTTTTGGGCATTTTTGCCACCCGGCTAGATGATTGTCACTGTTAAAGTGACACCCTAACCCCAAGTTGGAAAAGGAGGTTGTGGATGCATAGAAGGATTATATAGCTCAAGCTTATCACCAAATGAGAATTCATACAAATCAAGAAATTTTGGGTTTGGACATATTTACAAGGGAAGGGATTTGGAAAGATAGGAGCTTCTCTTACTGTTATTGTTTTGAAGTTTGACAGCATGTAGGTTTTTGTCACTTGCTCATAAGTCATGCTTGGGTTAATGATTTAGCTTTTATCCCAAAACAACAGTTTTTGTTTCTCATTTTATTGCATCTTTCAGTTATTCAGCATATTTTTTCTGGTTTGTGGATGGTATATAGTTTTACACATTTTCTGACACAGAGCCACAAATCCTTTACTTATTGAGAAGGCAAGGAAGTTTATTAACCACTGGGAATCACACGTTGGCCCCTTATTAGGTATTAATATTGGGAGCTGTATGACAAGGAGCCTTCATACTTTAGCAAAGATAAAGGTTATTTCTTTTTTGGTTTGGATTTGTTAAATCTCAATTAGAATATATTTTTACACAAGTTGTAATGTATATGCACACACACATATGTGTGTGCGCATGTGTGTATACACACATATATATATATATATATATATATATATATATATATACATGCACACATTTATATATGTATATATATCTATATATAACAAATCAATTAACTGAAATAAATTTCATTGTTAAGCCTATAATTTGGTGTCATTTTTAGGAAGTTGGACACCAAGACAAGTTTCTAATATACTAGCTTTATTTCATATTTCTCGCACAATGTCACTACTTACTGATTGTACGCCTACTTTAAAAAACAGAATCAAGCTATAAGGGAAGGACAAATAAGGGTTAATGTCGGGAGAATGCTGGGAAGAAGTGAGGTCAATGAGGTAGGGGCTAATTAAGTAAAAAGAGTGAAGGTTACCTCAGTCTTTTGGTGTGGGGCATTCATAGGTGTGTACTAGACTAATGGCCCTGTAGCCTTTACAAGCCTAGCCCATAGGATTACCCTGGCATCGTGCCACCCGACCTTAGTTCCCAGTGCCTCTGTCAAGCAGAGCCACTGGAGTGACCTCCACGGTGAATTTTCTATTTCCCATCCACTCATCAAGATTTCTCTTGAAGAGGGTCAGTCAGGTACTCTGTTTGACATGTATGGGAAGTCTATTCCAAAGCATGGGCAGTCTTCGGGTTATGAACCTGTCCCTCCAGCACGCCCTGTTGATTGTGGTAATGAGCTTGAGGACTCTGGAGCATGTGGTGTGGAGGGATTGGGATTTCTTTAGATGTAGCATTTCTAACAGAGCTGGGTCAGACATGGCTTTGTAAGTCAAGCAGAGATCGCCTCTAAGCAGGCGATATGAGACAGAGAATAGTTGGAGTTCTTTGAGTCTGTCCATATAGGACAAGTGTTTAAGGCCTAGAATCCTCTTTGTGAGATACTTTTGCAGCCTCTCCAGTTGTTGCAGGTGTTTACTGAGGTACATGCCAAATGGGGCATTCTACTCGATGATTAGCCTAAAGAGGGAAGAGTAAAGGGTGACAATAACCTCTTTCTTCCTGGATGCAAAACCCTTAGTAATGAGATGTGTCACATAGAAAGACTTTCTGATCGCAGTGGCAATGTGGTGGTTGAAAGAGAGGTTGCGATCAACCTGTGTTCCCAGATCTCTTAAAACACCTTCTGTGTTCATTGGACTACCATCGATGTGGTAATTCATGGGAACTGGGTTTTTCTGAAAGGGATTGACAACACATTTTTTGGCATTGAGCTTAAGGCCATGGTTCTGACACCAGTCATTGGTCTCAGTGAGGCCTTTCTGTAGGATGTTAACATCACTTGGGGAGTTAAAAATAGCTCCCAACTTGCAATCGTCTGTGAACTTTGTCAGCCAGATTCCCTTCGTGTTTGCCTGGACTTTAGAGAAGTAGATACCAAACAGGAGAGGACCCAGGACTGAACCCTGTGGGACTTCACTTGTGACTGGTCGGCAGTCTGACTTGGAGTCAGCTATTTTCACACTGTGGGTTCTATCTGTGAGCCAGTTTGCAACCCACCTAGTGATGTAGGGGTTGATGCCTATCTTAGTAAGTTTCTATGATTCCTAAGTGGGGAATGCTATGAAAGGCCTTGGCCAGATCAAGGTAGGCTGTGTGAACCACCTTGCCTTCATCCACAGCTCTGATGACTGACTCAAAGAAGTCGACCAAGTTGAGCAGGCATGATCTACCCTTCACAGAATCAAACTGTGTTGGATCCAGAGTTTGTAGATTCCCTATATCCTTGTTTATTAGGTACATGATGATGTGTTCCATAGCTTTGCATATCAGGCTCATTAGGCTAATGTGGCGATAGTTCCCAGTGTCTGTATTCAAAGTACACGGTGTGGTCTTTGTCTCAAGATACTTGGACAAATTGATTCAGAATCTATTAGCAACCACTACAGATTCAAAATTAACAGCAACCACAAATGAGATGGACAGGATTCCAAATAAAGTTCTCAAATTTCTCTAGTGCCTTGGCTCAGCGGCCTTTACAGAGCAACTACTACTTTATTTTTTTAATAAAGTGTTTAGTGGAATCCTGTCCATCTCATTTGTGGTTGGTGCTGATTCAGGATCTACTTTGTCACTACAGAATGGAATCAAAGCTTCTGTGAGTTTCTCAGGTCTACAGAACAGGTTCACCATTAGCAGTTTCATTTCTGGCCCATGTTTTCCTGACAATAAACCAGAGGTAGTAAATACAACAAAATAAAAAGAAAATCTGAAAATGTAAACACTTTGCAGTCACTGGAAATGTTGCAAACAATTGTGAATGTCAAATCCAATTTCTTTTGGAACAAAATCCACATAAGCAAACTGTGCTAATCAATTAATAAATTACATGAAAAATATTAAAATCGTGCAGGTTTTGATGAGAGAGAGAGAGAGAGAGATTGCAAGACATATTTATGCATAACTCATTTAGTACTTAATTTTATTGCCCTTTCTGTAAGCACTGCTACACACAGCAATACAAACTAACATACCCTCCTTTGGTCATAAAACAGCAAACCTGTCTGCAAATAGCACCCTCAAAGTTCACATAGATATTACCAGACACTATTTTAGTCATTCTCATCACTTGCATAAAATCATGAGTAATTTTTCCACAGTGATACCTCATTTAAATCCATTAAAGCAATGTCTTACTGTCTTCTCACCAGCATAACCCAAATACAAATTATTAAAGCTCCACATTTTCTTACTACAAATATTTTCAATGGCTTCATCAGTTATCTATGTTTTAGCAGAAAAAAACATTTGTAAAAGATTTCAAAGCTACAGACCTTTGACTTATTACCACTGGAATACAAAATAGTCGGTTTGTTTTTCCCCCAAGCACAGTTGCTTAATGGCATCATAGACAGAGAGCAATTGGTGACCTGACCGTATTTTACAGTGAAGTCTGTCAGCTTGATTTGTGCATCCGCTTCTGTATTCTCAGATTGCAGCACTTCAGGTAAAGAAGAAAAAGTGTCAGTTTTTTTTTTCCAGAGAAGCAGCAACTTCTTATTGAGAATAATAAAGCTTGATTACAAAAGTATAAGGCAGGAAGCCTACCCCCCCCCCCCCAAAAAAAAAAAAAGCTTACTGCTACACTGCTGTCATAATGCTTGATCTAGTGAGTTTAAGAGTTTCATATATTTGTATGTGAGCACTTCAGATTATGATATAATGGAACCTCATTTTATTTAGTCATCAACATTTATTCAGACAAAAAGCCATACAATAGTAAGGTTGTAGATGGCCATTCATTCAACACAGCTTTGCTTTAAAATGAATCTCTAACCCCTGTTGATTTTTTATGGATGCATGCAGGTATGTGCACTGGTTACTGGTAAGTTAATCTGTCATAAGTATTGAATGCTACTACTAGAGAATACAGCCAATGTTATTATTCCAACTTTATTTGCTTCGAATAAGAGGACCATTATTGAGAAATGTAAGCAGTGATGATCTATTTTGGAGGCAATGCCCACAAAATATATCACTTTATATGGCATTTTATATATATTGCAAGAAAGTAGTCGTGAAAGAAACAATGGAAGTGTCCCACACATTGGTAGGCAGATGTACAGCCAAACTGATGAATACAGAAACTTTCCCCAAACATCTTTTTATGCATTTGACTTGCACCCAAGACTGTGTGTCCGAAGCCATAACACAGTCTGCTATTATGCAGCAATATACCACAGTAAAGTGTCAAACGTTATTCTTTTCTATAGTTCTTCAGACTTTAATGTGTATGTCCTGCTCATAGATTTAAACTTTGAAGCTTTTTTACTTGAACTATTTCAGTGAGATCTGTTGTCTATTTATCAAGTACATGCTATATGAATAAATTGGATGCTGCCGGTAAATTACTTCAAAACTACAAAATGCCTTTTCTTTCTTTCCACTCTGTCATTGTCCATCTGCTTTTTTTCCATGTGTGTGTGTGTATTAATATAGATATTGAGAAAGGAACGCACAAATCATTTGAAGCGTACAAACACAGATGTAACTTTTAATAAGTCCTCTGGACATCATCATCTTCCTTTCACTTACTGGTGTACAGTCACTTACACTGTGTATATAATTTATTTTAATAGCTGTATAACCCCACAGGACGCCAGTGTCCCTTTTCAGTATCAACATCTGGAGCTCTGTCTGGTTAAACGGCTTGACCTGGAATGGAATGGGAGCAGTGTCTATTTAAGTAACTTGGTCAGAACTGCGCAGTAAGCAAATGGGAGGTAGAAAGACTCAAACCCTGTACCATGGACAGCAAGCAGTTCATTAATAGCTCAGAGCATTAATACTCTGTTAGAAATATAAATGCCTAGTTCTGTTTTTTCTATTTTTATTTCCTTTGTTTGACAATGCATTTCGTATGTGACACATAATTCTGGCAACTAAGCCATAGAGGCTCCCTTTGCAATGATTTACAGAATACAAAGTCTTGACTTAACTGCTGATGGAATCTGTCTGGCAATAAGTCCTTGCACACACTATAGTTTTCATTATGTATACGCATCTTGAATGCAAATATGTCTCAAATTTTCAGCAACTGCAAAAACCATATACAAGCTTTTTTTTTTTCTTTCATAATTCTTCTAGAGGCCTATATCACAGCTACAGCCATAATTATGTCAAAATTTCACAGAATCTTCCAAACTGCAGTTACTTTTTTAATGCCTAAATGGGAATCAAAAATAATTACTTAAACATATAGAAAATGCTTTTGAGTATTTTTGGACAATTCCCTTGCTCTCTGTAAATAAATCAGATGATGAAAAACTAACTAATGCCACATTTTTACACAAGTATTGAAATAATGGCGTGGTACTTTTAACTTTACTAATGACAGTGTGGTGTACTGTTTTGACCTATATGTGTTAGCTGGAAGCAAGTTTTGGCATTTTTCATTTTTTCTCCAGGATTGGCAGCTGTGAGGTTAGTATATACAAGAGAGAGGAAGGTGGGTGCATGAAGGCAGCAGGAGAACTCAAAACACTGTCAATATGTTTTTTGTTTTTCTTCGGTTGTGGCTTTGACCAGTTTGGGCTCACCATGACATAGCACAATGACCAGATTCCATACAAAGTACATACTTGATATGTACACCATAGGATCATAGGAGGTTACTAGGCTAATGGCCCTAGGGCATTTACAAGAGTTTATCCCCAAAAAGAAACCTCAGTCAGCACCTGTTGCCCCTGTCACAGGTGCAACCCCTGGGACAAATTTGTGGTTTCCCATCCACTCATCAAGGTTGTGCTTGAAGACGGTCAGTGTGGTGCTCTGTTTGACATGTATGGGATGTCTATTCCAGAGACAGGGAAGCCTCTGGGAGACAAACCTGTCTCTCCAGCAGGTTTTTTTGATGTCGCTTATTAGAGTCAGGCCTTATTGATTTTTTTTAGGTGTCTCCGGAAGTAGGAACATGTTTCTTGAGGGAGACAACTGTTTGAAAAGCAGTAGTCCAGCCATTTTAGGAAATATCTGCCCAGGTACACATTTATTACTTCATTATATCTGAGCTACAGCACTGCATGACAATACTATCTGCTATGATGTGATTCATGCTGTGACTACCCTGCTACAATGTGATTCATGCTTAGACTACCTGTTACGATGTGATTCATGCTGTGACTACCTGCTATGATGTGATTCATGCTGTGACTACCTGCTACCATGTGATTCATGCTGTGACTACCTGCTACAATGTGATTCATGCTTAGACTACCTGCTACGATGTGATTCATGCTGTGACTACCTGCTACAATGTGATTCATGCTTAGACTACCTGTTACGATGTGATTCATGCTGTGACTACCTGCTATGATGTGATTCATGCTGTGACTACCTGCTACCATGTGATTCATGCTGTGACTACCTGCTACAATGTGATTCATGCTTAGACTACCTGCTACGATGTGATTCATGCTGTGACTACCTGCTACAATGTGATTCATGCTTAGATTACCTGCTACAATGTGATTCATGCTTAGATTACCTGCTACGATGTGATTCATGCTGTGACTACCTGCTATGATGTGATTCACGCTGTGACTACCTGCTACGATGTGATTCACGCTTAGACTACCTGCTACGATGTGATTCACGCTTAGACTACCTGCTACGATGTGATTCACGCTTACACTACCTGCTACGATGTGATTCACACTTAGACTACCTGCTACGATGTGATTCATGCTGTGACTACCTGCTACAATGCAATTCATACTTAGACTACCTACTACAATGCGATTCATTCTGTGACTACCTGCTGTGACTACCTGCTACAATGTGATTCATGCTGTGACTACCTGCTACGATGTGATTCATGCTTAGACTACCTGCTATGATGTGATTCACGCTTAGACTACCTGCTATGATGTGATTCATGCTGTGACTACCTGCTACGATGCGATTCATGCTTAGACTACCTGCTACGATGTGATTCATGCTTAGACTGCATTGAATTAAGAGTATGCACTTTAAGAGAGTTTTAATTTGATTTTTAATTTTTAATCAGATAAATTAATTAGATAATTTTAGCACTATTCATGAGGTTGGCATAATGGTTAAGGTGTTTATCTTACAGACAAAAGGTATAGGGTTTGATTCTCACATGAGATAACTGGCTAGGCTTACAATGGTCTACAAGGGCAGTTAGCCTAGTACTAACCTATAAAAACCTATAAACCCTGGCCAAAAGAGTAAAGGTAAATGTACTGACATTTAATAGCAGCCAATCAACATGTCCTGGGGACTTAAGGACAAAACTGGAGTACCAAGGGTAAACTCATGCTGCCATAGTGTGAACACGACAAACTGTACACAGACAGTGACCGCAATACGGGAATGAATCACAGACCACAGAGGGGAGGCAGAGATCATAACCACTAGGCCATTATGCAACCCAAAGGTTTTTGTTTCACAGATAAAGAAGAGAAAGTATTCATTTAATTTGTCAGCCTAAATTTGATTAAAAAAATTGAATTATTGAAAGCCTTCAAAAATGCCATTGTACTATATTTTTCATGAGCTCCTGTCTTCAGACTGCAAATTAGTTGAATAAATCCATAGTTGTGTATGGAACTGCATGAATGCCACATTACAGTTATTTACATTTCTACAGATACCACGGCAGAGTAGGCCTGCTAAAACATAAATATGTCCTTTATTTATAAGTAATCCTGTGGTAGAGAAAATAGGAATATGTAGTAATCCAGCATAATTCTGCAGAGAAAACATTTAATATGCTGCACAAACAGAGATGTGTGCTACAAAAGGATTCAAAACATATAATACTTGAGCAAATGAATATTAAAGAGAATATGAAATCATCACACTAGTACAGTAGCATTCTGATTTATAATACTGCCAGGGATACCTTTTGCAGAGTTTGTATGCTGCACAACTCTATTTTTTTTTTTTTTTAACATTTGTTAACCAGGAATGTCCGACTTGGAACAAAGACAATTTTCAGTGGAGGCCCGGGGAGAAAGGCTCCAGATGCATGTCTTTGTAACATGGGAGCAAACCGGAGCACCCGGAGGAAACCCACACGAATGTAGGGAGGACATACAGACTCCACACAGAAGGCACCCCAGCCGAGAATCGAACCAGAGAACCTCGTGCTGTGAGGCGACAACGCTACCGCTGCACCACTGTGCCATCCAAATGCATTTTTAGACACTTCAGTTCATTTCCACATCCCACCCTATACTCTAGTGTGAATTTGTGTTCTGCAAAATCACCCAAGAGTCTTGTGTGTGCCACACTGGCAGCCTGTCTAGAACTAATTGTCAGCATTATACACATTAAGTACCACATTAGACTCCAGCTCTGAAGTGACCCTTATAGGATAAAGTCAGTGTTAGAAAATGAATGAATGAGATTTTTTTTTTTGTTTTTGTGCTTTGATTTTTCAATGTAAAAATTTCCCAACCATCTGAAGGCAGATTTCCTCATCTGTACTTTGACTTATATGCCTGCTGCTCAGAACTCTATCCCTTCATATGTTAGCATACTTTTTGGAGCACCCACAATGGCCACCAGCTTATCGTTCCTTGCAGAGCAGCATAGTTGTATCCAAACATAAAACAGAAGCAGGACCTAATGTCTTATCTATTGTAGGGCAGGGTCCAGTATTTGTAACACTAGCCTCTCCCACATCTAGTGCTGATGTCACCCACTGTAAGTTACCCTACAGCCATGTAAAAGTCAGACTTGTGCCATGGCACTTGTGTAAAGTACTGAGTTCTCTAGTCAGTGTATTTAGATAGGTAGTGGTTCTGTTTTCATTGCAGTCAAATGTGGAATGTGTGTGTTTGTGCTCTTGCACATTACAGAGAGCATTTTACGCCAGCATGTGGGGCACTGCTATTACCATTTTCTCCTCATCAAACACTGCTGATGTCATCACCTATAAACTGTTGTCTGACACTTTCCAAGTTAGACTTGAGCTGTGGTGTCGGCCTTAAATACAGAGTTCACTAGTCGGTGTGCTAGGGTAGGGGGTTTTGTTCTCATTGCAATCAGCTGGGGTGTGTATGTGTTTGTGCACTTGCTTGACATTAGAGAGAGCATTTTACAACAGCATGTGAGACACTGACTGCTATTACCATCTTCCTGTCACCAGACTCTGCTGATTTGAGCATGTGCACATTCCCAACAGGTCAGGCACATGTCACAACATCCTATATTATATAGATTATAGTGACAGGGCTTTAAGTTTATGCACAGATGTCATGGCATGGTTTATAGGCCCTGTATTTTCTTGGAGAGAAACCCCTGTGTCTCTCGATCTGCTGCAGGTGTCTGGTGGTGAGGTACATGAAAAAGAAAGCATTATATTCTGTTAGTGTTCTGATGAGGTTCAAGTATAGTGTTGTTATATCATCCTCAGATCTGGAAACAATGACCTGACTTATGATGTGCACAACGTAGCCTTTCCATACCACTGTGGACACCTGGTGGTCGAAGTTCAGATTCCTATCTATGTGTGTTCCAGATCTCGCACCACTGGGTTTCAGCATAAGGGTGTATTGTCAATGCTGTAATTAGCAGGGAATTCCACTTTGCAGAAGGCCAAAGTAATGACACATTTTTGCATTTATTTGTAGACATTGCGGCTTTGGCAGTAACCATTTGTCTGAGTTAGCCCCTCCTATAGTATATTATCATCATCATTGGTGGACTCAGTGTTAGCCCCTCCTGTTGTATGTTATCATCATTGGTGGACACTATGTTAGCTCCTCCTGTAGTATGTTATCATCATCGGTGGATTCTGTGTTAGCTCCTCCTGTAGTATGTTATCATCAGTGGTGGACTCTGTGTTAGCCCCTCCTGTAGTATATCATTATCATTGGTGGACTCTGTGTTAGCTCCTCCTGTAGTATTTTAGCATCATTGCTGGACTCAATGATTGCACCCAATATGCAAGAATCAGCAAACTTGGTATGCCACAGGGTGTATACTTTAGCCTGGACTGTCAAGAAATAGACTCCAAACAGTAAAGGGCCAAGCACAGATCTTCTGGGTATGCTAGTGGTGACAGCTCTAATGGTAGAGGTTGAATTACCAACTTTCACAGTATGTGTTTCATCAGTGAGACAATTGGTTAACCATCAAGTGATGAAAGAGTTAATCTCTAGCTAGGAGAGTTTCTTAATGACACCTGAGTGGGGGATTGTGTCCAAACCTCAGGCCAAATCAAGGCAGGCAGTATGCACTATCTTACCTTCATCCAGCCCTATCACACAGAATCAATGGGCTGTGACAACATCACAGATCACCTACAGCATGCCTCAGAACATGCACCTATTTGACACATTTGGAGACACACTTCAACATACCTTCCACACGGAGTATGTTCCTATAGAAGGGTGTACATCAACATGTATCCATGTGAGTTTGGGGGGGCAGCACATGATGCATGCATGTAAAGACACATTCTGACTCTCCTCATCTGTGAGGCAGATCAACAGGTCATCATGGACCTTTTCTAAATTGAATACACATTCTGACTCTCCTCATCTATAAGGCAGATCAACATGTCATCATGGACCTTTTCTAAATTGACACTAGTAATATCCCAACAACAGACCTGTCTGAATTGTTAATGCTACATCCATGTCTGTTACATCTGTTAGATGACCTCAAAGAAGGCATGAGGGCATGCATGATGACAACACTATTATCCTGTGGAACTTGACCAGCCTAAGGCATCTGGCACAAATCCACACTGAGGTATTCACTCAACACTGTCAGATGTGGCCATAAACAGCTATATCACCAAGTGGGTAGACCACTGGATCACATACGTGGCATCTAAATATGTTGATATGTGTGAAGTGACATATACCTCTGTTCCAGTGATCAGGTCTGTACATCAGGACTGTGTGCTAGGCCCTTTCCTGTCCATCATTTAAGTCACAGATGTCAAGAATGACATACACATTGTGTTCCAACAGCTGTCTGGAGGACTACAGATTGTGTAAAATCATTGACTCCAGCTGTGATATTAGTATAATATAGACAGTATCAACACATACCGAAGGTTGCTGCCACAACCATGACAACACATGAGATGAAACAAACACATGAGGGCATTTGTTAAGTTATGAAAACAAAGACACAACCCAAGGATAATGTAGACATCACACCCTATAAGCAGACCAATGGATATGTGATCTGTGTCCTGGGGTATATAGTATGTGGAACATCCACCAGCATATGGTCACAGTGGTGACTACTCCCTTGTATGTAACACAACTACTGAGTATATGCAGGACACCCACATCAAAGGTGATACCACCTTCATAGGTCACAGACTTCATCAAACCAGTAACTGAGTACAGTGCACCCTTCTTCATGTACCTCCCCTAAATATCTTCCAGTGATGTGTAAGTGCAGTGTACCACCTTTGCCACAGTGAGCTGTCATGCATCTTATTGGCCATACTCAGGTATTCTTTTTGTTGTATAAACATTACTGTTTAGGTATTCTTTTTGTTGTATAAACATTACTGTTTAGGTATTCTTTTTGTTGCATAAACATTACTGTTTAGGTATTCTTTTTGTTGCATAAACATTACTGTTTAGGTATTCTTTTTGTTGCATAAACATTACTGTTTAGGTATTCTTTTTGTTGCATAAACATTACTGTTTAGGTATTCTTTTTGTTGCATAAACATTACTGTTTAGGTATTCTTTTTGTTGCATAAACATTACTGTTTAGGTATTCTTTTTGTTGCATAAACATTACTGTTTAGGTATTCTTTTTGTTGTATAAACATTACTGTTTAGGTATTCTTTTTGTTGTATAAACATTACTGTTTAGGTATTCTTTTTGTTGTATAAACATTACTGTTTAGGTATTCTTTTTGTTGCATAAACATTACTGTTTGATGGTGTGCATCCCCCATTAACTTGTTGTCCAGATGCATGTATGCATGTAGGATACCTGTTCTGGTGATGCACACAGTACATACATAGCTGTTTTACAACATTCCACACTAGTGAACTAGCCTGTATTGATCATGATGTCACATGTAGGTATTGCAGCATATATCCTAACCCCTCCAGCAGATGTTACAGTGTCAGAATGGTGTGTTTTTATTACCTTCATATAATGTTGATTTCATAATAGTTGCACAAATGTGATTGTGCAAAACCATCTATGATCACTCACAATCACATATACTATGTCACAGTCATGGGATTACTGGTGGTATTATTCTGATATTGTCCATGATTGTGGGTGCTTCTTTTACTGTTGTCCATGAACCTGTAACTGTGTCCCACTTTTTGAGACCTCTGCTGACATCACACTCATATTCAGGCAAATCAGTCAGAACTGCTTCATAATATGTACCCAACACCAATTGTATATAACATTCCTGATAGAGATCCTCTCCATTGTTCATGTCAGGATGCTTATACCACAAAGACATCTTTTCGTTGTTATGTCACCTTGTCTGACAGTCACATAATATACATTTTCACCGTGCAGTCCTTACTGTACCATGTTGATATGTGATTAGTGTTCCTGCTACAAATGTTTCCATTTACATGTTGTCATCTGCTGTACATTACAATGTCTCACCTGTCATCTTTCCCTGTGTTCATTCCTACAGTTCATCTGTGTGTCCCTATTCAATACATACACGTCCTCTGACTGTTTATTTTAAATGACAGTCTATGTACCCTTACAGATCATTTACACAACTTGTACAGAATGCCTGGAATGGGGTTCCTCAATACTCTACACTGTGTGTGTTTGGACCATGTACTTTACTATAGGATAAACACTGTTAATCATTGCGGCATTCTGCGCAATCTTGCTAACCTAGCTTGCTCTAAGGCAAAACGTTTGCTATTCGCGTTTTGCTTTACATGATTCCTGGCAGGTAGTGCTTGTTTATGTTTAAATGTGGTACGTGGCATGAATGTGTAATCACCGATGCCGCTAACCACAAAAACACGTAAACTCCATGTATGCTTCACACAAAGCCTACAAAGAGTTTATTGAATCCCACTGATAGACTTTTATTTTAACTGTTTTTCTGACAAGTGACCAAATGGTTATTCAAGGGCTTTAAACGGGAGTGAGAATCCTTTTGGGAAAAGTTTGAGTATTAGAATGTTTTATTTTTACAGATTTCTATATCACAGTGCTGTTTGGTTTATTTCTAATTATTTTTGCGGTTTATTTCTGCTTATTTTTGCGGTTTATTTCTGCTTATTTTTGTGGTTTATTTCTGCTTATTTTTGCTAGCAGCATGATATGCCATTTCATGTTGCCATTATTGTTACTGTTGAAAACACAACATATATAGTCTTTCAGTATCCATGATTTTCTACAAATGGTTGTTCTGAATAATATTCCAGAAATGTAATCAGCTTAACTTGACAATCTGTAGTTATGCAAAATGAGACTAAGGTGTGCAACATCTGTGATAATGTTATGCCTCCATGCTATTCAGATTTAAAGGTACAACACAGAATGCCTTCAACAAACATTTAAAAATATGATGACCGTGTTAGCCGTCTTTCTCACCCCTATGGGTTGATAAATGGAATGCTTCTAAACTGAATCACTTTACTGACAACACAATGGGAACTATGGTCTATGCAGGTTTCAAGAAACTGAGGGTGTTAGAGAAAAATGTAGCTGTGAATGTTCAACTGTCTCTCCAATGTACAGTGAAACCAAGAATCAATACAGAATTCTATTATTTTTTGCACCATATCAGAAGCAGATTGTGTACACAGAAACAACATTTAAGAATAGGTTTTGTTAATGCTAATTTACCTCTGTCGCAGCACACCTGGGTGTTAACAGACTGATCAGGATACCTTTGATCTTTACTTAAAGTAAAAAATCTCTTGAGACACAGATTAAAGTGGGCAATGGCAAAGCCATTTTGTGACTTTTCACACTATTTTTCACTGCCCCTGTGGCTTGTGTCATGGCTGAAAAAGGTCTGTGGACCAGCAGACTTATTGATTTAACACATAATAAATGAATAAAGCAGCTACATGAAAATTACAAGACAAAGCAACTTTAAGACATTTAATCACCTTCTGCAAGCAGACGTAATAAAGCAGATCACTGATTTTCTTGGTATTCTCAAAATAAAAAAGAAGGTTTGCATCTATGAAGCACTACTTTGGTAAGTTACTACATGCCCCTAAATCCCCCCATTTATAATCAAATGTGCACTTCTTTATTAGTGACTGCATGTCCATAGGGTTTTATACCTTCTCATAAACAGAATCTCTCCTATTAGTCATTAACAGAGACCTGCCTCCTTTTCTTACTTTCCTGCATCCTCATTCACTGTACATAATAATAGCATTATATGTAAGTCACGTATAACAATAATGTGTTGTTTATTTTTCTAAGTACTGCATTTTAACATTTCATAACTATGTCTCCAGTCTTAATGTTTTTATATGAATATTACATTATGTATTTCTTTATGTAATTGTATTTTATTTTCATTTTTTTTAATGTTGGAACTTATCTCCCTGGGCCTCTACTGAAAATGGACATATATTCAGCTAGACTAGCCCGGTCAACAAATGTAAAATAAAATAAAATACAATAAAATAAATATACTTTGCATGTTCCAGAATAATTCTGAAAAAAGCATACTTACAAAGGAGGCATGTACTAATAACACCAATCCAGCATATAGGTTCACAGGTTAGGCCAGCTGCCCTTGCAGTCCTTTTATGCCTAGCCAATTTCCCTTTTTGTCTTTTGAAATAAACTACCCTATTTGGTTATAGATTGTCCTTACCCATCTCATGGTCAATAATTATACATTACCTCTCATGAGAATAACTGGGATCATACCATAGATAATTTGAGGGGACCCATGCATGGGATAAAGCATTTAGGAGCAGCCTCTGTTAATTAGTAGTACAGGGGGGATTCCTGGGGCAAGTTGCATTTGAACATGGACAGAGATCAACTTTGTTTAATGTGGATAAGTGAATTTGTTCCAGAGTAGTGGTATCCTCTGTGAAATATACCTGCCCCTCCAAACCATTCTGTTGATGTTGCAGAAGAGGTTTAGATCCCCAGAAGGAGTATTTCTGATGCCATTTGACCCGCTGATGTGCAGCAAATCCATCAGTAATGGGTCAGAGGATGTCACCTATTAGCAGTCTGTAGGATACCATGTACAGTGATAGGGTTTGAGTCAGTCTGTGTTGGAAATTATGGGTATCTTGGTTGAGATTCATAGACATGGCATACTGAGCAGGTATAATGCATACAAAAGGTTATGTGGATCTATGCATTACGAAACAAAAGACAAAAACCAGGTGTGAATAAGCCGTATGTTGTGGCATTATGTTAAGATCAAGGTGTGTTACATGTGCAACTGAAATTAGATGGTGCTATATGTGATTCACAAAGATATCATTTATGCACCAAAAGTTAGTCTGTTCCCACTTTACAGTGCAAGCTACATCAATAACATTTGATCAAATAGTCTGGCATTTCTATTTTTCCTCTGTACTATTCCTCTGCCTTATTCAAACTCAGTTATTTCTAATTTAGATGGTCAATCGATTTCAATAGCATTCAGTCTGCATACACATTTCCCTAATATAGCTTAGCTTCCTTCTGTTTTGCTATGCATATATTTGTGTCATCCTAGTTTATTTAAATGTCAACTTATATTTGGAATGCTATGGTTTAGTTTTTAATTTTCTGTGGTACTGCTTGAGGCCTACATATTAAAGATTTGAGGTACTTTATTTTATGGAGGCATGCAGTGGCATGTACCCTGGATGAATTTTACTCAAAGTTGTATTAGGATTGTAGACTGAAATATTTTCAGTTTTGCACAAGAAGTTTACATTGTTTTAGAAGGCTCCACTATGAAGCCATGAATAAACAAATGCTGACAAACTACATTGCAAAAAACAAAAGCTGAAAACACAGAAGTGTGAAAACTCAAACAGTAAGTGTTTTTGTAGAGGGTGCTTGCCCCCTGCACAGTCCAACATGGGGGGGGGGGTAAGCCTTCTGTACTCCTCAAACTTAGATGTACCAAATCTACTATCATATAATAACGGAGAAGAGAGAAGTTTCCCAAAACCACAGAATCACTGCTGTTTCACACAAAAAAACCTGCACAGGTAGTAATGATTTCCCTGTAGAAAACAGTCACCTGCATTTCAATCCTTGACATCTTTTGTGACTCAGAACCTAGAAAGTGGCAAAGAGGAACTGAACAACCTATAGAAAAGCCACAACAAACAGCCCAGGTGGTATTTTTAAAATATTTATGTACCTCTATTCCATAATATGCATTTATTGACATCTGGTGACCAGGAAAGTCCACTGGATCAGAAACCCATTTTCAGTGGAAGCTCGGGTAGAAAAGCTCCACAAAAGTTCAAAATTTTAAACAAAGACACAAAAATTGGTAAGGAGACATATTTACAATTACATAGGCCAGGGCCGGGGTACTGATACAAGGTAAATATTTTGATGTACAGAGATGTTATCATACAGTATAAAAAGTATATACACTACATACAGAAAAATACAACCATCAATAGAAGTTTAAAAATATTATACATTGAAAAAAAAAATAGTAATAGAGAGGAAGAAGACTTTAGTATTCAGAGGTTTAAAGGGGGAAAAGATTGACAGATGTGAAGGACTAAGGAGGTTTACACTGTAATCCACATGTGCAGGGGGGATTATTTAGGTAGTGGGTTTTTAGTGCAGCTTTAAAGGCTTTTGGGGAGGTTAGCGGAGTAATGCAAGAAGGTAGGGCATTCCATAGTTTGGCAATGTTATAGGAATATAGGGATTGCCCAGCTCTTTTACTGGGTTTAATTGCATTTAGAAGTTGCTTACTTGTAGACCAGAGAGTTCTAGTTGGGCTGCATGTGTGTAAAATAGATTGAAGTGCAGGGCAGTTACTTGTTTTAAAAATTAGCTTATGGGTGAAAGTTAATTGAGTGTAATTGAGATAGTGTTGGAATTCAAGCAAGGACAAGTTATTAATGGCATTACAATGGTGTGACCAATTGGGCATACTGGAGGCAAATTTTGCTATCTTATAACAGGATTGCAGTTTGTTGCAGCGGGATGTATGGAGGTTTGTGAAAATGGGGCTAATGTATAGAGGAGGGAGGAAATAGAGTGCTTGCTAGTTTTATTTTTGTTTGTTTATCTAAGTAAAGTTTATGTCGGTATAGTTTGCCAAGCACGAAGTGTTTTTCTTATTGCTCTGAGAATATGGTGTACAAAAGAGAGTTTGCCCTCAATAGTAATTCTAGAAGTTTTGAGGTTGTCACTTGTTCAATTTTTGTGTTGTTCTGTGAAAAAATCTTGACGTCTATGACTGGAGGTTGTGATGTGAATAGTAACAGCTTTGTTTTCTTGGGGTTTAGCATTAATTGAGCATCATTTAGCCATGTTTCTATGAAACTGAATGCATCTTGTGTGATTTGTTGGAGGTTGGAGAAGTTATTGGAAGAAGAAATGATAGTTGAATCATCAGCGTATTGGATGAGTGCACATCGTTGGGAGGCTTTATTAAGATAATTAATGAATATGTTAAAAAGCAGTGGTCCTAATATGGACCCTTGTGTGTCTCCCGTATTATTGATTAGATATTTTGATTGTTGGTTTTGCCATTTAATAGATTGTTGCCTATTATTTAGGTAGGTGGAGAACGAAGTTAACATGCTTAGGGAGCATCCTAGTTTTTTGTAATTGTTGTACTAGCTTTAGGGTGGGATACTGTGTCAAAGGCCTATTAGTAGGTCAGCATCAAGAGCCTTATTAACAGCATCAATGAAGGAGAGTATAGCTGTGGTTGTGTTATGTCCAGGATGAAATCTATATTGAGTGGGAGCTATTATATGCAAGGTGATTTAGTAGTTGGGTGTATATGCACTTTTCTAAGAATTTTGATAGTGGGGAGAGTATGGAAATTGCCGGATAATTTGAGAGATCATGTGCATTTCCACCTTTATGCAGAGAACTTATGATAGACTTTTTCCACAGTTGAGGGACATAACATTCAGAGACTGAATGGTTAATTAGAATACTTACAGGATAAGCTATTGCTTTGGCTGCAAGTTGTAAGTATTCAGGAGGTAAGTTATCAGTGGACAGCGAGCAGGGCTTTAATTTGTTTAGAAGTTTAAGTATTAAGGATGTAGGTACTGGTTGAAATGTAAAGAGAGGAGTGCTTAACGCACTGTCAGAGGTAACCGTAGTGTGTATAGAGATAGATGTGGGTCCATTTGTGTGGCTTTTTGAGAGTTGGATGAGTCAATAACTATTTTCTTTATGGTGTCAATGTAATGGATGTTAAACATCTGAGCAATCTGGTGACTGGTAGTATAATATTGCTTTCTACATACTAAAGAAAGGCATACATGCTTTCTTTGTTTAAACATGTTATTTAACTTGACATTGAAAAGTAAGACTGATACATCTGTAGTAATAAAAAATAACCCACACTATATTAACATTTATTTTATTTTCATAAAGTGTACATTTTAACAATTTTCATTCACTCCAGTATTACATAAACTGTTTAATTCCTTCTTTATTTGTTACCACTACAGCTATAAAAAGGGGTTTCAGAAGAAAAATCTTTTCCCCTTAGTAACGTGTATATGGATTTATGCCTTTGGGAGTATTTTAGATTGGTATAGGCATTTTCTGGGTTGCGGCAGCTAAAATGTTTCCAACAGATGCCCAGAAAAATTTAGTTAATTAACTATATACATTTTGCAATAATTTGTATTAAAATTGCAGTAATACACTATTGAGACTGACATATTCTCAAGGCTGGGGTAAAAGAATACTCCAGATGTGCACATCAGTCATCTGAAACATGTATCAATAAAATAAACATACTCCAATCCCATGAGGGAAAACAGAGGTAATCCAGAAGGTTTGATTCTAGTCTGCTATCCCAACTGTGACTCAGATGGTGACAGAGACTAACAAAAAACAAATTATAAAAGGATTAGTCCAGATAAAATCACTTTAGCTAGCAGATCCAGGAAACTCTGTCTGTGATAGCCTCCCTGTGAGAGTAATGACATCTTCTTGTTGAAGTTTTATAGTAGTTTATTCACTTAACTAGGTATGTGTAAGTAGTGGATGAGTGTTCTTGTTTCTACTTGAAACTTCAATAAGGAGTCTATTCCTCCCACAGGGAGGATATCGGAGAGAGAGTCTCCGATACCTACTAGCTAAAGTGATTTCATCTAGACTAAACCTTTGTACTCTCCTTCCATTCCAGTGGGGGAAAGGGGAGTGGAAGAGACCAGAAAAAGAAATGCATATAACTGAAACTTTTGAAATCTGTGCTAAAAGGAAAAGTAAATATAGTGTTTTATTCAATGCATGTTTCTTTAATATAGGACTCTAATTTTATTAAATCTCACAAATCACCACTAAGGTTGTGGAGCATTTATCTGTGTTCAGAGGTGGTACACTGCAGAACTGCATGCCAAAATCCTCTGTGGTTCACAGAGGACACTAAATAATGCACTGTATACAGTCTTAGCAGCATGTGTGTCCATATTACTTTATGTTTGGTACACATATATAAATGATTGCTCCCCAGTTATGCACAATTCAACATACAGTTATCATCAGTACACTGGGTTATCCAAAAGGGGTAAGCTATGAGACTCCAGATACCATCTGAATGTATCGAGCTTGTCGGTGCAGAAATACCCTTTACTACCGATATCTTGCTGTGTGACATATCAGCACTAGCTTACAAAAAATATATAAATAAAACTTTTTGTTACTAGGAAAAACACTACCAGTAATGGAGTTCCTTTGTGGTACAAACAGCCCTGATAACGTAATCACACCTCACTGCCATGTAGAGATTGTGCCAAGCTTCCCACCCTTGAGAACTCAAACAACACCAGATCTGCTCACAAAGTGAATAAAACTAATTCTTTAGGCATGAAAAGCTTATTTTGCAAAAGTTCTGGAGGACAGCTCAGCGCTCACACTGTGTAGCTAGGATAACAAGCATGAAATAACCATTTGATGTAAAACATTACTAACCATATACATCCACAGCACTGAAGCTTTTTTGCATACCTCTAGGCTGTCCCTTATTTTGTATTTTAATTTTTGGTCTGTCATGGGTTTTGGGGCAAATGGCTGACCATTATAGTCACTAAATAATGACAGCCATTGCACTGTGACTAGTTTTATGTTACTACAATTCCCACTAATATTACAGAGATTTTACTTATGAAATAAAACTTAGTAGTACAGCTTTTGAAGTGCCTTGGGAATCTGCACACAATGATAGCAGTCGGTTAATTTGAAGTTAAAACTGAATATAAAATTCAGTCTGGTTATTGCATCCGTGTCTGGTTCGACATATATGGCATTTCCTTCCAACTTTTCCCAAAAAACATACAAATTTCTGTAGATTATTTTGTGGAACCATATTGTGCTATTACCTTTTTAACACATGTAGAAGGCCCAGTTATTGCACACCTACATGCACCACTGTTATGTAGAATATGAAGCTCAAGATTCATAAAAGCTGAAAATCTGTCAAAGCAACTGTTCATGAACTCTGATGTAGTTAACTCCAGACACTATAATGTAGGCAACACCACAGTAATGCAAATAAAACACTATAAAGTCAGCTATAATCTTTAAAAATGTTGTATTATAGCTGCTTCCACTTCTATACCAATATTACATACTATATAAAGGCAAGTTTCTCTCATGTTTTAGATCATTCAGATCACACATGAGCATGTGAACATGACAGCACACAAACACACACACACACACACACCAATATGTAGGTGACTAATGATACCAGTACAGTCCAACTGACTCTTTAAAAGTGTTTATTTATATATGCATTATAGTTTATTGATCAAGTCTCAGGTGCAGTCTATGACAAAGAATGCCAAAGAAGCTGAAAAGTAAGGTGTACAAGACAATGGTGCGACCAGAACTACCGTACAATACAGAAACCTGGGCAGTAAAGGCAGAACAGTTGAAGAAACTAGAGGTGATGGAAATAAAGTGCCTGAGAAGGCTGGTAGGATGCACACAGTGGGACAGAGGAAGAAATGCAGACATAAGAGCAGAAGCCAAAGTAACTCCAGTCCAAATGCAGAAAAGATCAGAGAGAACAGATTACGGTGGTTAAGGCACATGCAGAAAAGCAGAAGACAATCTGATGAAGATTATTTGGGAGCCACAGGAAGATGGTAAGAGGAAACGGGGACATCCAGCAAAGAAGTGGATGGATTGTGTGAAAGAAGATCTACGACAATCAGGCACAAGTGAAGAAAAAGACAGGAGTGTGGCACCGAGTCGAGAGAGATGGCAACAGTTAACACGATATCCTGACCCCATGTAGAGAATGGGAAAAAGGGGGCTGATAATGATGGTGATAAAAGGGGGCTGATGATGATGATGGTGATACTGTTTATCGCACAGAAATCTGAGCTAATCCAAACAAGACCATTTTTATTTGTGAAGTAGGCCAAACACATACACAGGTTCATAGGTTCATACTAGGCTATCTGCCCTAGGGCATTTATAAGCCTAGCCAGAGTTGTGTGGCTTTCACCACCCCTTAGGTTGAAGAATACTATACCCATTAGTTTGCCGTGCCTCTGTCCAGCAGTGATACAGAGATGATCCCCGGGGTAAACCTACGATCTCCCATCCACTGGTCAAGATTCCTCTTGAACAGAGCCAGCGAGGTGCTCTGTCTCACATGGACCGGGATTCTGTTCCACAGCATAGGGAGTCTCTGGGTGATGAATCTGTCCCTCCAGCATGTCCTGTTTATATCCATGTTGAGGTTTAAGTCTCTTGCTCTTGTGGCTCTGGTGGATTTGGATTTTTTGAGGTGGAGCATGTCCATTAATTCCGGGTTGGACATGGCCTTGTATGTCAGGCACAGGTCACCTCTGAGCAGACGGTATGCGACTGAATAGAGCTGGAGTTTCTTCAGTCGGGCAGCATATGGCATATTTTTGAGCCCCTTTATCCTTTTGGTGAGGAACTTTTGGGGTCTTTCCAATTGCTGCAGGTGTCGGGTAAGATACATTCCGAATGGGGCATTGTACTCAATCATTGGTCTGATAAGTGAAGAGTACAGGGGAACAATGACCTACCTTGATCTGGATGTGAATCCCTTCATAATCAGGTGGGCAATGTAGAAGGTCCTCCTAACCACTTTGGCAATGTGAGTGTCAAAAGAAAGGTTACTGTCAACTTGGGTCCCCAGGTCCCTGATAACCTCTTCTGTGCTTAATGGATTGCCACCTATGTGGTAACTTGGGGTTGCCTTGTTTTTACCAAAGGGTATGACTATACATTTTTTGGTGTTTAGCTTAAGGCCATGGCTCTGGCACCAGTTATCCGTTTCTATGAGACCTCTCTGAAGGATATCTGTGTCTGATGGATTTTCAACTATGGTGCCCAGTTTGCAGTCATCTGCAAACTTTGGCAGCCACAATCCTCCTATGTTTGCCTGCACTTCTGAAAAGTAGATGCCGAACAAGAGGGGGCCCAGGATTGAGCCCTGTGGGACACCGCTTGTGACCAGCTTGGAGTCTGACATGGCACCAGCAACTCTAACCCTGTGGGTTCTGTCCTTGAGCCAGTTTGCAACCCATCTTGTGACATATGAGTTTACATTTAAGCTGGTGAGCTTTTCTATGATACCCGAGTGGGGTATTGTGTCGAAAGCTTTTGCAAGGTCAAGGTAGGCTGTGTGAACAGCAGCCTTATGTGTGGGTTTAGTTCCTCATTGAGTTCGTGTAGCACACAGCCGGGGAGACCATCCGGTCCCATTGATGCTGTGTTTTTAGCTTTAGAGAGAGCAGCTCTTACCTGGGCATTTGAGATGATTGGGAGGCTACACTCTGCTGGGATAGATATTTCTCCTTTTGGGGGGGAGGGAGGGGAGAAATTTTCACTGAACCTGTCTGCCAGTATGTTTGCAATGTCTGTGGGTTCAGTGATTTTTGTATCATTTTGGACTAATTCTGAGCATATCTGGGGTTTCCACCCAGATTTCTAACATAGCTAAAGAAGGCCTTATGATTGTCTTTTGAGTCCTTGGCGATTTTTCTCTCAAAGTTGGCCTTGGATGATTTTATGAGTAATTGAGGTCCTGGATGCAATTATGAAAAGACACGTTGCAAGCACGTGTATGCACTCCTTAAGTAACTAGATAATAAATAACAAAGTAATCATAGAAGAACATTCGTTCAGTAATCATTATTAAACAGAATTAGTACCGGATGTGTACAGCACACAGAAATGAGAAAAAGCAAAATTAAGTTACAGTTTCATACTAAACTTACAAAATAAAGGAGAGATATCCAAATTACTTGATACATCTAAAAAAATCAGAAAAGTGTATAGATAATATGTAATAAACAATAACTAATCCCAATATTTTAATCTGATGTGTACATGACAAACTGTTATATAGTCTTGCAAATTCTGGATTAACTGCCAGTCTGTAACAAAGCATATAACTTAAGCATTATATCTCATAATAGACAGCCAAAATAATTTAAAATGTCTAATTCCATGTCAGTATGATTTCTTAATATGTCCTTGCCACCAGTAAATCAATGTTGCATTAGACTACTAGATGTTTTGTCTCTTTATCTGGCATTATTCTAATAGGGGGTCATATATGTAATTTTACTTCTCTGCTGTTATCCTGTGCGAGCTGTATAACATCAAATCACATGAATATGAAAATCAAATATAATGGAAATCAAGTGCATAACTGATAGTCAATAAAGATATGCCCAGGTCAGAGCTGGAAACTGTAATTGGACCACTCCACTTATCCAGTTAAACTGCAAATAAATAAATATACACCAAACTCTGCTGTAGACAATGGGGGACTGATATCCCCCCTCTTTTTTGGATCCATGCAGCTGACCCTAGGGCTTTTCCTCATCCACCAGGTCTATTAGGATCTCCTTCCTCCCCTGGACTAGCTGCCACCAATGCCTAGGGCTAGTGAAGTGAGGCACACTTGGTGAAGCATTATATTACTAACAAGGAATGTTTGTTTCTATTTCCTAGCTTCTCTTCCTCCCCCCCCCTGTGGGCATCATTCCCTAAAACTCATGGTCCACTAATTAAATGTAGTCAGCATGGGTCGTTCTCTTCCCCCTGTGTGCATCATTCCCTAAAACTCATGGTCCACTAATTAAATGCAGGCAGCATGGGTCGTTCTCTTCCCCCTGTGTGCATCATTCCCTAAAACTCATGGTCCACTAATTAAATGCAGTCAGCATGGGTCGTTCTCTTCCCCCTGTGGGCATCATTCCCTAAAACTCATGGTCCACTAATTAAATGCAGTCAGCATGGGTCGTTCTCTTCCCCCTGTGGGCATCATTCCCTAAAACTCATGGTCCACTAATTAAATGCAGTCAGCATGGGTCGTTCTCTTCCCCCTGTGGGCATCATTCCCTAAAACTCATGGTCCACTAATTAAATGCAGTCAGCATGGGTCGTTCTCTTCCCCCTGTGGGCATCATTCCCTAAAACTCATGGTCCACTAATTAAATGCAGTCAGCATGGGTCATTCTCTTCCCCCTGTGGGCATCATTCCCTAAAACTCATGGTCCACTAATTAAATGCAGTCAGCATGGGTCGTTCTCTTCCTCCTGTGGGCATCATTCCCTAAAACTCATGGTCCACTAATTAAATGCAGTCAGCATGGGTCATTCTCTTCCCCCCTGTGGGCATCATTCCCTAAAACTCATGGTCCACTAATTAAATGCAGTCAGCATGGGTCGTTCTCTTCCCCTGTGGGCATCATTCCCTAAAACTCATGGTCCACTAATTAAATGCAGTCAGCATGGGTCGTTCTCTTCCCCCTGTGGGCATCATTCCCTAAAACTCATGGTCCACTAATTAAATGCAGTCAGCATGGGTCGTTCTCTTCCCCCTGTGGGCATCATTCCCTAAAACTCATGGTCCACTAATTAAATGCAGTCAGCATGGGTCGTTCTCTTCCCCCTGTGTGCATCATTCCCTAAAACTCATGATCCACTAATTAAATGCAGTCAGCATGGGTCATTCTCTTCCCCCTGTTTGCATCATTCCCTAAAACTCATGGTCCACTAATTAAATGCAGTCAGCATGGGTCGTTCTCTTCCCCCTGTGTGCATCATTCCCTAAAATTCATGGTCCACTAATTAAATGCAGTCAGCATGGGTCGCAGTCATGGCTTCATCCATCTACTCTACAGTGCTGACCACAATGGACTGACATTGATGTACAGAGGCAAAACAAACATGGGAGAGTGGTGCTGCTGTTCATATGCTCTGTTATTAGATCTCAACATACTGCAGAGGCAAGACAAACATAGGAGTGTGGTGCTGCTGTTCATGTGCTCTGTTATTAGATCTCAACATACTGCAGAGGCAATACAAACATGGGAGAGTGGTGCTGCTGTTCATGGGCTCTGTTATTAGATCTCAACATACTGCAGAGGCGATACAAACATGGGGAAGTGGTGCTGCTGTTCATGTGCTCTGTTATTAGATTTCAACATATTGCAGAGGCAATACAAACATAGGAGTGTGGTGCTGCTGTTCATGTGCTCTGTTATTAGATCTCAACATACTGCAGAGGCAATACAAACATAAGAGTGTGGTGCTGCTGTTCATGTGCTCTGTTATTAGATCTCAACATACTGCAGAGGCAATAAAAACATGGGAGAGTGGTGCTGCTGTTCATGGGCTCTGTTATTAGATCGCAACATACTGCATTTGTTGTTACACTGACATTTATATTCATTTATTTATTTATTGACATTTGTTAACCGGGTTTGTCCAACTGGGCTTGTGGCCCATTTTCAGTGGAGACCCGAGGAGACCTAACACTACATTTAAGGGATAATGACCCCTAGGAGTTTTGTATGGGTGTCAGGTTGGAGGTTTGTATTGTTAGAAGATGTAATAAAAAAGGAGGTTTTGTGATGAGAAAGAGAACGGGGAAGGAAAAGTAGGAGTTTGGTCTTTTTGGGATTTAGGATCAATTGGTTGTGAGAGAGCCATTGTTCAGTGGATAGTAGGGCCTGTTGGGTCAGGGAGTGTAGTTCAGGAATGTTATTTGAGATGGATATAAGTGTGGAGTCATTGGCATACTGAATAAGGGAGGATTCTTTGCATGAGCTGTAAAGATCATTGGTGAAGATGTTAAACAAAAGGGGTCCCAAGATGGAGTCTTGGGGAACACCAGTGAAGATGGGAAGGAAAGGTAAGGAGGATGAGAGCTATTTGACAGATTGTTCCCTGCCAGATAGGTAACTATTAAACCAGGCAAGTGCGGAGGGGGATAGGTGGAGATTTGCGAGTTTGGATAGTAGTAGAGGATGAGAGACAGTATCAAAGGCTTTGGAGAGATCTAGGAAGAAATAAGAAATGAGTTTATGTTGTCTAGGGTCTCTGCAATGATACGAGTGAAGGAGATGAGGGCAGTGGTGGTGCTGTAGTGAGGACGAAATCCATGTTGGGTAAGTGGTGTGTGAGGAGGTGATTTAGAAGCTGTGAGTGAATACATTTTTCTAATATCTTGGAGAGGGGTGACAGAATGGTAATGGGTCGGTAGTTTGAGGGGTCAGTGGAGTTTCCACCTTTATGAAGAGGGATAGTGAAGAAAGATTTCCAAAGGGTGGGGACAGTTGATTCCAGAATAGATCGATTAATTAGTATAGATACAGGATAGGCAATTGAGTCAGCAGCAAGTTTGAGGAATGTAGGAGATAGATTGTCAGTGGAAGGAGAGCAAGGTTTTAGTTTGAGTAGTAGAGATTTGATGTAAGTAATGGGAACTGGCTCAAAAGAAAACAAAGTTGGGTTAGTGGGACTTGGAGAGGTGGGTGTCAAAGTAGAGTTTGGCTTAGAGGTTACCAGATTTTGGATGGAAGAGATAAAGTGTTTATTCAGGAGGGTAGCCGTTTCCTGAGAGGAAGAGTTAGGGTATGGGGAGGGATTAGAGGGCTTTCCAGGACAGAGGATGTTGTTGAGAGTTGACCAAAATTTTCTAGGATTGGATTTGTTGTTAAGCTGAGCAGAGCTATAGTATAACTTTTTGTCATTAGTTGTATGTTTTTTTGCAAGGTTCCTCAGTTGCCTGTATTTTTGAAGAAAAGGTGGTTGTTTAGTCTTAGTCCAGGTTTTCCAACCATGATATCTTTGTTTCATAAGGGACCTAGTTTCTTTGGAGAGCCAGGGAGCATTGTTTGATTTTACTCTGATCTTCCTAGAGGGAGCTAAGGAGGTTAGAGTATTCATGAAGATGCTATTGAAAGTGCTTACAGCATCGTTTAGGGGAGGTGTGTTAGGATGGACCAATCTATGTTGTGGAGAATGGAGTTAAATTGAGATGAATTGAAAGTTGATAGTTTTTGACAGCCTTTGATAAGGTGGGGTTTAGGAATATGGGAGTAGTGTCTTAAGATGGTGGTAGGGAGATGATCACCGAGGGAGTCAGGCAAGGTGATGGGATTGTGGTATTGGTGGGGGGAATTGGTAAGGATCCAGTCTATGATGGAGTTGGAAGTGGAATTTTTATGGAAGCGAGTGGAAGATGTTATAAGTTGGTGGAAGCCGTGTAGGTGGATACTGAGTTGGGGGAGTCAGTTGTGAGTTTGGACCCAATCAATGTTGACATCACCAAGGATAAGTGTCTCATATGGTATGTTGTGGGAGAACCAGGATAGGATGTTTTCAAGAATGGGCAGATTGTTACCAGGAGGAAGGTAGATAGAGGTAATTGCAAGTTTTTTGTGGGGATTCAGATGGCAGTTAAGGATGATGAATTCAGCTGGGAGGAAGTCAGGAATTGGGGAAGGGTATGGTGAGAGGTTAAGAATGTTTGAGTAGAGGATGGCCACACCACCTCCTTTTTTTACAGGGCTATCAGATTGGAAGATATTATAACCTGGTGGGAGTATTTCACTATTTGAGATTTGTGGCTTGAGCCAGGTTTCAGATAGGGAGAGGATGTGAGGGGTATTGAGAGCTATCCATGAGTGCAGCTCACTGACTTAATTTGCTAGACTCTGAATATTCAATGAGTAAATAGTTAAGTATTTGGATGGAGATGATTGTTGTGACTGAGGTTGGTGACTGTTAGAGGAGTAAGATGGGGGCAGTGTAGAGGTAGTTTTGGGGAGAGAAGAGGGGCCAGGGTTGGGATGGATGTCTCCAGAACAAAGTATGTTTTTAGTGAGGAGAGACTGTGTAGTAGATGCTAGATGGAGTTTGTATAGTTTTGACTTAGCTTTGTGGGAAGGTTTAAATACCTGTATTATGGATAGTTTATAGACTTGAGGTAGAGGTAGTAAAGAGATTAGGGGAGATAGTAAAAGATGAAGTAGTTGGATATATGTTGTATGAGTGAAAAGTTGGTGAACATAGGAGTGGGTCAGAGAGACTGAGAGGTGGAGATAGAGAGAATAAGGAGTAGTGTAGAAGATATTAGAAAATAATACATGTTGGAATAAAATATGGTCAGGTAGAGTAGGTAGAGAGACACTGGTATAAAAGAAGTGGTGTTGACAAGATTGACAGATTAGTAAGGTGGTTGTGACAATAGGCAGAAAGTGGAATTGTAGTGGCTAGTGGGACATGAAGGGGAGGGATAGTTAGGTATAAAGGTAATTGTAATGGGGGTGGTTGGGAATGTGGGTAGGGAAGAGAAGTGAGCCCGAGCGTAGCGAGGGCGAACGGAGCGGGGCTAACACCCTGGTCAAGATGAAGTCATAGAAACAATAAAAAAAAGATAGTGAAAAACATCTCCATACACACTGGAGCATGCATTGTCGCAGGTATTATACTTCAACATAAAGTTGTGTGACTAAGAGAAGAGGTGAGTTTCTCTTTTTTTCCCTCCTCTACTTCTTGTAACATTTCTTTTCTACAAGTTTGTGAAACCTCTATAGGCTGTATATATAGAAACTGGTATTTGTGGCATAGCCCTCATTCAGGGTAGGAATTTTGCAGTGTTTAGTGTGGTTTTACATACAAGTTTTCTTAAGAGTATAATTCTGGTTTGTTTTGAAATCTGAGTTACAATATTTTATTTGTTATGTAAGGGAAATGTGGTATTATATTAAAATATTAAAGACTCAAATGCTGATTAATCCCCACTGTAAGATCCAATAACCACTCTGTGTTCTGGTATTTAACTAAAGATGCAATGACCAGTATATACACAGATATTTAACTTATGTCTTTCACCCCGATTTTAATTGACAAGGATAACATTCTCAGTACTCAGTAAAATAACAAAATTCTAGTTCCTGATATATATGACTCAAGGAAACACATCAAACAAAACAAACAAAAGAAAAATGATGAGCAGAGAAAATCACCTAAAAGGACTTACTATTGAAATGTGAAATTACAAGTGAAGTTTAGCACAGACAAATTTGTCACAGGACTTTTTAATGTGGGATGGGGGGGGGGTGTTAGGTTATTTGGGTGGCCAAGAAGGGTTAGGAAAGGGTTAAGTGAGATGGGATTTGAAAGGAAGTGAGGTAGCGCTAGGGGTGTGGCTTGAAGGGTTTTTAAAAGGAAATCCAGAGTGAATAAGCACATTTTGGTGTGGTCTTGTTGTTGAGGCAGGATCATGTCCCAGACAACCTGAGGTTGTGAGTAAGGTAGGCCTTGGGTAGTTATAAACAGTGAGGTGAGTACAGCTTTGTATGGTTTTTAAGGATTCCTTTTTTTTCCTTCTTCTCTCCCCTTATAAAGGATGTATAAGAAGGTAAAATGTAGTGTTAGGTCTGTTTCTGGTGTGAGGCTTGTATAAAGGATATATAAGAAGGTTAAATGTAGTGCTAGGTCTGTTTCTGGTGTGAGGCTTCTATAAAGGATATATAAGAAGGTTAAATTTAGTGTTACATTTGTTTGTGGTGTGAGGCTTGTATAAAGGATATATAAGAAGGTTAAATGTAGTGCTAGGTCTGTTTCTGGTGTGAGGCTTGTATAAAGGATATATAAGAAGGTTAAATGTAGTGTTAGGTCTGTTTGTGGTGTGAGGCTTGCATAAAGGATATAGAAGAAGGTAAAATGTAGTGCTAGGTCTGTTTCTGGTGTGAGGCTTCTATAAAGGATATATAAGAAGGTTAAATTTAGTGTTACATCTGTTTGTGGTGTGAGGCTTGTATAAAGGATATATAAGAAGGTTAAATGTAGTGTTAGGTCTGTTTGTGGTGTGAGGCTTGCATAAAGGATATAGAAGAAGGTAAAATGTAGTGCTAGGTCTGTTTGTGGTGTGAGGCTTGTATAAAGGATATATAAGAAGGTTAAATGTAGTGTTAGGTCTGTTTCTGGTGTGAGGCTTGTATAAAGGATGTATAAGAAGGTTAAATGTAGTGTTAGGTCTGTTTGTGGTGTGAGGCTTGCATAAAGGATATAGAAGAAGGTAAAATGTAGTGCTAGGTCTGTTTCTGGTGTGAGGCTTCTATAAAGGATATATAAGAAGGTTAAATTTAGTGTTACATTTGTTTGTGGTGTGAGGCTTGTATAAAGGATATATAAGAAGGTTAAATTTAGTGTTAGGTCTGTTTGTGGTGTGAGGCTTGTGTAAAGGATATATAAGAAGGTTAAATGTAGTGTTAGGTCTGTTTGTGGTGTGAGGCTTGTATAAAGGATATAGAAGAAGGTAAAATGTAGTGCTAGGTCTGTTTCTGGTGTGAGGCTTCTATAAAGGATATATAAGAAGGTTAAATGTAGTGTTAGGTCTGTTTCTGGTGTGAGGCTTATATAAAGGATATATAAGAAGGTTAAATGTAGTGTTAGGTCTGTTTGTGGTGTGAGGCTTATATAAAGGATATATAAGAAGGTTAAATGTATTGTTACGTCTGTTTGTGGTGTGAGGCTTATATAAAGGATATATAAGAAGGTTAAATGTAGTGTTAGGTCTGTTTGTGGTGTGAGGCTTGCATAAAGGATATATAAGAAGGTTAAATGTAGTGCTAGGTCTGTTTCTGGGGTGAGGCTTGTATAAAGGATATATAAGAAGGTTAAATGTAGTGTTAGGTCTGTTTCTGGTGTGGGGCTTGTTTTCCAGTTAATTGAGGCTGTGGTGGCGTCAGCTTCTGGGCGGAAGGGTTATTTTAAGTGGCTTGTTAGCTTATTAAGAAGGTTTTTGTGTATTTATTAACTTTCTCTGGGGGGGCTAGTGCTGTTTATTCTTTAATTAGTAACTTTGTTTGTGTAGTATTATCTTTCCTGGTAGTCTAGTGCTCCGCTGTTAAGTTTATTGCTACTGTTTAGCTTTCCCTGATGGTCTAGTGCTGCAACATTTATAACTTTGCGCAGTTTATAAATTTTTGTAATATTATGTTTCCCGGTGGTCTAGTGCTGAGCCGTTAAGTTTATTGCTACTGTTTGGCTTTCCCTGGTGATCTAGCACTGCATCGTTAAGTTTTTTGTTGCTATTTAGCTTTCCCTGGTGGTCTAGTGCTGCGCAGCCCATAAAAGAGGTTGCGGTAATTTGAGGGCTGGTTTCTGACCGATAACGGCTGGATGCGCATGCTCAGTGGTGCCAGTGCGGCACCCTATGGATATTAAATTAAAATATTAATAAATAAGAGCGAGAGAGAAATAAGGGAATGGCTTCTTATCAATTTGCTTTTCAAGCAGCAACCCCCTAGCCTTTCATCCCTGGTATCTACTGTTGGCGTACGGTGGTAAGTAACATGGCCGTGTTGATTCCGTGGTGGTCTAGTGTGTTTGTCCGGTGTGAGTGGGGATGGAGTAAGAGGGTTGTATGGATGCTGTTCATTCCCCGGTGGTATGGTGCTTGTGTGAGATGTCTGTCTGGTTGTTTGCTTCCCTGGTGGTCTAGCGGTTTGTTGTGTGAGATGGCTGTTTGATTTTTATCCCTGGTGATCTAATGTGGTTCCATGGTGGTGCGTGGTGATGGCATAGTCTGGTTCTTATTTCTTATATGGTTTCCTGGTGGTCTAGTGCTGAGGGGGCAGAGCAGAGGGCTTGTTGAACTCATGCATGGTAGTGCAGGCATTTTTTTTTGCGGTTTGCTGTATATATAGGTTAATATAAAAAAAAAGAGAACGTGGACAATTCAGCTTGTCATTGATGCATGCTTAGACAGGTGAGGTAGGTGTGGTGGTTTAGATAGGATTAACATTAAGACAAAGGCATGATGGTGAGGCAAGAGGCTTTTTTTTTCCCCTCTGGGATTTCAGGGGGACCTAGGCAGTGGTGACTACAGTGTGTATGCCGGGAGTGCAAATGGGTTTGTGGCAGAATAAGTAGTTATTGAGATTAACTTTGTTGTGCCAAGTTTTTATTGTCATTAAGTTCTTTGTTTCTTTCTAGGTGATTATGGTGGATGCTTTAAGACAGAGATGGGCCAGTATTGTAGCACAGGCTGAAGATTTGTTCAATGCCATTCCTGTGAAGGTACCAACAACTAGCATGCAGGGTGTGACCAAGTGTACGAAGCGGCAGATGACTACAACCCGGGCATCCAGGGTGAAGAAAGCCAAGCAGACAGCATCAGCAGAGAAGGCTACAGAGGTGATGATGCCCCCTATATCAGCAGCAGGTAATAATTAATCAAGCTTGGGGGGGGGACTGCAGCAGGTGCAGAGGGTGAGGTAGGGGGCAATGAGAGTGCCCATAGAGGGCTACTGGGTAGCGGTTTGGAGGCTTTAGCGGAGTTGTGGAGGGGTTTTTGAGGATACCCTGTCCCTGTTAGATCAGGAGTTAGGGCCAGATTTCCATGAGGTAGGGTCTGATTTTGGTTTACGGACGGGGAAATGGTTGGCATCACAGGCCCTTTGACAGGAAGGGGCTCACATTTTATTGAACCCCGCACATATCTCTGTTAGTAAAGGAGAAGATTTGGAAAAAGGGAGTTTGCCGATATTTTTGAATTGATTGATGCAGATGGGGTTCAGCGGTTGACGGAAGTAGAGATGGCTAATGGGAAGGACCTGTTGGCTGCATTGGCTGCTATAGGTCGCAAAAGGGTAGGGAGGTTTCGGGCTAAGACATGGGATAATTGGGTCCTAGTTTTCATTTATTATATGGCGGTGTGTTTGGAAAGCGACATGTCGATGGCTCTTCCTCTTTTGGCTTATTTGAGGTTGAAGCCTGGTTATGCATGGTTATGGTATGACCAAAAATTTCACAAGAGTAAAGCAGTACATAAGTTTATGCATTGGGAGGTCAGACATCTGGACATTTGGGTGTCCACCATGATGGATACCAGTGGAGGGGGTAGCAGATTATCTCAGCCATCTGAGAGAGGTGCAAGGATATGTTAGGCTTTTAATGCCGGTAGGTATTCCTGGGTGGGTTGTAGATTTGCTCATATTTGCTCGAAGTGTATGGGGGCACACGCATTTACACAATGTGGGGGGGTTGGGGGTTAGGCACCACATTCTGAGGGTATAAGAGGTTGGAATAGTTCCTGTTCAGCGTTGTTAGGTGGGTGTGGTCAGGCTAATTTTCGGGGCCAAAGGGTGGGGGTCCTTTTGGTGAGATAGAGGGAGTTTTGTGGAACCATTCACCTATTAAGGTAAATGTATTGAAGGACTTATTGACACATTATCCTATGCCGGTGGTAGCGGCGGAGTTGATAGAAGGTTTTTCCAAAGGATTTTCAATTATGTCTGCATTGGTGGGGGGCAGGAGGGTGGGGTGAAATTTGAAGTCTGTCAAGGGCAGGGAGGTGATTTTGCAAGAGTTGATTGACAAAGAGTGTCAGGCTGGGAGGGTGTTGGGCCCTGTTACTCTCCTTTCCCTAACTTTAAGGTGTCACCGTTAGGTTTGGTTCCAAAGAAAAAGCAGGGTGAATTTTGCTTATTTCATCATTTATCGCATCCTCTGGGTGAGTCAGTGAATGATTTCATTCCCAGTGAAGAGGCTAGAGTAACGTATTCATCTTTGGATGATGCAGTTCGGGTCATTAGGAGTTTCAAGGACCCTTGGCTAGTTAAAGTAGATATCGAGTCAGCTTTTCATTTGCTACCTGTGAGGGAGGAGGATTGGCCGTTATTAGGCATGGTGGTAGGGGACTACTTTTATTTTGACACTGCCATGCCTATGGGATGTGAGGTGGCATGTGCTACTTTCGAGAAGTTTAGCTCAGCATTGCACTGGATATGGCAGCAGAGGGTGGAGGATCAGCAAGCCGTACACTATTTAGATGATTTTTTATTGGTGGGAGAAGGTAAGCACGGGGTGTAGGTAGCTATGCAAGAGTTTGTGGGGATGTGTGAGGCCTTGGGGGTACCTTTGGCTAAGCATATGTTGGAGGGGCCCGGTGAGGGCCTTGGAATTTCTGGGACTGATTGTAAATGCTGAGCAGGGTTTGTTTTTTTTTTTGCCTCCAGGTAAGATTGTTAGGCTGTGGGACAAGATCATTTAGGTGAAGTCTAGGCCTAAGGTTCAGGTGAAGGATGTTATGGAATTGTTGGGTTTGTTGAACTTTGCATGCAGGGCGGTGCATCCTGGGTGGACATTTTGTCAGTCTGTGGCATTTTTGTTGAAAGGACATAAGAGTAAGCACCACAGAGTATGGGTCAGTAAGTTGGCAAGAGAGGATTTAGATTTGTGGATGGAACATTTACAACAGTTTAATGGGATTTCATTTTGGCAGTTGGATTGGGTTACACAAGTAGAACTGCAGTTGTTTACTGATGCAGCTGGAGGGTCCTGAATGGGTGCTTATTTTGTGGGTCAGTGGTTTGCTGTTCCATGGCCGGAGCATTGGTGAGAGGAGTTGAAATGGGATGTTGCCTTTCTGGAGTTGATGCCAGTCTGGGCTGCTTCTGTGGTATGGCAGGATTGTTTGAAGGGGCGGAGGGCAGTATTCCATTCAGATAATTCTGCAGTGGTGAGAGTGCTAAAGATAAAAATGGCTAAAGCACCTCGCTTGTTATTTAGTCTTAGGAAATTGGTGTTGCATAGCTTGCTGATTAACTTTTCTTTTACAGGGTTGCATGTACCGGGGATTTCAAATGAGATAGCTGATAGTTTGTCTCGTTTTCAGTTCCGCAGGTTCCATCAGGTGGCTCCAGAAGTAGCTTTGCATCCATCAGTTGTCCCACCCAACATTTGTCAGATTGGGCAATAGAGATTGGCAGGTTGGTGCAACAATCATGGGCGGCATCCATGAGACAAGCCAACGGTAGGGCATTGCTTGAATTTGACAAATATTTGCATCAGTTATCTGATAAGGACTACGTGTGGTCTGAAAATGTACTATTATGTTATCTAGTCATGTTGAAGAGGCAGGGGGAAGGGCAGTGCGAACGGTGAGGGTGGCCTTAGCAGCCATTGATGTGTATACTCAGTTGGATTAGAGGATTTCACTAGGTCATGGTTGGTGAGTACAGTGTTAAAAGGGTGGGCTACAGTTGAAGGGAGCAGCAAGAATGGGAGATGGCCAGTTACAAAAAGTATTTTAAGAATCTTGTTAAAAGGGTTTGAGTAGTGTGTGGTTGTTTGGATGAGTATGTGTTGTGGTGTACAGTTAGTGTTTGAATGTACTGTGGTGCGTTTCGTGTATCGGAGTTATTGGGTTCATTGGTATGGGATGATGTATTGGTATTACCTAGGGTGGTGCATATTAGATTGCGTTCTTTGAAGACAGATCAGGAAGGGCTTGAGCCACCCATTGTTTTAGAGGAGGTGGGGGTAGCTTGGAGATGTCCAGTAGTTTGGGGAAGAAAGTTGTGTGGGGTACGGAAGGGAAGAATTCAAGGGTTGATTTTTTCAGCAGTGAGTGGTAAAGCATTGACAGGTGATCAATTGAATGTGGTTATGAGAAGGGTGCTTGGAGTGTGGGTTTGCAAGGGGACAAGTTTTCTTCACATTCCTTTTGAATGGGTGGGGCATCAGATCTGGCTAAGGAAGGTAGGTCAGTGGAAGTAATCAAATGGGTTTCTGATGGACATCCAATGCCTTATTAGTTTGTAGAGATTTTGTTTTTTAAAAAAAAAATTTTTTCCTCTCTCTCTTCTCTTAGATCAGACAGATCATCATTTTGGGCCATTCCTTCATATTCTGGGCTGCTAGGTGTGCGGAGGTTACACCCAATGGCATAAATCTTGGTTTGGATCATTTTGGCATGGTGTTAGAGGGCTAAGGTGGAGTCAAATATAAGAATTTAATGGGTTGCAGGTTAATTGGGGGTTACCTCAGGTGTTAGTAATTCATTCAGGTGGCAATTATTTAGGCAGGGTACTGAAGAGGCAGTTGCTCTGTCAAGTTCATGAGGACATTTTAGCATTGCGGAGGATGTACACGGGGATGGTTGTTAACTGATCTGAGATTATTCCTCGGTTGGTATGGAAAGGGACACATTATTTTGGCCCCATGGAGAAGGCTCGCAGTTATGTCAGTTTTAAGTTGGCAAAATATTTGGGAGAAATTGGGGTACATACGGTCTGGCATGTAGAGTTTGACAGTAAGGACCCAGTGTGGTATAGACCGAATGGTGTTCACCTCAATCATTTCGGTTTGAATTTATTTCATCTTAATTTGGGTTTGATGGTGGAGGATCTTATGAAGAAAGGTACTGTTTGAAGGAGAACAGCTCTCTAAGGGCTGGTGGGTGGAGAAGAGGGTCAGGCCTGACTCTCTTCTGTTCACCCTCTACAGGATGGTGGATATAAATTGGTATTTGTGAGGAATTAAGGTGAGCGGGTACGCTGCCTCGTCTTTGGCTATTGTATATATGGGTGAGCGGGGACGCTGCCTGTATGTTGATTGGATTGATGTTTGATAACAGTTTTGTTGTTTCCTTAGCTAACTGTATTCAAGGGGTGAGCGGAAATGCTACCCTTATGTTTGTCTTTTATGTTCAATAAAGTTACAATTTATCACAATAAAGGTCATCAAACGTCTGTGTGTGTTTGTGTACTTATTAGGACCGTGTCAAGTGAAGTTTGGCACAGACGAATTTGTCACAGGACTGTTTAATGCGGGATAGGGGGGTGTTGGGTGGTAGCTGTGTTAGATTATTTGGGTGGCTGAGAAGGGTTAGGAAAGGGTTAAGTGAGTTGGGATTTGAAGGGAAATGAGGTAGTGCTAGGGGTGTGGCTTGAAGGGTTTTTGAAAGGAAATCCACAGTGAATAAGCACATTTTGTTGTGGTCTTGTTGCCCTCCCTGCCCGACCCAACTGATTTTGGTTTGAGGCTGCTGGGCGGAGAAGAGGGTCAGGCCTGACCCTCTTCTGTTCCCCCTCTACAGAATGGTGGATGAAAATTGGTATTGCCTTTGTTGTTTATTCCAAGGTGAGCGGGTACGCTGCCTTGTCTTTGGCTACTGTATATATGGGTGAGCGGGAACGCTGCCTGTATGTTGACTAGATTGATGTTTGATGACAGTTTTGTTGTTTCCTTAGCTAACTGTATTCAAAAGGTGAGCGGGAATGCTGCCCTTATGTTTGTCTTTTATGTTAATTAAAGTTATGTTATTAAGCAATTTATCACCATAAAGGTCATCAAACGTCTGTGGGTGTTTGTGTATTTATTAGGACCGTGACAAATACATTGAGTCTCTTAAATTTACTGCATACTGTTGTAGGTAACTGAAAATATGAGTTTTTTGTTTTTACTTCTGAAGCATTTTAATTTGTACCGAACTCTCTGTTCGCCCCACGTGCTGCATTTATGGACTTCAGCATCTGTTATGTTGCTTTTGTTATGAAGTTATTTGCATTGCTTGTTTACATTTCTTACCCATGTAAAGAAAAACTACAATAATAGGATTCATTTGTAGTTAATCATATGCTTAACAGTGATGGCTACATCTCTTTTAATGATTCATTGGAAAACAGTTGCTTAATCATGTTGGAGTGAAAACATTGTTCAGACTGTGATGCACTGCTTTGGAGAGTGTTTTTTTTCTCAAATTCTGAGCGATTATGATGTATATACAAGTTCCGGGGGGGGCTGTAGGTACTTTGCCCCCAATCACCATTGTAATAATGTATGCTAACCATAACCCTGTCCCTACCCCTAACCTAACCCTACACCTTACATTAGAAAAACCCTTTTATTAACACTACTAATACACACGCTACAGGAACACACATGTACAACATTACATCTATCGCCCTCACAACCCCTTACTCTAATCCATGTATCCATTCATCCTGAAACCCTTTTCACATTTTGAACATGGAGTTGAGGTGTAACTTCAACAGCAACAATCATCTTAAGCCAAGGATTACACCACCGGGGGGGGCTAACACTGCCACGGTAGTTCATCACATGACCACCCCCCAGTGTGCATGCACCTGGGACAAAAGGTGTGCCAGGGAAAAAAAGCATAGACTGAGTCAACATTAAAACAAATTAGGAACAATTGCTTCTAGGGATGTAAGAGCTGTTAATACATTTAAGATATCAGATTCTTCTGTTTTGCAGAAAACTGTTGAGAATGGAATATGAAGAGAAATTTCAGGGAAGTTAAGTCTACAGGAAAAGAACAAACTAGAGGTTGTCTGTGCGGTATCAAGTTGGGAGTGGGAAGTTATTCTGCTTATGTTAGGTGAGATCATGAGAAAACTGGCACAGTTTATGTACTGTTGGAGTGTAACACAAATATTAAAGCTGTGCGTGTCAAAACAAAAGACGAGTGTAAAACAGCCTGTAAAGGTAGACTTATGTTTTCTGAGAGCATTTATTTGAACTAAGTCTGTATTTTCTTTTTACCTCATTTTGTAAGACTGTATCATTTTTCATAAAACCTATTTTATAAACCTTGTTCATTCTGCAAACTGGTGCCTACAGATCACTTCTGTGGTTGGAAATAGAAGAGAATATTATGGATTGCATCTTGCAGAAAACCAATTTTGTAACTGTCATATTACAAAGCTAACTGAAGTGCTCTGCCCAAGTTCCTTTCCTCTCAATGCCAGAGCAACTGTGTTATTTTGTAAAGCTGCCTGAATAGTGCTCTTAAAGAAGTGAGTATTCATTAGTGACCCTACAGTTTCTGACTATGTAGATCATTTTCTGGAATGCTTATTATCAACTAAACTAGCAACCCCTAAGTTAGAGCTGCATGATCTAAGAGGCAGTAGCAAGCCTTCACCTAAATATGTTGCTTTGCCTGCAAACAATTACAATGCCGGAGATGGCTTGATTTTTATGGTTTTGAACAGGGAATATATTTAGTGACAACAGTGTTATGCCTTTAACAACTATTAATGCTAGCCAGAAAACTGGACTTAAATGAATGCCTATGAAATGTTAACCTGCAGAATCTAATGATGCCAAATGTTTAACTATTAGACTTGGAATCCTTCTGACAATGTGTTGTTATAGCATTTGATAACTATAATACTGTGGATGAGGGAAAAGAAATGCTGGAATTGTTGGATTCAGGAAGCATGATTACAGCAGTTAAATCACAGTATGGCTGTATCATTTTTCATTAATCCCTTTAAACAGATCTTGCTTATAGGGCATGTTGATCCCTGGAGAATGCTTATGTAGTTGGAACTACAAAGGAATCCTACTATACAGATATATCTATATAGGTGTGTGTGTGTGTATATATATATATATATATATATATATATATCTATATATATATATATATATATATATATATATATATATATATGGGTTCCTATCACTTCATCGAACTGTGTATTCACCGACACTCACCTCTTCGACACCAATCCATCGACGTCCATATCATCGACAATTCCGGTAAGCGATCTTCCCCCTCACAGGACCCATGGTAGCGCTTTAAAGGTAAATTATATGGAACCACGTACACCCTGATCGGTGTTACACAGGAAGAAGCGCTACCATGGGTCCTGTGAGGGGGAAGATCGCTTACCGGAATTGTCGATGATATGGACGTCGATGGATTGGTGTCGAAGAGGTGAGTGTCGGTGAATACACAGTTCGATGAAGTGATAGGAACCCATATATATATATACATATACACACACACACACACATATACATACATATATCAGACCAAGAAGTCAACAGAACTACCTTTCCAGTTTAAAGATTATGTTTCGTTACAATAAATAGCATTCAGAAAACAGTTGAAAAGGTAGTTGATATGAAACAGATCACACTCAGTTTCTGGCTCTGTTGGCTTTTCAAATTTCAAGGCAAAAGCATTTTTCCTTACATTAAGATGCAGTATTCACTACCAAAAGGGATTCTGATACAACGGCACTTACGCAGACTTCACAACAATAAAGCGTCTCTCTTTGAAGTTCCACTGGAAGGAACACACAAACAAATCTTCTCCTTTCACATAGCTACAAATGCAGATTGATTTTCCTCTAAAGGATTCAGGCCCCTTACCTCAAAGGGATACCTTATATTATATAGTTATACCATCAATGATTGGAATTTAAAAGCATTGAAACATAGATAATCAATGCCAGAATCTTAAACAACTTTTCAAGAACCCAAAGCAATGAAAACATAAAATATTCCCCCTGCAACAGGTGACTAGTGCATGCTATACCTAACCCTAATTCTGCCCTAACCCCAGTCTTGTACCTTAGCATGAAAAAACCTTTCTGTATATCTACCACTGCATACAACACCCAGATACATACTACACACAGCAACACAAACATCCACAACAGTAAATCTACCCCCTTTACCAACACACCTCGTGTTCACGTGATTACAAATGCAGTCAACTAACTGTGCATACACTTTGTTCCGTTAATCAAATGAATATTTGACAGAGAGAAGGAAAAGTAGAAAGGTAATATATGCGTGTGTGTGTGCGTGTGTGTGCGTGTGTGTGTGTGTGTGTGTGTGTGTGTGAATGCTGAACCCTGCAGCAAAGTGGCTTTTTCATCAAGAATGAAAAAGCCGGTACAGTTTATCAAAAATCAGCTGATCGAAAAGGACCAGCTTTTTCACCAAGAGATCACAGTACAGTGAGGATATGGGCATATGTCCTTTCTCCACTATAGTGAAATCTGTGTATGTATATGTATGTATATAGATATATATATATATATATATATATATATATATATATATATATATATTTTTTTTTTTTTTGGAAGGGGGGCTTGCCACTGCAAAAAATTGTTTTGTTTTTTTCTTCGATTTTTTGCAGATCAGTGTTTATACTTTCAATGGGTAGCATTCGTTCATTGCAGGATCGACTATTTTCCATTTCAAAGGAAGTTTATACTTCCCTTCATATATCCATATGCAGATTCTGAACAGCCTTTTACACATGTTGTCCTCTCTTGTTGTTTTGTTTCACTTTATTAAATGCCTTCATTAGAAACTAAGTGCACACACATGCATAATTACTTGTGCACACTTTCTGTTTGCAAAGTGAGAACTGGCTCATAATTTCACCAGCCACATAAATAAAAAATGAACCTCATGGATAGGAGCATTTACACTATTTTTTATTAATATAAGCTTGTTTATATTTTATATAAAAAGAACAAATATATATATATGACTTCTGTAAGCATTAGCCTAAATGAGAGCAAAAAAAAAAAAAAAACTCTGGGACTCTACATGTTTTCTAATAAATATTATTAAATATATACGTAGCAATAGAAAATAACTTGCACTATTAATTTACTGATCTGCCCTAAACAATTAAATGAATCAATTCATCAGGTTTTCTGTTACATCCTGGGAAATAAGGAGACCACACGGTTTATGGAGTTGTAAGGCCTTTCTTTATTAAGAGCCTCCAGGTGCGCACCCATGCTACATCTCACAACTTCTGCAAGTCATACATACACCGGAAACAACAAGTTACCAGAGAATACAGAACCAACAGTACATGTGGAATTCCCCACAGCGCTCCTACAGTACAACAACCACATTACCAGCCCGAATACTACATTCCTCCCCTTTTAAGCTAAGACACAATTCCCTACATAAGCAAAACTAGGGAGCAAGTCCAACAATGCATTTGGTCACTTACTTGTAAATAACAGGCTAGTTATTACTGGTTACCATACAATCTACTATTTTTTGGTCTGGTAATCTATACATGCACTTTTGTTAACATTGATAGTCCTTCAAGTAACTAGGTTTAACCAGCACACGCTTAGAATGGCGCAGTGGTACCACCTTAGGTGACTCCGGTGTCACAGTTACCACTTCAGGTATCAGTGTGTCCTTCCCTGGAACGGTTGGATCCTGGGGAACCTCTCCTTCCACGTCCCGGCGGTCTCCCTCGATTGGCGATCCTCCTGCCACTGCGAGCCCTTGTTCCGAACTTAACGGTATTTCCGGGGCCGGCAGTTCCATGGCGTCCTTCTTCTGTTCGCTCCGCAGAATCTGATCTACATGTCTCCTCACCAAGAAATCTCCATTCAACCTCACCTGGTACGATAATGGACCTGTACTCTTGACAATGAACCCTGGAATCCACTTAGGTCCATAACTGAAATTTCGCGTCATCACTGCATCTCCCTCCAGAAAACTTCTCTCTCTCCGTCGTCGATCATGACATTCTTTTTGCCTCCACTGGGTCCCCTCTACCTTAGCTCGGACATTTGGATGCACCAGATCCAGCGTGGATCTTAATCTCCGTCCTTGCAACATCTCGGCAGGTGACAAACCCATGGTAGATTGTGGTGTAATACGGTAGTTGAATAACACCCTTGATACTTTTGCTGCCAAACTTCCTTCTCCGGACTTTTTCATCATTGCTTTAAAAGTCTGCACAGCTCTTTCAGCACAACCATTTGTAGCTGCATGGTAGGGTGCTGATGTGACGTGTACGATGCCATTTTTCCTCAGAAAACCCTTGAACTCTTCACTCGTGAAACATGAAGCATTATCGGATACAATAGTCTCTGGTAGTCCTTGGCTACTGAAACTCTTCCTCAAGCATTCAATGGTAACGAGGGAAGTGGGTGTTTTGACTTGATAGGCATCCATCCATTTAGAATGAGCATCCATGATTATCAAAAACATGGCCCCCATGAATGGTCCTGCATAATCTACATGAAGTCTCTGCCAAGGTCTACTCGGCCACTCCCATGGATGTAGTGGCGCCGCCACAGGCAAGTTGCGATGTTGTTGACATGTTTTACACTCATTCACAATGACTTCAATATCGTGGTCCAACTTGGGCCACCAGAAATAACTTCGGGCTAAGGCCTTCATTCGGGTAATGCCCACATGACCTTGGTGCAACTGCTGTAAAAGTGCCCGTCTTCCTGGGGACGGAATTATCACTCGTGCCCCCCACAATATGCATCCATCTTGCACACTCAGCTCTGTTTTCCTCACCTCATAAGGCCGAAAAACTGGATCCGTTTGTTGAACTGGCCAGCCTTGCTGGACCCACTGAAACACTCTAGCTAGCACCGGGTCTTTACGTGTCCATCCACTCAGTTCCCTGGCAGACACCAACGCGATGTCCTCCATCATCAAAACTCGGTCCTCCGCTTCCTGCTCTTGAAGATGCCCTGGTATCGGCAGACGACTTAGCGCATCCGCATTACTATGGTGTTTCCCGGGCTTATAAACAATCTCGTATTCATAAGCTCTCAATGTTACAGCCCATCTCTGAATGCGGGGAGAAACCATCTGCGGCACGGCTTTCATCTCGTTGAACAATGACAACAAAGGCTTATAATCAGTGCAAATAGTAAACTTCCTCCCATAGAGGTATTTGTGAAATCGCTTAATTCCAAACATTACAGCCAAACCCTCTTTATCTAGCTGGGAATAGTTTGACTCCGCTGGTGTCAAAGTTCGTGACATGAACCCAATGGGTCTCTCTTGTCCATCTGGCATCCGGTGTGCCAACACAGCCCCTAACCCATAAGGTGAGGCATCACATGACAAAATTAAGTCCTTGTGACTATCGTAGTGCACCAAAACCTCTGAAGACTGCATTAGTTCCTTTGACTGTTCAAACGCTCTGTCCTGTTCCTCTTGCCACGACCACTGAGCCTCCTTCCTTAATAGCTTATGTAAAGGAGCTAACAGTGTTGACAGATTTGGCAGGAACCTGTTATAATAGTTGAGTAAGCCTAAATAGGCTTTCAGTTCTGTAACATTTGTGGGTGCTGGTGCCTGTTGAATGGCTTCCACTTTATTTGGCAGGGGGTGTAGGCCTGATGCATCCACCTTGTAGCCCAGGAACTCTGCTTCCTTTGCCATGAAAGCACATTTACTCCGCTTCACCCTTAGACCTGCCTCCCGCAGTCGACTCAGCACCTCATTCAGCGTCTCCAGATGCTCTCGAATGTTCCTACCCGTCAACAGGATATCGTCTAAATACACAGCCACCTTCGGAATTCCTGCCACCAGTCCCTCCATTATTCTCTGAAAAATAGCTGGACTCGAGGAAACCCCAAAAGGTAAACGATTGACTTGGAACAAACCTTTGTGTGTGTTCAGGGTAACATACGCCTTTGACCCTTCTTCCAGCACTACTTGTTGATATGCCTGACTGAGGTCCAGTTTACTAAACCTTTCACCTCCCGACAGCTTTTCAAACACATCCTCCACCTTTGGCAAGGGATACTGCTCCAGCTTCGAGACTTGGTTCACTGTTAACTTATAGTCACCACAGATGCGTACAGTACCATCTGGCTTTAATACTGGAACAATTGGTGCGCCCATTCCAAACTTTACTGGTTCAATTATACCTTGCTTAGTGAGTCTCTCCAACTCAAACTCAACTTTCTTCTTCATCGCGTATGGTACAGGGCGGGGTTTGTAAAATCTTGGCGTTACGTTATCTTTCACGTGTATTTTTGCTGGTGGACCCCTCCAGGTCCCCAGTTCCTCTTTGAACACTTCTTCATTGTTCTCCAGCACCTCTTGCAAGGTCAGCCCCTGCTGTTCTACTTTATGGAGCTGTAGGCAGCCCATGTCCAGCTCCTTTAACCACACCCGGCCTAGCAGGTTTGGTCCTTTACCTGCTACCACCATGACTGGCAACTGTTTGACTTGATTTTTATATTTCACAGTCACTTTCACCATTCCCAACGTGGGAACTATTTCACCCGTATAGGTTCTCAAAGTCACTGAACAGTCCTGCAGCTTCAGAGCTTCTCTGGGCCATAACTTCCCATACTCAGCCTTTGACAGAACTGTCACACTACACCCCGTATCCACTTCAAACTGCACCATTTTACCATTTAAGTCCAACTGGGTTTTAATGGGATCAACTCTTTCCCACTTGGCCTCTTTCACGTTAAACATTGTGAACACTTCTTCGGCTTCCCTGGTTTGTTGATTTGTACCTTCACGCATGTTGTGCACATACTGCCGTTTTATTTTTCGGTTTCCCTTCCTTTCCATCATACTGCTTTTTCCCTCCCCCTTTTTCGGCTGGTCCCGAGAGGGCGTTGAGCGGCACATTTTTTTCACATGGCCCTTCTTTCCGCAAGCATGACATTTTTCAGTTAAAAAACGACAGTTCCGTGACAGATGTTCACCCCCACACCTGTAACAAGCATACTGACCAGACTTCCCTTGTGATTTATGCTCCATGACCACTTTATGCACTGGCAGTGGGGTCGCACTCCTGCTTCCAACCCCTTCCGTGGTTTTCTGTTGTAAATCACGAATGTCTTTAGTCGCTGTCTCTATGGCCTGTGCCAACTTCAAGGCCTTTTCAAACGACAAGTCAGGCTCCGCTAACAATCTGCGTTGTATGCGGTCGTCTGCAATGCCACATACGAGCCTATCTCGTAGCATTTCGGTCAGTCTGTCCCCATAATCACAATGTTGCGCCAGTTCCCTCAACACTGCGACATACTCCATTACCGTTTCATTAGCCATTCTAGTCCTTGAATTTAACTTGAACCTCTGGACTATTGCACTCGGCTTCGGGTTATAATGTGACTGAAGTAAATTCGTCAACTCTGTGAACGATTTGTCCCCCGGTTTATCAGGACTCAATAAGTTCCTCATCAGACTGTACGTCTTGCTGCCCACCGAGCTCAGCAATATGGCTCGCTTCCGACCCGCTTCCATTATCTGGTTTGCCTCAAAAAAATGTTCCAACACTTCACAATACTCCTCCCAGGTCTGTGTCTGACAGTCGTATGCAACCAGTGACCCCAACATGGAACCAGACATCACTCCAGCAGGCCCCGTCTCTTCATCGTCCGACATTAACTGCAGCCCACCGGTTTACTCGCAGCGGACTCGGAGGCATCCCATCCTCTCGTCGCCAATATGTTACATCCTGGGAAATAAGGAGACCACACGGTTTATGGAGTTGTAAGGCCTTTCTTTATTAAGAGCCTCCAGGTGCGCACCCATGCTACATCTCACAACTTCTGCAAGTCATACATACACCGGAAACAACAAGTTACCAGAGAATACAGAACCAACAGTACATGTGGAATTCCCCACAGCGCTCCTACAGTACAACAACCACATTACCAGCCCGAATACTACATTTTCCATTAATAAACAGGTATAATAAGATGAATGAAAGATAGTGTACTAAAAAAAAATATTATGAAACTAGCCATGTTGTCCAGAAGACTACAGTAGAGTTAGGCAATGTTCTATGTTATTTATGATCTGTCAACTGGGTTAGTCCCACTAGGCTAGTGGCATCTTTTCATTGGAAACCCAAGGTGGTATTTATGCTACTTAGAGTAAATTTGACCAGACAACGGAGACCTTCTACTCATTTTATATCCAACTGATCTACCACTAGCTCAGGAAAATTTGGTTTAAATTTACCATCACATATTGAACTAGAGAAATAGGATATACTGATAATTAAAGTCAGCTTATCAAAAATTAAACAGTTAAAACCAAATAAGGTTCTTGATGCAGTATGACGCACAGTAGACACTCCAGGTACAGTTAACCATAGACAGATATGACTCAATATGCCCAATCTGCCTATTCAGATCTATCAAGATTCAACCTTTTACCCTGATCTTGGGTGACTAACTTCCCAAACATAGAGTGGAAGAACTACTCTTGCCAGAACACAAATGCCCAGAGATTCCTTGATTTTGTCAATGCAAACGCCTTGGAACAGCTAGTCGATACCCCTCACAACAGGTGATAATATCTTGGACTTGGTATTAACCAACATGAGTAACTACTGCAGCATCCCTACAGTATCATCCTCCCTGGTAAGATCCGACCACAAAGTGGTCACTTTCAAAGTCACCATCTCCCCTGATCCCCCTCTAGCTAGGATCAGACATCAAAACTTCTCCAAAGCTGATTACAGCCTTCTGAGGGATGGTATAAACAGCTTCACAGCCCCCTCCCCCTCTGTAGGAACTGCCATCAATATCCAAAACTACACCAAAGCACTATACAAGCATTTGTGTAGATGCATGGAACCAGGAATACCCGGAAAGGACTAAATCATTCTCCTCAAGGAAGAGTAGTCTGGTGGACATCTGCAATAAATAAACTCTATAACCAAAGGAAAAAAATTGCTGTCCAAGACCAAGAAGGAGCAGGTGCCCAATTGGAAGCAATGTCTCCTTAGCCTAAACAAGCAAATAAGAGCACTAGTGAAATCCTCAAAAACAAACTTCGAGTCCAAATTGGCCACATCTACTAGAGACAATCATAAGGCCTTCTTCACATATGTCCATAACCTCAAAGGAAGCACTCAGATCTGTTCAGAACTGGTGGTCAAGGACACCACATATACAAATGATGCAGATATATCAAACTTGCTGGCTGACAGATTCAGCGAAAACTTTACCCCTCTGCCCCCCCAGCAGTAAATCAGGACATGCCCAGTACCTTCCCCCTTCCCTTTATATGTAGGGAACAGGTCATCACTGCTTCTCAAAGGCAAAAAATACAGCCTCCATGGGACCTGATAGCATCCCAGCCTGCATCCTACGTGAACTCAGGCAGGAACTTGCAGCACCATCAGACACCCTATTCAACCAAAGCTTTAGTACTGGCTAAATCCCAGCTGAGAGGCAGATAGCCACTGTCATCCCTTTACACAAAGGTGGAGTGTCCACCGATCTGGGAAATTACAGACCCATCAGCCTAACTAGCCTGATCTGCAAGGCCATGGAATGAATTATCATGGACCTCATTAACAAGGACATTGGCAACCTCCAAACACTTGATCCCACACAGTTAGGCTTCACCAAGGGGAGGTTATGTCTGCTAAATTTGGTTGACTTCTTTGGGACAGTAGCCAAAGCCATGAATGAGGGGAAGATGGTGGACACCACCTACCTTGACCTGACCAAAGCCTTTGACACTGTTCCCCACTCAGACATAATAGATATCTCTCAACTAGGCATCAATCCATATGTTACCAGATGCATAGCAAACTGCCTCACTGATAGAACCCACATAGTCAAAACAGGGGAAGCCACCTCAAGCAGTAGACCCATAACAAGTGGTGTATCGCAGGGTTCGGTCTTGGGGCCTCTGTTATTTAGAATATACTTTTCTGAGGTGCAGGCCAAAAGCTGGATGCTGTCATCAATTCCCCTACTGATGTGGACATCCTCCAAGAGGGTCTCACTCAGACAAATGACTGGTGCCAGATACATGGCCTCAAGCTGATTACCAGAAACTGCATCATCGTCATCCCCTTTGGGTCGAATGACATCCCCAAAAATGATCACATTAATAACAACATCCTAAGTACTCAATCAGTCATGGGGGATTTGAGCACCCAGGTTGATAGCAACCTGACTTTTGACCACCATGTTGCTTCCATTGTATGGAAAGCCTTCTGCATGGCCCACGTCATAAATAAGGGTATCTCATCCAGGGACAAGGAGGTCATAACATCCCTGTATTCTTCCCCTGTAAGTCCCATTATTAAATAAAATTCCCCTTTCAGCATGTACCTTGCAAAGCACCTGCAGCAGCTGGAGAGACCACAGAGGTTCTTCACCAGGAGAATCCAGGGCCTCAAACATCTACCATACACAGGCTAAAAGCCCTATCCCTCTACTCAGTTTCATACAGACTTCTCAGGGATGACATCTGTCTGACATACAAGGAGATCATGGACCCCACCTTGATGGAACTGCTGCATATCTGCAAGTCAAGCTCCACTTGAGTAACCCGCATGTGTGGCCTCAACTTGGTCTGTGACATCAAGAAAACTTACTGGCAAGACAGATTTGTGTCCCAGAGACTCCCCCATCTATGGAACAGACTCCCTCTCTACATCAAGCAGAGTAACTCTTTACCCCTTTTAAAGTGCAACCTGGATAACTGGATGGGAAACAGAAAATATACCCCTGGGATTTCACCCACGTCCCTGCTGGACAGGGGCATCAGGTAATGATTTGTCTAAACATGGGCTAAGCTCTTGGCTAGGCTTATAATGGCCTCAGGGCCAATAGCTTAGTAACCTCCTATGATCCTATGCTCAAAAATGATTTCAGGGAGTGAAAGTATGCATCAGATTATATGTTATATGACATGAACATTTAATGTGGAAACTCTTGGATGCAAGGTTAAAAAGTACCATCCATTCTGTAATGAAAAAACCTACCTCCGTCAAAATCAAACAGAATGTACAAAATAATAGATGCATTTAGATTTTTTTATATAACAGTATATCTATCCACCTGCTCCACAATTTGTCAAGGTAAGTACATTCTTACCACTAAAAGCAGATAAATTTTTAATAATTTCATGCAGTCAAATGCAATAAATCACTGAATTAAACAAACTGCTCCAACCAACCTCTCAAGCAATCAGTAGAAAATACCAGCATAGTGCAGAGGTCTATATTATTTTGTCAAAACAGCACAACAGTGAATGCCATTTCAATGACAAACAGAAAACTGGAAACAGTGAAAGCTGAGGTCAGCGTGATTTTTTTCCTAGAGAAAAAAATCACTTGGTTCTTGCTGTGACACTGCCCTTTACCCCACTGTAATGCGATCTCGGAGTTGGTATATTTAGTTAGGGGTGGTGTGGGGGGTACAGTCCCCTACACTGGGTGGTGTGGGGGGTGAAGCCCCCCACTTTGAAATGTTTTAACTGGTGTGTTGGGTCTTGTTGGTCTACTATTTTTTTTCCCTAGGAAAAAAATTGGTGACCTGGGCTTTCACTGTTTTTGCAGTTCGCTGTTTGTTTGTTGTTGAAAAGGCACTCACTGTTATGCTGTTTCGACAAGATAATATAGACCCCAGTACAGTCGTACCCCTGCAACAGCAATGGCACATTTATACAACCATTAACATGAACTTCACCAGTGCCAAGGTTACTGCAAACAAAACCACTGTCTACTTCTCTAGCTGCAACCAGAAGAGCACCTATATCGCACTCACAGAAATAAAAAGAAAACTGAATAGGTTTATTGGAATAAACAAACCCAGTCAAACAGCAAGATGCAGAACTCATTCATTATTTTATTGATGCATTCATCAACATATCATATGTCAAAGTAATACCTCATGTCAAGAAAAAGAAACAAATGTAGGAATTCATGCTTGTGGGGTTGCCATGTCACAAAGTAGCATCTATTAAGATTTGGAAGACGACCGTATTACATAATAATTACATAATGCACCTAGTGATGAGTAGTATCCAAGTTCACAAAGATGTAGACTCTCACTCTGCTAATGGAAAACATAACAATACATCTAACAGGAAAAGGATCGAAAAATAAATCCCCTTTCAAACCACAGTCAGCAATCTGTCAAGCATGCAAACTGTCAACGTGACCTATAAAAAACAAGGTACACACAAACAACTATAGAGACAAAAGACCTGTCATCTATATAGTTAGAGAAGCCAAATAAACAGCTTAGGGTAAGATCTATACAGTATTGAGACAATAAATCATGCCATGCTTCAACTAAGGCAGGAAGCTGACTATTTTGTAACTAAAAAAACTTGGCATTTTTTTAGAGACTCGTGGAATTTTTGGGGGTAGAATTACTAATAAATTATGGAAAGAAATGAATTTGATTTTTAACAGTTGATGTTACAGATTTGTTTACTTGTATACCTCAGAATATTGGTATGGATTTTTTTTTCATGAAGCTTTAGTAGAGTGTACTTTTCTCAGAGTGCTGGGAATCAATTTCATCATGGAAAGCATGAATATATATTTTAGATAATAGTTATATTTTTTGAGGCTGAGCTATACAGGGATGTAAAAGGGGTTGCAATGGCCTATTCCTGTGCCCCTGTATTTGAAATTTAGTACTGAGGACATGGGAGAAAAAAATCCTATTTACATCTGAATGTTACACCTACTGCAACAGATGCTACAGATACTTGGAAGCTATTTTCGCTTTTTGGGAAGGCACAGTGAAGATGGCTTATGATTTTATTAACTATATCAACAATATTATTCAATTTTTAAAATTTACATTCAGCTTGCATTCTAAAGTAGTTCATTACCTGGACACTATATTTTAGTGTATACGTTGGTTTTCTGCCAGGTATTTACAGGAAGCAAACTTTTTAGCAATACTTAAATGTAAAAGTTCCAACTCTTAAACATACAGAAACAGCTTGATAAGAGGACATTTTATTTAATTAGCAAGAATGATTTATGAAAACGAGTTGGAATATAAAGATCTTATGAGACCGTTATGATTAAATGCCAATACCCCCCACTCTTGCAGCAATGAATCTGTTTCTATTATTCAAGTTTTACAAATGATTCTTGCTAAGTTATGCTGTTTTTATTAGTGTTCTTGGAGATTTTTAAGGCATCTGTAATGATTTTTTTACTACTTAAAAAATATAGTCTATCTAGATGGGTGGGTATTTTTATGGTACTGTTGCTTTAAAAACTAAGATTAATGGAATATTTGCCTTATAAAATGAAGTGGGCATTACTTTATAAACTGTTCTGATGAAGTTCTAACACTCTGTGAACAAAAGAGTTTGTTCAACGTTATTTATTTACTGACATTTGTTAAATTAAACAAGAATTTGTTATTGTTTATCTGTCTTCCTTGCCTATCTCTTCATACCATTTCTCTTTCATTATTTGTGCTTTCTGATGTGGAATGCCTTTAGTTTTTGGTCAGAAAAAAATATCCCAACAATAATGTCCATCGGGCATTTTTAGATACAAGGAAAACTTCAGAACTGTAATCCATTCTTCAACACCATCTTGTTTAAGGAAAAAATGAATCATTCTTGCCTCCTGTGCCACACAGTTTTAGAATCCTGTAAAGAATTTAATGTATCATATCACCAATTTATTATAAATAGAAGTTATGTTCTTACCATAACGTTCCATGTTAGTTGTCTTCTCGCCTTCTTCTTGCTGGATGGGTTCGGAGCCGACCTCGGCTCCGACTCGGCCACTCTAAAAGCTCGAGAGTTGGTTCCACCGGCTCGAGGCTCCCCTTATATCCCACAATGCTAGGCGAGAGTTACCTCAGATCTCGTTTGTAAGCTAACCCCAGCTTATAATAGTAACAGAATAACTCTAACAGAGTCCACCTCTAACAACAGGAAGAAAGAAGGGTGACCTACATCCTGATCCAGGAAATATGCACAACAGCATATGCCTAAGAAAGAGGTGGTAGAAAGAGAGGTCATAATCACAACTCCTCTAGGTCTGTCCAGGCCAGGGGAAGGAGGGTGGGAAGAAGAAGGCGAGAAGAAGACAACTAACATGGAACGTTATGGTAAGAACATAACTTCTATATGTTAAGTTGTCTATCTCGCCTTCATTCTTGCTGGATGGGACAGCGTCCCTAGCACCTTGTCCCGGTGGCCTAACGGAACAGACTCCTGAGAACAGTGGAACCAAAGTTAGCTCTATGCCTAGAAGCTAAGTCCAACTTATAATGAGAAATGAAAGTGTGAAGAGTAGCCCAAGTAGCCGCTGCACAAATGGTGTCAATAGGCAGTCTGTCTTGGAAGGCTAAAGAAGTAGCCAAAGCTCTGGTGGAATGGGCCTTAGGTTTATTAGGCAGTTTTTGGTGTCTAATTTCATATACAAGGGAAATCAAAGATGTTAGCCATCTGGATAATGATACCTTTGAAACTGAATGTCCCTTTCTGCTTTCCGCATAGGAGACAAACAGCTGATCAGATTTTCTGAATTGTTTTGTTCTATCCAAGTAGTACCTCAATTGACGATGAACATCCAGGCAGTGTAATTTTTGTTCAGACCTATTGGAATATTCTGGAAAAAAGACAGGGAGGTCAATGCTTTGATTTAGATTTGAAGTCGAGACCACCTTAGGCAAAAAGGACGGGTTAGTTCGTAAGGAAACTCTGTCCTTATGAAACAATAGATAAGGAGGTCGACAGCTGAGTGCTTGAGGCTCTGAAACTCTTCTAGCTGAAGTAATAGCTACCAGAAAGAGAGTCTTCCATGATAGCAATTTTAAAGAACAGGATGCTGCAGGTTCGAAAGGGGGTAGAATCAAAGAAGTAAGAACTAAATTTAGGTCCCAAGGAGAAGGAGGATTTCTTATAGGAGGTCTGAGAAGAAAAACTCCTTTCAAAAATGCTTTGCAAAGCTTGAGGGACATTAAGGCAGATTCAGAAATACCCACATGAAAGTTAGAAATAGCTGCCAATTGAACTTTAAGAGTAGAGGGAGATGAACCTTCATGGAAGAGTTCAGCTAGAAAATCAAGGACTATTTGGATGGAAGCAGTGAAAGGATCTATGTCCCTTCCTTGAGCCCAATATGTGAAGCGTTTCCACTTACTCAAATAAATCTTCCGAGTGGAAGATTTATGGGAAGCTATCAAAATATCTCGAACGGAGTGAGATAATTGGGGAAGCCTGGCTAAGGTTGGAACTGGAGGAACCAAGCAGTGAGGTTCAGAGAGGGGAGGGAGTGATGTAACTGACCCGACTGATGGATCAAAAGATCTGGAACTAGGTCCAGATGCCACGGTCGCTCCAATAGAAATTGATGTAGAAAGGGGAACCACACCTGTCGAGGCCAGTACGGAGCAATGAGGATCAATGAGGCCTTCTGAGCGATAGCTTTCTGTATCACTTGAGAGATTAGTGGGAAGGGAGGAAATGCATACAGAAGTCCCCGGGGCCAAACTTGGACTAGAGCGTCTCTGCTGGGTTGGCCTGGTAAAGGGAATAGAGTGAAATATTCTCTGCACTTGCTGTTTTGGGGAGTAGCAAAAAGATCGCAGCAAGGCTGACCCCACTTGAGGAAAATTTCTCTCACAACAGAGTCTTTCAGAGACCACTCGTGAGGCATGAGGATAGCTCTGCTCAACTTGTCCGCAATTTGATTGGACTTCCCGGGGATGTGCGTTGCTATCAGAAACCGCTGAGAAGAAATCGCCCATTGCCACAATCTGAGTGCTTCTCGACACAGGGGGTATGACCTGGTTCCGCCTTGCTTGTTGATGTACCACACTACAGACATATTGTCTGTCTGGATTGCAATCGTTCCCAAGGGAAGAGAGTCTTGAAGGGCTTGCAACGCTAAAAGCACTGCTCTCATCTCCAGAACATTTATGTGCAAGTGGCATTCATTTGGTTGCCATGTGCCCTGGACCGTCCTGCCCTGATAATGCCCCCACCCGATCAGGGAGGCATCCGTTGTCAGAGTAGCAACCGGAGGGTGGAACAAAGGGTCTTCCCAACAAGAGCTGAGGGAAGACATCCACCACATGAGATGATTTTTGCACGCCTGCGTGATCATAATGGTGTGAGACATTGGAAGTTGCTGGTATGACCATTGTGTAAAGAGCATCCATTGAAGGATCCGCATGTGGAATCTGGCTAATGGAAGCAGAGGTATGGCCGCCATAACTCCCAACACTTTCAGAACTAACCTGGCTTTGATTCTGTTGTTGTTGAAAAGGAGTGAGACCAGTTTGTGAATGTCTGTTATTCTCTGATGTGTTAGTCTCGCAGACATGTCTACTGTGTCTAGATTTGCGCCTATGAAAGTAATAGCACGACAAGGCGACAAAACAGACTTTTCGCAATTTATTGAAATGCCTAGCTTTTGACAAATGCAAAAAGTGTAATCCCTGGCCATCAGAAGGAGATGCTTGGTGGGAGCTGTGAGGAGCCAGTCGTCCAAATATAGAAACACCTGGAATCCTTGTCGTCTCAGGTGAGAAGCTACCACTGCCATGCATTTGGTAAACACCCGGGGGCAGTGGTGAGACCAAAGGGCAGGGCCCTGAACTGAAAATGACTGGTTCCCAGCCTGAAGCGGAGGAATCTTCTGGAGCGTCTGTTCATTTTTATGTGATAGTACGCATCCTGAAGGTCTATAGAGCACATCCAGTTTCCTTTTCCCAATAGGGGAAGGATGGACTGCAGCGTGACCATCCGAAATCTTGTTTTCTTGACTGATCTGTTCAAGACACTGAGATCCAAAATTGGTCTCCAGTCCCTGTTTTCTTTGGAACTAAAAGAACCTTGAGTAGATTCGGATCCTTGCTGGTCTGCTGGAACTGGCTGAATTGCTCTTTTTGCAAGCAGTTTTGAAATCTCCAAAACCGCTAGATCCCTTTGAGCGGGTGGAACATCTGGAAGGGATTTTTTTGATTGATTTGGAATGCGAAGAAAGGGGATAGAATAGCCTTCGGAAATGATGGACTGTACCCATTTGTCTTGAGTCAGGGATAGCCAGGCTTCTGGGTACAGTGACAATCTTCCCCGACTGCCTCCGAAGGTGGGCAGTCGGGCAACACCTCAGGGATACTGAAAGGGCTTGTCAGAGAAGGTTTCCCGATTGCCCTGGTTCTGCGGACCCCCCCTGCCCCTAGGGCGACGTCTACCATTGTTATTCCCGCCTCTGCCTCTGGCGCGGAACCGACTCTGTGCGTCAGGCGAAGTCCCTTGAGATTGTTTACGGAACCACATCTTTCCACCTTTCTGGCCTTTGGGGTAAGGCCTAGAAGGAGTAGAAAAATGGACTCCGACGGCAGAAAGGGTCTTGCCATCAGTTTCGCACCTAGTCAAGGTTTCTTTCACTTGAGGACCAAAGAGAGATGATCCATCAAACGGGGAGTTAGTGAAAGACGTCTTGAAGGGGTCCGCAAAATTGCATAGCCGCATCCAGGCATGCCTACGTAAGGCCACACCTGTCCCTGCGGCTCTACTCGCTCCATTAGCCGCGTAAGAAAGAAGGCGCATGGAGGAGTTGGTTATGGAGTTAAGGGTAGCCAGCTGCGTGTTCATCTTATCTTGAAAACCCGCAGCTGTAGGGTCCTTTAACATTTCACTCGCTTCCTTGATCAAGTCCCTTTGAAGACGAGTAAAATGGCATAGTTAGTTCAGCGAACGCATGGTAAATGTCGCTGACGAGAACATCCGCTTCCCGTACCTGTCCATGGACCTAGATTCCTTGTTAGGTGGATGGACAGGTACTGAAGGATCAGCTAGCTCATTCTTAGTGGCAGCAGCTACCACCATAGCATCCACAGAGACTCCTTTCGTCAAGAACTGTTTGTCTGCTGGTGCCGTTATGAACTTGGAGGGTCTCCTGGGAGTGGGGTCCACTGAATCAGGAGCCGTCCATGCCTTCTTAGCAACCACCTGCATGAGGGGGTCAAAGGGGGGGGACACCCAGGAGGTGGAAGGGCGAGAGCCAAACGCCTCAAGATACACAGATTCATCCTCCAAAGGGTTGAGGGCTGGCCAATTTCCCCTCTGCTTCAGGATCTCTAGAATGTCTGCAAATGAGACATCTTCAGAAGGGGAACGGGGGGAACCCTCAGAATCATCTAAATCTGTGTCAGACGTGATGGACTCAGGTGAGTCAATGTGTTTCCTCTTACACTTCCTCTTCCGAGGGGGCTCTTCTGCCAAATCAGGAGAGGCCTCGGAAGAGGATGAAATCCCCACAGGGGGTTCCTGAGGAGCTGGCTCTCTGCGGTCTGGGATGAGGGAGTGAGTCGACTTGACCTGAGGCACCGTAGAGGGAGGGGCGGACGGAGCCGACTGTGGAGTAGAGCCAGGCTCTAACACACTCCGCATGACCTCGAATGCACCCCTGTCAGGCAAAGCCAGAGGTCCCCGCTCCGAGAAGCTAAGAACCCCCCTCGGCACCGACAGTGATGGCTCCGAGGCCGATGTCGGAGCCGAACTCACCAGCGCCGAAGCACCGAGAGGGAGAGGGGGGTCGGACAAGGGTCCGATGCCACTCACCCCCTCGGAGCCAACAAGGGAAGTCCGGCGCCGAGATTCTTCTAAGGAAGAAATCGGAGCCGACGGAGCCGAAGACAATTGTATCGGCTCCGACGCTATCACAGTCTCGGTTCCGACGCGACCCGGCTCCGAGCTCAAGAGAGTCGAAGGAGGAATATATTGATGGACCGGGGCAGGCATCGACTGATGAGTCGGGCTCTGAAGCATCTGGGCCAGTGCCTCGGACTTAAGAAGTCGACTCACTACCCTCTGAAGGTCATGATCCGACAGCCTCGATGACCTAGAGGAGTGAGATCTTTGGCTCCGTTCAGACAGCAGGGGAGATCCTGGAGCCGAATGAACGGAGCCAAGGGATGGTGACCTGGACCTCTTCCTAGTTGTCGGCTCCGAAGGTCTGGTCGGAGCAGACACGGGAATTTCTAATACCTCGGCTCCAGCCAGAGCCGAGGGAACCACAGAAACTGTGGACTGAGACTCATCGTCTCCAGCCGGAGCCGATGTAGACAGAGGTTTAGAAACCTTAGGTCTCGGCTCAGTTGTCGGAGCCGAAGACCTAGATGCCTTAGAGGGCTTCCCTGTAGATACAGAAAGGGAATCCTCTGGCTTGAGTAAGCCCCTTAAAATTAACTTATTTTTTCTTTCCTGCAGGACCCTGGGGCTGAAGCCATGGCACACAGCACAGGAGTCCTGCAGGTGCAAAGGTCCCAGACAGTAGACACAAGAAGTGTGAGCGTCTGTCAGAGACATTTTCTGACAGCACGCATCACACTTCTTGAATCCGGAGACCTTTGCTTCTTTAGACATCTCAAAAGGTGTAATCACACACACAGTCACAAACACACTAATTACACCCTGTCTAGTTTAAATTATAATAAACCACTAACTAGGTTTTTAAAATAAGAAAAATAACACACACACTCCACTAGGGAAAGAAAAAAGGCCTGTAGGCCCAAGGGAAGAACTTAAAGTTCTTGAGGGAAAAAAACAGGAATTTTTAAGAAAGGGGATAAGAATTCCTCTAAACTAAGGGAAATAAGTAAAAATATTAAAATTAAAGGGGTTTTAATAGACTAACTTCACAAGAAAAGTCACTTACCAAGAACCGGTAGAAAACTAACACCTCGATAGCTGTAGCGGCAAACGAGATCTGGAGGTAACTCTCGCCTAGCATTGTGGGATATAAGGGGAGCCTCGAGCCGGTGGAACCAACTCTCGAGCTTTTAGAGTGGCCGAGTCGGAGCCGAGGTCGGCTCCGAACCCATCCAGCAAGAATGAAGGCGAGATAGACAACTTAACATCGTATTATACTTCAAAAGCTTTCTTTGCTAATAAATACAGAAATTACAACATTAGATGTGCAGTTTGGCAAGCAGCCATCACACACCCTATCCTCAATAACAGTTTTCCTGTTCCTTGTGTGGCGTTGCCCGGAATAGTTTGTTGCCCGGACCTCCTCCTCAAGTGTCATCACTCTGTCTGCATTTGTCTGTCATTTATGTCTGTTTTAGAGTTTCATTCCCTTTTTCCTTCCCCACACCTTTACCATGAAACTGTTCCCCTCTAGCACTCTCAACTAAAAAAAAGGGTGCCTATCCTAAAAAAATTATTAATATTATGCCACAAACTTGTAGAAGAGAGAGAATGTGAGGAAAATCAAATACGTACCTTCTCACTCTTCTTCAAGTGTGGTCACCTTGACAGGACACAATCAATCTTTCATGCTCAATATTCTGAGCACTGATCAGTTATTCACTGAAAAAATAATAGGGTCCCCTAAACAGGCTACTGGCCTAGCCCCCAGAAAACAACACCTTAAGATCATCTATGTGCTCTGCATATTTACAATCACAGCAAAAGTGTTATTCTAATAGCTAAATGTGGTTATGCCTGGTTAACATATCCTAGTCTGATAATACAAATAAACCGGGTAAAAGCAAAACCAGTAGCACGCCAATAAAAATGAAAGATTTATTGTAGTGTTAAGCACTTTTCGTTTGCTCTTTCCGCAAACTTCTTCAGACAACTTAAAAACTCAATCAGGGTATATATATATATATATATATATATATATATATATATATAAAATATATATATATATATATATATATATATATACCTTCCACAAATTGGTTATCCAATTAATTAATTAATCAATTAACATTTTCAAGCAACAGTGCTTCTTTGATTTAGAAACCATCCACTGAAAATTAAAAGCATTCATAAAAATATAAACAAACACCCTAAAATCACAAGAAGTGTATTAACTACAAGTTGTAAACTGTATGTACTTATATAGGCTTGTGCTATAGTGAACTATAATACTAATAGTCAAAAAACCTAACTATTACAAATTCAACATTCATTTTACTGCTTATATTATCTGATAAAATGTTATACAATTTATATTAGAAAGCAGTTGTACTTAGGAAAATTAATCTATAAACAATCCTAATACTCTAATACACAAAACGTACTGAGTCAACTTAAGATCATCTCATAAGACTTTTAAGCTTTAACACACTACTCAAGCTACATGTTTTGTTGATACCTGGTGGATTGTAAGCATTTAGTCTGATCTGTCAGAATAACTCCTTTTCTTCCAGTCGAAGTGGTAAAGGACCACCTCTTTCATCAAAAACTGGCTGATCAATAACTAAAAATCTAAATTGATGCCCTGGAAATTCTGCTACATGTTTAGCTAGGGCATTATCTTGCTTATTCTTATTGATGGCGTAAGAATGCTCATACATACGGTCGCAGAGTCTCCTCTGCATCTTACCGATGTAGAATGCCGGGCATCCTTGGCATTGAGCTAGATAGACTACCATCTTGGTGTTACAATTAGCCCTGCATTTTAATTTATATTGAAAATTTTGTATTTGAAATCTGTTAGATTCTATTACTAACTTACAATAATTGTATTTCTGGCATTTGTACATACCTGTAATTTTTGGTTGCGTTCTTTTTACGAGCAACAAATATGTAAAGATTCCTGGTCATTTTTAGAGAAAGTAAAAGGCTTGGATTTTCATCCAAACCATAATTTTCTCACTGTGGAAGTGAAAGACCTCTATACCAGTATAACTCATGATACTGGTATAGATTGGGTAACCCAAGTACTAATTAAGAACAGAACTCCAAAAGAGGAAATTTCACTTGTGATCGAACTCTTGGAAATTATTTTATATAACAATCTTTTTATGTTTGGAGATAACTTTTTTCTTCAAAAAACAGGTGTGGCAATGGGCTCTCCTTGTGGTGCTAGTATAGCCAATCTAGTGATGGCCCATTGGGAGTCCGAGTACGTGTTCAAAAAAGACAGTATTAAAAATAGATTGGTTTTCTACACGTGGTACCTAGATGATATTTTTATTTTGCTTAATGGTGACGAAGAATTTAGTGAGGCAGTAGTAAATATCTTTAATACCTCAACCGAGTTTCTTCGGTTTACTTCTACTTTTGACATCAATACGATAGCCTATTTAGACATCTGTTTAACAAAAAACTATAATTTGAAATGTTATGAGGCCAAAATATACTGGAAGGAAACATACTCTAATACCTTCCTTCATTATACGAGCTGCCACCCTTTTCATCAGAAACGTTCAGTAGTTAAGGGCCAATTAGTGCGAGCAGCTCGCATTGTCTCCACTGAGTATGATTTCCAAGAGGAATGCCAACTTTTGAAAACAATGTTCACACATAGAGGATACCCTTTGGAATTAATTTCTGAATTAATTTCTGAAGTTAGTTATAAACGAGCTAAAGGAATGTACAAACCTATTTTGGCTATGGAAAAGAACTCCACAACACAAGGTTTACCACTAGACAATACAGGAAGTATTGCATTAGCTGAATTGAGTAGCCCAATCACACCTAATACACTAGGAAGTAAGTTTATTACTACTTACAATATATTTAGCCATCATTGTATAGCTATACCACGTAAAAATTGGGGCATTTTTACAAGTAATTCAAGTATACTGAATAAACTAGGAGAATACCCTGGCACTATATTCAAGAAAGGTAGGAACCTGAAGGCTCTATATGAGCAACGTAAGAAGATGCAACCAAAAATTACAGGTATGTACAAATGCCAGAATTGCAACTATTGTAAGTTAGCAATAGAATCTAACAGATTTCAAATACAAAATTTTCAATATAAATTAAAATGTAGGGCTGATTGTAACACCAAGATGGTAGTCTATCTAGCTCAATGCCAAGGATGCCCGGCATTCTACATCGGTAAGACGGAGAGGAGACTCTGCAACTGTATGTATGAGCATTCTTACGCCATCAATAAGAATAAGCAAGATAATGTCCTAGCTAAACATGTAGCAGAATTTCCAGGGCATCAATTTAGATTTTTAGTTATTGATCAGCCAGTTTTTGATGAAAGAGGTGGTCCTTTACCACTTCGACTGGAAGAAAAGGAGTTATTCTGGCAGATCAGACTAAATGCTTACAATCCACCAGGTATCAACGGAACCTGTAGCTTGAGTAGTGTGTTAAAGCTTAAAAGTCTTATGAGATGAGCTTAAGTTGACTCAGTACATTTTGTGTATTAGAGTATTAGGATTGTTTATAGATTAATTTTCCTAAGTACAACTGCTTTCTAATATAAATTGTATAACAATTTATCAGATAATATAAGCAGTAAAATGAATGTTGAATTTGTAATAGTTAGGTTTTTTGACTATTAGTATTATAGTTCACTATAGCACAAGCCTATATAAGTACATACAGTTTACAACTTGTAGTTAATACACTTCTTGTGATTTTAGGGTATTTATATTTTTATGAATGCTTTTAATTTTCAGTGGATGGTTTCTAAATCAAAGAAGCACTGTTGCTTGTAAATGTTAATTGATTAATTAATTAATTGGATAACCAATTTGTAGAAGGTATATATATACCCTGATTGAGTTTTTAAGTTGTCTGAAGAAGTCTGCGGAAAGAGCAAATGAAAAGCGCTTAACACTAGAATAAATCTTTCGTTTTTATTGGCGTACTACTGGTTTTGCTTTTAGCCGGTTTATATCCTAGTCTGACATAGACTGTGCAACATAAGAAAGATACAAGTGCTGAAATAAATTACTTTAATAAGCAAAAAAGCACAGTACTCTGGCATATTCATCATCTTTTCACTCATCCACTCTCATTTCATTTATGATTTTGTTTGCAATGTTCAGTTACCTGAAGACTAAACTATTAAGACATTTAAACTGATTGACGTAACAGTAAATGCTTTAAAATTTGAAAAAAATACATGGCTGAATAGTGTCATCACTAAATAATGGCAACTGTACTTCTTACAAGTTTAATTTCTGCTAAGAAGTGAAACAAAAGAATTCTGCAAACTGACGAAGACCCCAATCTACAAATACTCTAATACTTATTTCATGAAGTCATGTACTAGGCTATGGAATATTAACAAAATGACAATGTGTGTGTGTGTGTGTGTGTGTGTGTGTGTGTGTGTGTGTGTGTGTGTGTGTGTGTGTGTGTGTCTGCAGTGTCAGTGGTACAACAGGTAGCACACTCACCTTTGCTGCAGTGGGTTGTAGTCCCGCACCAGGTAGATTACTTGCTAGCATTGCAGTGCAGCATAAAGGGGGTGCCGCATTCCTGAATGTGTTTTCCTTTGGATGAGACATTAAACTGAGGTCACATCAGTTTGAGTTGGTAGTATCGCAGGTGGTTGCAAAAGATCCCATGGAACCTATCAAAAAGTAGGGGAAGTACCTTGATGCCTTGGCCAAATTTCCCCTAGAAGTATAAATACCACCTCAGATCTCCCTTATACAGAGGTCGCTAGCTTACTGGGAGTAATGTGGTTAACAACGTGCGTGTGTGTGTGTGTGTGTGTGTGTGTGTGTGTGACCCCACTTTGCAAACGATACCTCAGGCTTCTTTCCACGTTTCTGTTCCAGGTATACTTGTTGCACACGACCCTGGTATGCACACGACACTACAGGATTCAAATGGCACCCCTCCTGGTTAACTGCTCTACCTTTTTAATGAAAATGAAGACGCACACAGCACCTTGCAGGACTACTGTTGTTACATTATTATTGGATAGGAACTGTTGTGTTAATTTAAATAAACTATTTGAAGTAAAGTATTTAAACAATGTTAAAATGGTTGCTTGCATTAATGAAACATGTCATTCTGAAGAAGTCTTGATATTAAAGAAGACAAAAGCGCTAAATTAACACAGAGTGTGAATAGAGACCTAGGGAACCAGGTGGATTGTAACCTCTCCTTTGATAACCACATGTCTAAGGTGGTTATAACATCCTTCTACATGGCCCACCTTATCACAAAGGGGTTTGCATCTAGAAAAAAGGAAGTTATTGTCCCCCTCTACTCATGACACATTAGTCCCATTATTGAGTACAATGCCCCATTCGGGATGTACCTTACTAGACACCTGCAACAACTGGAGAGGCCTCGAAAATACTTCACCAAGAGGATACCAGGCCTAAAACAGATACCCTATGCCACCAGGCTAAAAAACTTCAACTGTATTCAGTGGCATACCGGCTACTCATAGGTGATCTCTGCCTGACATACAAGTCTATATCTAATCCAGAATTGCTGGGAATGCTTCACCTAAGGAAAACCTAATCTACCCGAGCTACATGCTCTAGGGACCTTAACCTGACCTCAGCAATAAACAGGACTTTTTGGAGGAACAGATTCATGTCCCTGAGACTCCCCCTGCTCTGGAAAAAGGTCCCCATATATGTGAGGTAAAGATCCTCATTAGCGCTCTTCTAGAAGAATCCTGATGAGTGGAAATGAGGAAATTCGCCCGGGAATCACTTCTGTGGACCTGCTCGACAGAGGCGCAGGTAACTAAATCACATGGGAGGCACAAGCCGAAACGTTTGGGCTAGGCTTAATTATGCCCTAGGGCCAATAGCCTAGTACCTTCCTATGAACCTATAATACAAGATTTGCTTGTGTTTTCCTTTTAATTCTTTTTGAATGCTTTTGTGTCATGAAGTTTGTTCTTAGTTAGTGAAATTTATCTTTATTTTTAGTGCGTTTTTTTACCAGCTCTCTCTCTCTCTCTCTCTCTATATATATATATATATATATATATATATATATATATATATATGGATTCACTTTAGAAGCTCGAAATGCTGAAATATCGGATTTCAGTATTTTGCGCCCATAAAGTCGAATCCTGCAAAGAATGAAAACTCAAACGCGAAATTCAAAATCTCACATACCGGAGATTTTGAATTAGCACTTCTGCTACACACAAGCACACATCTGCCTCCCTACACACAACACAAGCTCTGTCCTACATAAAAGCAGGGGGGCAAGCCCCCCTGCACCCGCTACACCATCCCTACTTATATATTCTAACTCCGAGGTCGCACAACATACAAAAACACACAAAACACCACCACACAAGTTACATTCTCCTCGTACACACACATCACAGTAACAAAACCCACTAACACACACCACAGCCCCTACCCAAAACCCTTAACACATAAGCACTTACTTGAATCCATAACTACAGCGAAACATCAGAAGCGCTAATTCAAAATCTCCAGTATGCGAGATTTTGAATTTCGTGCTTCTGAGTTTTTGTTCTTTGCTGGATTCGACTTTATGGGTACGAAATACTGAAATTTGATATTTCAGTATTTTGAGCTTTTAAAGTGAATGCAGATATATATATAGAGAGAGACAGACACGCACACACACACACATCTGTGTGTATGTGTGTTATCATTCAGAGGGTTGAAGTCTGATTGACCAAGGTTTTCAAAAGTTAAATTTTTTCATTCCTTTTGAGTTCTGCTTAGCTACAAATTAACTGATGTTTGATTATTATTCACTTGGTTATAACAAGGAAACATTATTCGTTTAAGATGTGCTTCTTATAAAAGGATAACATCTAGTTTAACAATGACGTGCTCATGCACTGACAAGGATAATTCGACATTAACATGATACTACAAGAACTGAGCTAATAGCAGTAATAAGAGTGGTACAGAATGAGGACCACAAACGGGAAATCAGTTACTACATTATCAGGGAAGGATATTATTTTTACTTAAAGAAATATTACCCCGAATCGAATATGTTTCATTTAACAAAATCTTGTGGATTGAAAGTATGATGTACTTTACTAAAGTCTGTTGTTATTCTTCTGTGAATGAAAGTATGCTATTGAGTATCCATACATCTCTCTTTCACTTTGTATTTGTTCTGTATAATATTTGATTAACTGTGGAGCTTTCCTCCCCTGGCCTCCACTGAAAATGGGTTTCTGACCCAGTGGAGTTTCCTGGTCAATAAATAAATAAACAAATAAAGTTGACTAATAAGTTTTAACCAGTAAGATAACAGAATGTTAAAAGCCGAAACTCCAATTCATCTTCTGATGACCACGAAAGCAAAATAATAATAATTATGAATCTGTATGACGAGTTTTACCAGTAATGCTTCTTTAAAGACAAAGAAAGAAACAGCGAGAAAAGAACACAATACTTTAGGGAACAAACAGGTACTCTATGTAGCGTAAATGACACTTTTCAGACCATGTATGATTAGGAGGAGGACAATTATGCTTCTCCCTATGATTACATATCTTTTCTCATTGGAGCAAAAAGACCTATCAATCAAAGAATATATACAGCAAGAGTTTTCAAAATCCGAAGTTGTAGAATGAGTGTACATAAAATGGCATTTATAGTAAAAAAAAAAAAAAAAAAAAAACCTCTTCCTGATTCACTACACCAATCAACAACTCAACAACCACACTTCCTTAGGTAATCCCTTCTAGGCTTGCACTGTTACCTGGGGGGCTTCTAGAAGTTTCTAAAAAATTGCATCTGCATATAGATGTTCCACTGTACACCATCAATTTAAATTTGAGTTGCAACTCTGCACTTATTTCAGCTTTTAGTTTACTTAGTCTATATGGCTAAAGCTTTATTTAGATATGTCTTTTCACAAATACAAGTCCCCTAGCCATTCATGCTTGGGGATGAACCCCCCTCCCAAGAATTTAAATATGTTTGATGCAAGATCATTAAAAGATCTAATGTTGGAAGAAATGAAACAGTTTAAGTTCCAAATAAGTTTTGTTCTGTCCCCACTTCCAGTATACTCTAGTAGATTCTAGTAGATTCCAGCATTAGCTAAAGAAGAACTTGGGTTTCTAACTTGGATTTTAAAATGAATCAGTACTGTGTTGCTTGAAATGTATTCTGTGAACCTCACTTCACAGTATCTGTAATGAAAATGTTGAATACTGATTTTTCATAGTTGTATTGTTTGGTATATAAAGTTGATCTGTTAATATCCTAAATATTATTTAATCATTGTCCATTTCTTATTTATATTGTTGACATTTTAAAGTTAGGTTTCAAAAGGAGGATTTCACTCTGTGTAAAAAAATGTAGCGAGGTTTTAGATAAGGATCTAATTACTTTGTGTTGGCAGTAGAGAAATGCTTTTCTGGATGCAAGATTGATTTATTATTTTATTTATTTATTTATTGATTGACATTTGTTAACCGGGTTAGTCCAACTGGGCTTGTGGCCCATTTTCAGTGGAGACCCGAGGAGAAAAGTTCCAATAAAACAGAAAAATACAATTTACAGGATAAAATGCAAAAAAAGTAGTTATATATATATATATATATATATATATATATATATATATATATATATATATATATACACACACACGCAACTTTGTACTTGTACATTCAACATATGGAGATTATACAGAGATACAATTCTTAAGTTGAGGAAGTACAAACATTACTAGTTGAGCAGGGCAACTAAGTATATACATATTTACATCAAGTTCAAAACAAACTTCAAAGAGCTTCAACAGTGGTGGTTAAACATCATTTGAGTAGTAAGCAATTACTGAGGGGGAGGACTGCCTATGTATAAAGAAGAGGGGGAAAAACAGACGTAGAGAGGGGGAGTTAAGTTGGGGCTTGACAGGGGCAGGTTTTGGAGTTAAGTAGATGAAGTTTAAGTTTCTCTTTGAAATGAAATGGGTGTGCTCTACTGCATATTTCTGTAGGAAGTTTATTCCAAGCTTGGGCCATACAGTACTTACATAGGAGTTTGCCCACTGATTGTTTGGGATAATATATTTGTAGTAGATGCTGGTTAGATGTCTGGAGGGTACGAAGTGGAGAGTAGATGGTGATAAAGGAAGAGAGAGCAGGACATGCTACAGGTTTGTAAAGCATAGTGTGTAACATTTGAAATTGGGCTAATAATAATAGATGTGGGAGTTCTAGCCAATTGAAAGCGTTTAGAGCGGCAGTGGTGTGTATTGTAGGGAGAACTGGTGATGAATCGAGCTATTATGATAGGTTTACTGAAGCCTTTTTATGTAGTAGTTTGTATACGGGTCAGCACAGGGGCAGCATAAAGAAGGGATGGGAGAAGCAAAGCTTGAGCAAGGCAGAGTTTGGAGTTAGTAGTTAAGAATCTTTTGTGGCTGTATAGTAAACCAAGCTTTTGATTTGTCTTCTTGATGCACTGTAGGATGTACAAGTTGAAATTGAGTCCATCATCAATAATAACGCCTAGGAGTTTGGTGTGGGATTCAGGTGTAATAGTAGTGTTGTTTGAGGAAGTGATGGCAAAGGAGGATTTGTGGTGAGCTACAGATTGAGGGAGAAATAGTAAGAGTTTGGTCTTTTTATGGTTGAGGATGAGTAGATTAGTAGATAACCAGCTTTCTTTGGCTAGGAAGACCTGTTGAGTGAGGTCATGGAGTTCAGAGATGTTATTTGAGGTAGAGATCAGAGTAGCATCATCTGTGTATTGTATGAAAGATGCATTGCAAGCTGTATGAAGATCATTGATGAAAATATTAAATAGAAGGAGCCCTAGGATGGAGCCTTGTGGGACCCCTGTTGGGACAGGTAAGAAAGGAGAAGAGGAGGAGAGCCATTTTACTGATTGTTGCCTACAAGATAAGTACCTGGAGAACCAGGCAAGGGAGCTGGAACTCATATTGAGATTAGCAGGTTTGGATAGTAGGAGAGTATGGGAGGCTGTATCGAAAGCTTTAGATAAATCAAGGAAGAGACAAGATATCAGTTTGTTATTATCAAGGGCCTCAGCAATGGTATGAGTGAAGGATAAGAGGGCAGTAGTTGTGCTGTGGTTGGGACGAAAACCATGCTGGGTGGGAGTGAGCAGGTTGTGTTCAAGGAGGTGTTTGAGTAGTTGTGAATGGATACATTTTTCAAGTATATTAGAAAGGGGGGATAGAATGGCTATAGGTCTATAGTTAGATGGGTCAGTTGAGTTACCACCTTTATGCAAAGGGATAGTGTAAAAGGATTTCCATAATAGAGGGACAGTAGACTCTTGTATAGATCTGTTAATTAGTTTGGATACTGGGTAGGCAATGGAGTCTGCAAGTTTAAGGAAGGAGGGAGGGAGGTAGGTTATCTGGCAGGGGGAGAGCAAGGTTTGAGCTTTTGGAGAAGTGATCAGATATAGGAAGTGGAAACAGGGTGTAAAGAAAAGGGGGCTTTGTTAGATGGGTTGAGAGGGGTTGCCAGATGAGTAGGATTACAGCTGGGAGGCATGAGTGTTTGAATAGTTTCAATGAAATGTTTATTGCGCAGAGTAGCCGTTTCAAGAGGAGATAAGTTAGGGTTAGGGGTGGGGTTACCGGGGAAGCCAGGAGAAAGGATTTTGTTAATGGATGTCCAGAACCTTTGTGGGTTGGATTTGTTATTAAGTTGGGCAGTGTTATAGAAGGGGTTTTTATCATTATCGGTATATTTTTAATGAGATTTCTCAGACATCTGTAGTTGTGAAACAGGGGTTAGTCTTTAGTTTTTATCATTATTGGTATATTTTAATGAGATTTCTCAGACATCTGTAGTTGTGAAACAGGGGTTAGTCTTTAGTTTCCATCCAAGCTTTCCGTGCTTTGTCTCTTTCAAGCATAAGAGACTTTGTTTTTTTGGAAAGCCGGGGGCATGGATAATTTTCAGTCTGATTTTTCTGGATGGGGCGAGTGAGTTCAGGGTGTCACGGATAATACTATTATATCTATTTATGGCACCACTGAGAGGGATTTGCTTGAAGATGGGCCAGTCCCTGGATGATAAAATAGAATTAAACTGGGCTAGGTTGTAGTTAGAGAGTTTGCGTCAGTCTCTATAGAGGTGAGATTTGGGAAGTTGGAAGGGGTGTCGAACAGAGATAGGTAGGTTGTCACTAAGTTGGTCTGGGTGTGTTGTAGGGTTATGGTATAGTGGAGGGGAGTTGGTTAGTATCCAGTCAATTATCGAGCCAGAGTTTGTGTTTTTTGTAGATGAGCTGGAGATGATATAAGCTGGTGAAAACCATGTAGATTTATACTAAGTTGGGGAGAGTCATTTTTAAGTTTGGACAAGTCTATGTTGACATCACCCAAGATTAAGGTTTTATGTGGTATGTTTTGGGAAAACCAGGATAAAATTATCTCTAAGATTGCTAAGATTTTTCCTGGAAGAAAGATGGAGGCAATAACTAGTTTTTGTATGGGTGTTGAGGTGGTAATTTAGAACTAAGAGTTCTGCAGGATGAAAGTCAGAGAGGGGTGTGGGAAATGGAGAGAGGTTGAGTATATTTGAGTATAAGGTGGCCCCACCACCTCTTTTTTTTTGGTGCTCTGAGCGGTAGATGTTATAACCTGATGGGAGTATTTCCTTACTTGAGATATGTGGCTTAAGCCACGTTTCAGATAAAGAAGTAATATGTGGGGTAGTATGGGCTACCCATTCATGGAATTCAGTAATTTTGTTGGTTAGGCTCTGGATGTTGAGGCCATATATGGATAAGTGATTAGTAGGTGAAGTCTGGTAGAGTAGGCAGGCAGGAGAGAGAGATGTTAGAGGGAGTAGGGGAGGTAGTGGCTAAGGGAGGTGGGTGGTTGTAGGGAGAGTTTGAGGGGTCAGGGTTAGGGTGGATATCACCAGATGCAAGTAAGCTATTTAGTAGATAAAACTTTGTAGTAATGGCTAGGTGTAGTTTGTGTAACTTAAGTTTAGGTTTATAAGTAGGAGGGTATGCTTGCACTCTGTATAGTTTGTGATAGCATGAGGTGGGGAGATTAAAAAGGTCGGGGGAGTTATAAAAGAAGGAGGTTGCATTATGGTTGTTGTTGGTAAAAGAGGTAGGAGAGATAAATATTGGGCTAGGAAGGTATTTATGATAAGCTGTTAGAATCGAGAGTAGGAGGAGAAGTGAGGTGGTAATTATAAGGTGTTGGTTATTTTCAGCTGAGGCAGAGGGCCAGGCAAGGTTGCAAGTGCAAAATGTTTTAAAACAGTCATATGATATACATCAACACATTTGATTTATTTTTAGCTGTCAGCTTTGTGAAATTCTGTAACTGGATTTGAACTGTGTAAATTTTTGCAATAAAGTCACTGACAGGCACAGAAAGGATTGCTGAGGAGGGCTGGCACGTATCGCTTTTTTCTCCATCATACAGTTACCTTGAGTAGCCCAGGGAGCAGAGAAACTCTTGAAAAGGCGAGAAATTCTAAAAATGCTTGCAGTCTCTCACTGCTTCCCTTTGCCTTTTGACTCTTCTTTACGCCTGTGTTATCTCCTTAATGCCAAGGCCCATCTATAAGTCTCTGTTTTTTTTTACTCATTTGATTTTTTTTCTCCTAAGGAAATTCAGTTTCAAATTTTTAAGAAACAACTCCATGTAGCCAATCTGTATTGAAACCTGTGTAAACTGATAAAAGTCTAATGTCAACCTGCTGCTTTATAAGAAGTATTTTGGAATGGTTAAACATTCCACCTTATAAAAGTATGTACATGAACTTTCTAAAGTTTTGCAAATATGTAAACCTAACATCATCATACAGTAAGTGCATAATTTAAGTTTACTTGCATCGGTCCTGAATGAAAAGGGTCTCTGGACCAGTCCATCTATCCTGTTAACAGATATTAAATAAATTAAGTAAAGATATCCATAGAGTAAATTCATGATAGGACTTGCCTTCACCTTCTTTATAAAGTTTTAATTTTCACAATGTGTATTAAGTGATAAACAAATAAATAAAACACAACAAACAATACTAGTAGTGAAGTATACCATGCTGTGCCAGGCTTGTTATAACTGAGAATATTCCAGAGTCTTAAGGCATTAACACATTCTGTATGTGTGAGAAAGAGTACCTTTGGTGAACTACTGTAATAGTTCAATTCTAATTCACAACTTGGAAAATATTGTCTTTCAGCTCATTATAAATTTCCAGGAGCAGCCCCCCACACACCCACACGCACTTAAATATCTCATAAGATAAATAAACACCAAAGATGCAGCTAAAATTCACTGTCAGCATTGTGATGTAGTTAAAGCATTCTCCTTTATGGGTACAAAACAAAAGATCTTCCTCGGTGGTGGCAGTTGACCACTGTGGACTTGATGCGATCTGGCTATCCTGTCACTATTTATATGTTACCATCCTCCTGTTTTCGTATCCCTCCAGTAAACGAATAGTAGCCCCCCCCCCCCCCCCATTGCTCCTAGACACTGCCTTAGGCTGGCCTTATTTAAATAATGGGAAGGGGCCACTATACTGAAGGAGTTTAGTATGCTAAATCTAGTTTGTGCAGGAGATGCTCGAACCTCGGCTCTGCTTCGGTGTGTTTCAGTGTAGTTAGGTAAATGAAGGTGCAGAAGACTCTCTGGATTCACCTTTCATTCTGAAAGTAATAAACAGATGCTAGCAAACTTGCTACAAACCTGAATTCAAATAAACCGTTCCTGGTTTAAAATCGCGTTTTAGAAACTGTCTAATTTGCAACTTATTTTACTATACTACTGTACGTGTCTCAGTACTGCAACTTATAGTACAACAGATTACTAGCAGATTTATTTAAAGTTATGTAACTATCGTCTTTCATCATCTTTAAACTTGCACTTTGTGCAAAACAGTCAGTCCAGTTCACGTAGCGCCTTCTAATAACGGAACTGTAATGCACACCACTCTCTCTTAGAAAGAACGTTGTCTGTTGTCACAAGCAAAACACATGTTTTAAGATTATGCGTCTCGCTATTTAAGAATTGAAGTACAAAAAGGGACTTCCTTGGTCAACTGATGTGTGCTACAGTCTGAAGCATTGCCTAGTACGGACTTTTTATATTTCACAAGACCAACAACAGGCATGGATAGTTTCCGCGCTCCTATGAATAGCGGCTTTGCGCCCCAGGAGGAGTCCGAGCTCGTCCTCCCTGTAAACGACCCCTTCAGCCGCCCCTTGGCTTCAGTAGAGCTGTGGAACTTTAAGGTGCTGGCGGCACTCATGTTCATTGTGACAACCTTGTCCCTCACTGAAAACTTTGCGGTCATGCTGGTCACTTTCAGATTCAAGCAGCTGAGGCAGCCCTTAAACTACGTTATCGTTAATCTGGCCCTTGCAGACTTCTTGGTCTCCCTAAGTGGAGGCACGATCAGCTTCTTCACCAACCTGCATGGCTATTTTTTCCTGGGGCCCTGGGCGTGTGTGGCGGAGGGGTTTGCCGTGACATACTTCGGTAAGTACATTCGTTTCTGTCCTATTGTGCAGTGAGCTGATGTTACGTGCTGTAAGCATCCTGTAAGTGTAGATAAACCAGTGAAAGGAACCTTCCGAGCTGAACTGGTTTAAGTACCCGAGCAGCAGAAATGCAGCTTTAGCCTGTAATCTGCAGCAGTACGCAGGAGCAGCTAGGGACCACACAAGTCCTGCTTTGTTCTTCACTTACTTAAGCTGAACGTTTCTTAATGGTTTGCAGCAACGGACTTTTCATGAAATGTGTGTTTTCTAAACCTCTGGTGAGTTTTATGTACCATTACATTTGCAACAGAACCTGCAGCAGTTGTGGTCTTGTTACAATGTGATTTAAAGTGTGCAGTGTGTATGTAACATTAATTCTAATAATAACAACGTGGGCATAGCTTGCTGTATTCACTTTCTTAAAATTAAGCAAGAAAAAGACTAATGCTGGCACTTAGTCTTGGAAAAGGTGCCTCCGCTTGTTGCATCCCCACAGGTGCGTTTTAAGAGAATATATGTAAAGTATGCGGTTGATGTTGCGTTTGCCATTGCTGGCCTCTCATTTAATGACCGTTGTATATGCATATCATAAAACATGCCTGTTCGTTGTCATTGCTTGTGACCGCACTGTGCTGAGATATAGGGCTCCCACAAAAAATAAATAAAGTGTGGAAGACGCAAAAAATAAAAGTTTTGCGTCTTCCACAAATATTTGAGTATCACGTGTGTGTGTGTGTGTGTGTGTGTGTGGGGGGGCTTTTTATTATATACCATTTGTTAACCAGGTAACTGGGCTAGTCCTAGGACCCTTTTCAACCACCACCTTGGCTAAATGCAGAGTACAGAGATAATTATATATGCAAGTAGAAAAGACAGATGTGATTGTATGTATGTCCACGTTGCAGCAGCAGTTTTGTGGTAACATTTTGGGACGCAATGTTTCACAGTAAACCCATGCTAATTTTGGTAGTTACTAATTATTTAGACCAACTATTCACAATGCTCATCTCGGGGAATTTTATTTCTTACAGTGCATCGTTGCTCAAGCCTGTCTGGCACACGGTAATTGCAATTTCAGTACTTGGAGGGGGGGGGGGGGTATGGAGACTCTGCAATGACACTGCGGTGCTCCAAACAAGGTCCACTGCAGGTGGGATATTGCAAGGAAAGATATTAGAACATGGATATATCATACCCCTTTGCAGATGTACACAACAGACTCTGATGAATGATCTTTTAAAGCTTCAGGGTCAGCTAACAAAGGTGAATACAGTACTTCAGCATGAGTGAAATGGTATACCTGCAACTTAACTTTTATGTATTCTGGGGACACCCTGGCAGACTAGCAAAGTAGACTTTTCTTTTTATTTCAGTAAGTATAAATAAGGAAAACATTCTTTATTTCTTGAAGATTAACTGATTAAATATGATCTCCCACTAATGTCCCTTGAAATCAGCAATTAGACTGCTCTACTGTGGCAGGGAATACACCTGCTTTTAGTTAGGGGCTACGTGTACAAATCATAAGCAAAAATTGGTTTTATAAAGACAATGGCATTTCAGCAGTATAACATTCCCTCTCCTGGGACTGCCTGTGATGTTAGGCTGGACACCTCTGTTGTGAATGCATATATGAGTTAGTTTGGGATGGGACTGAAAACAATAGAGTCTGTATATAAAGAAGACACTGTCACAAATTAAATTAACCTTCTGCTCTAGTAAATGGAAACATTTTTAATACTTTACTGTGGAATGCTATTATGCATGCAAACTGGATTGCAAGTTCTTTTATTGAGACTGGCAGTTTGGAGCAGAGGTTTAAGGTTAGAGCTTGCAGCAGTCTTTGGTTTGATTCCCACAGCCTTCCTTTGCCTACTGTGTGGTTCTGGGAAAATTACATAACCAGATGTTGCTCCTGATTCACCACTATAAGGGAACTGCGCATCAAGTCGATATACCCACTTACAACATTAAACAGCCTTTGCCATGCAGACAAGACAATACAACAATCTCGTTGACACAAACAGAACAGCATGACAAGCACAACTGACCAGTGATGTAACAAACTCTCTGTATGCAGAGATGTGGAAACCCTGATGTTAATCCCCTTCTTATTTTCATGTTTAAACATTTGTTGTATATTGCCTTAGCATACATTATCTGGACATCTCTTAAGATAAGATAAAGTTAATACCCCCCCCCCCCCCACCAAAAAAAAAAAAAAGACCTTGATGGCATTGGCATGAAATGATGACTTTCTTGATTAAAACACTTATTAAGTGTATTATAAATGCTTTGTACCCTTGTCAACCTAAAATGAATAATTGCCACCCAGCAACAGCAGTCACTTAAATGTTTAGGTACTTTATAAAATTTGGGTTCCAATAAATCTTAACTCAGGATATTATCTCCACACCATTATGTTTTACATCTGAACTAGTAATGGCCTCTATTGTCACTGAAGTAGACCACCCCCCACCCCTACATACCAGCTGCAATAGAAGTAGATTGAATGTTAAAATGGGATGAACATAGGATAGCATTTGAAGGGCATTATTTATTTATTTTAAAGTAGATGAACCTGGAGCACTAGAGTTCACTTCAGTTATGTCTTCACATTGCCAACAAACAAAGCAATACTTGTCTTATAGAGCAGAATACCAATGGAATCAGTGTAGACACCATCATGACTAGTGACCTGTCTAGCTGTATCCAATAAAGAAAATACATTATATGTTGAATCGCATGGGCATGGTCATACTTGATTCAGTCTGAAGTAATACATTTTAATAATAACTTCCTTACGATGGTGCCCAGACTGATAAAAGATACAGAAATCCATGGTTACCCATCATGGGGAATATCAAACGGTTTTGGAGCCAATGCAGTAGGCATCATGTTTCAACTGTTTTGAGTATTTGATTCCTATGCAGAAATCTTGCATAGACAAAGTTTAATTAACTTATAATTCTCTATTTCAAGCAGGAGCTTGTCTTTAAGATTTATTGGAAGACAAACTGCTTTCAGAAGTGTAAGACAATGATGGTGCCTTCTCAGACCTTCAGTTCATGGATGTGGACATAATGTCCCGAGATGACTTCAACCATTCCAAATTTCCAGAACTTTCAGATTCTATTGGTATGGAATAGCATAATTTTGGAATTAATATCCCTTTAGCATGTACTTCTATTGTTTTTCTGTTTAAGAGATGTACTACTTGAGAGCTAACAATTTTTTTCAGTGAGTTCAAGTATAACTTTACATATACTTATAAGTACGGTGTTGAATACATCAACGAGCAATGAGGCTGATAGATGACACTGACCAAAACAATTAGTTGCAGCAAAATTATTTTGTTCTCTGTGCAATTAATTCCAGTACAGGATAAGAGGGGTAGTCTGTGATTGGATGAGTCCTAAACTGCAGCAATGAACAGGGGGGAAAAGGGTCAATGGGTTGGACAAAAGGTCATCCCTTAAGTGTATCCTGCTGCTCTATCATTTATATCGAAAGGTTTATTTGTGCATGAATGCCTGCAAAGTAATCTATAAAGGGATACTACTGACTCTATGCAACTTAAGTGAAGCAGGCTATAATAGGAATTGATCTCTTTTGTGCATGCATGCATGCTGAGTAATGCAAAATAGAACAACATTAAAACTGTGCTTCTTGAATGTAGCAGACTGTGAAAGGATTTTTTATGCAGCCATATTTTGCAGACTAATTGGAAAGATAAATGATTGAAATTCTGTAGCTGAATGTAGTGGGTTACAGCAGGAACTGCTACAAAAAAACCTAAGGCATAAAGTCAGAACAGTTCCCATGGAGTTTTGTTTTTGCAAGAACACTGAGTGATAGCACTTGCTTTCAAACCATCAAGGATGTAAACTGCTCAGCAGAAAAGAAACAAATTAAAGACCCCCCCCCCCCAATGTTGCTTGAAAAGATTATAAAATATGTAAGCATTGTATACTACAGGCTTTGAAAGAAGCAATTTTAAAAATAATTTTAAACAGTTAGGCTTGTACAGACTTGCTCAAACAAGTTAGTTAAGTGTATGCTGTATAGGAAAATGTTATAGTCTTGAAAGTATTTGATAGATGAACTGATTTGAATTTGCTTAGCTTTAAATGACAGCAAATGTGCTAAAGTAACAATAGTTAGAGGAGTGGAATTCTGCTACAAATTGTATATTAGCAACCCTGTCTGATCTGACAGTTTTTGATTTTATAAGTTAACAGAATGCAAAGAGCTTCATAGGCTATTTTTAAAATGAATGCAGCCTAACTTTAATATATGAGATGAACTGCATATTAGATTGAAAATAAGGAAAGAGCAACAAATGCAGTACTTGAGGTTGGTCAGTTATTGCAGTAATAAATTACTGTTAGTGCAGTATGTTTCAAGTTTGAATTGTTCAATAAAATCCACAGTCTACTAGAACCTAAATGTGTACGGAAAGTAGAAATGCCTGGCTACTTCATTGAACTTTGCTTAGCGTTTTGTGAGTGAAGTCATCAGACAGGAGAGAATGATAACAGGAAAATATTTTTTTGTGAGTCTTTGCTTAAATAAAAGTGCTTCACTTTCCTTATATTAGTAAATCAGATGAACACATTAATTTATGCAAAACATTTAGAGCAAAACACTGCCATGTGTCTATAAGTCTGTACTGTGTATAATTCCTTCTAGCAATTAGTGGACTCATCTTTGCACTTCCTTTTTAAACATATTGTTTCATCATTCTTTTTAACATTATCATGAATTAGTATCCGAAATTACAGCTCTGTTTAATTGCTATAGCGTGTGCCTGTGAGAATGGAATAGTACAGGATGCTTCTGCAGGGGACCTGTCCCTCTGTAAAGTCTCTGCAAGTGATACTGCAGAGAAAAGGGAAGGGTGATGTTATATCACCACAGAACTTACAATAGTCTGCAAAATGATTACAGGACTGGAAGTATAGGAAATACTGAAATTCATAGGAAAATGCTTCACCAGAAGCAAACAAGATGACTTTGTTTCTTAGAAAAGATTTGGTAAAGCTTGCTCTAGGCTCTGGTTTCAGTAGTTGAGGTCAACAGACAGGATGTTAATTCTATATAACATGGCATGTGAAGAAGTGAGGAGAACATATGGGATACATTTCTACCTGTTATGGGAAAAAAACAGGAAATTGAAGAAAAGTATCATAGTAATAAAACAAGAAAACTATCCCGTCATTCTGCAAGATCTGTATACATAGATACTGTGAACAAATAATGTATTTAAGCTGTTATGATTTTTACAACTGTCCAATACAGCTATTACATTTTATTTGAGTGGATTTTGATTAGTCACTTGTTTTGATATTTATATCCAACACTGTTGTACTTCAATACCTCTAGTATGAACAGGTTATTTACTATGACAGATGTGGTTCATTTGAGGTCAAAAGCATAAGGTACAAATGGAGTGAATCTAATTTCAAAATAAGTTTTACAATAAATAATCAAAAACAAAAGTATTAAAATACCATGTAATGGGTACTGCTAAAAAGCATGCTTGAATATATTATTAAACAACTTGCATTATTCATGCAATAAACGTGTAATTGCATTACACTTAAGTATGCAAATATGTGCAAAACTGAAAATACAGTTATTCCTTATTGAGTACACAGAAAATATACATTTCTAAGTATTGTTAGATAAAAGACTTTATGCTAGAATATCAACATTGTACTATGTTATGAGTATTGAGATCTTCACTACTCCAGATTCACTGACGTTTTTAAAATATTCTGCTATTACCACAATTTACTGCAGTTACATGGTAAGTAACTTAAGTGAAACAATTATTTTATTTTCTAAAGGCGAAGTGATTTAAACATAACCCACTGAGATGTATTGTCCATTCTTTTGAAAAGTGTATTAATTTCAATAGTTTTTCACTGATGAGGCCAGAAAAAGACTGAAACATGGTATGTCTACAGCTAGTGGATTTAGCTTTACTGGCCTGACTATACCAATAAAGACATAAGAAGTAGAAACTCATGGGTATTCAAAAGCCGTGTAGCTAACCAGTGGTATGTCTTGAGAGCTCATTTGCATATATGACATGGACTTCCATTACAGGAAGTTTAAGGTATTATGCAGTAAAGACTGTAGCTTGGTAGGGTCTTTCTTGCATTTTTTACTGAATGCTTTCTGCAAACTTTTTACACTTCGGTTTGGATTTAATTTCAATAGCTGATATCAGAGTAGTCAGTTAGAAAAAAATGAATCAATTCATCTGATAAACTATAACTATCACAAACACATGCATGTACAACCCAACATTTAAAATGCATTCATAAAAAGACATTCTTATAGTTGCCTAATAATACTGCCACTTTTAATCAAATGTATAATTCTTAGGTTCTTAATCTAAACATCTCCTCTTCTTTCTCACATATAATAGTGGTTGCTTAAGTTATGGTAACCTAAAAAAAGTTTTTGGAAAACTGTATATATCTGATATGTTAAATAAATGACAATTTAAACAAAGGATTCTTCTGTTTGTATAAGTGCTCATTTTTGTTATAATCCACAAAATAAATTCAGGTCAATTTTTTAAAAATACTGTCGTGTCTGCCTTTTAGATACAAGATATATCTGACAGTCATCAGTTAATACCATCAAAATTAGTTTTAGTTCATTGGATATAATTGACAAATAGTTTGCCATTGTTATTTAATAAAGAAATATGAGGAACATAAATCTGGATTTTGATCCTGTTTTAATATAAAGATTGTCATTGTATATGTCCAAGCAAGAGGAATTACCACTTTGGTCTGGACAGTATTAAAGATTTTTTATTAATATTATAGAGTTTTGTGAAAAAAATAACTTATGTAATTGCGGAATTATTCTGTCCATTCCTAGAGCTAGTTTTTCTTTTCCATGTCTTTCATATAGTTGTTTCTATCAAATATATGGAGTTTAATAAACATCTTAATAGTTGCTTTAGTTAAAATATGATTTACATTATTTGATAAAGTCTTGACTGAATTTGAATCTAACACTGTACGTGCTTCACTGCTGATACACTGACATTTTCCAAAAGCTCTGCAAACTATTTTCAGTATTGATAACTATTATTCCGACTATGAATATTTGTAATGTGAATGGGTTCTAGATAATAACTTTGATGTCACTAGCCTATCTAAACATTTAGGAATAATAAAACAGGGCAGTGTCCTTACCTTTTCTAATGATGATATTTACTGTATAATTGAGAATATATTTCTTACTCAATACCCTAATTACAGCTACATCATTTCACATTTTGAATCTTAGATTTAACAGTATTTAATTCATCATGAATATTTACCATTTCCCGTCTTCACTCAGTTTTTCCAAATATAGTAATTGTGTTATAGAGATATGATTTTAATGAATACCATATCATACTAAAACTCAACCTCACTATTACCATTTGCTAATACAAAGTTGTTTCTTTCTTTACTTAAGCATTCTTTAAATTAATTTAATTTCAACTTGTATAAATATATTTTGTCACCCATGTCTAACTTTTCTGAATAGTAAAGTGAAGGAAAGGGCATTTTGATATGATACTGGACAATATATCACTTTAAAGGAATTTATATTAGAAGTTAATTCATTAGACACAAATAATATCAGTTTTAATTCGTACCTAAATACATCTGAATATTGCATATAAAACAGAGTGTCCAACTTTGCTATCTCACTTAAATCTTTTAAATTCATTACACTTTTCCGTTTTTTTAAAGCATTTGCTAAAGCTCATTCTTATGGCCAGCACTTGCATTCTTCTTATTAATTATACCATTGAATCCCTACCTTGTATTAAACTACCATCATTTTATTTAAGATAAGGGTCTTTGACATATTTACTGTCATGTCCTGGTATAAGGTTTTTTAATCAGTTAAGATAAAATGTGTATTCTAGTTTTCAGCTGTCACCAGCATGACCATTCTTTCAGAATCATTAAAAGAAGTGCTCATTTTATATGTAACAAAAGGATTCTTCCATAAAGTCATTACTTCTCTTCCTTTCTATTTACAAGATGAATTTAGTAGATGCGTCACTTTCCAATAAGTATATTTCTTTTAGAAAAAAAGATAAGTTGGAATTGTTTATGTTTACATATTTTACTGACCAACCTATTTAGTCCTTTTATAGTTGAAGATACAATTCTAAGGCTTGACATTATATTTTAAGTAGGTTTTTACCATTACCTTGAATACTGTATGATAATAAATGCTGCATATACCACTTTATCTTCATCACATATTTCATCAACATATATTTTACTAAATTAAAAATACAGTTTGATTTAACTACATTCCTGTAAGATGGATATGATTCAAACCACAAAGAGTGTCTACAAAGGAAGGCAAAAATAATGAAATTCTAAACAAGCCATTGTGCAGCACTTTGACTCCCCCACCCCCACCCCATGGACCTAAGTTCCATAGTCTGATTAGGAATTATTAGCATGGTACTCCCTTTTCTAACTCAATCATATCTAGCTATTTAAGCTCTCCTACATGTCCTTGTCCCAATGCGACTAGACAGAAAATTAAATAGTTTGATTTATCTATACAAGATAAACATATTCTCTTCCATATTTTTCCTGTTGCAATATATGACTAGAAAGAGAACTCTGTATTATTTTCTTTATTGAAAGTTGAAATCTCCCAATACTTGAACTCCAAGTCTAAGTAATATTAGTCATCGATATTCCTCATTGCTTGCAGATGAATGCATTGTGTTATACAATTATTTAGGAGATTAAAAACAAGGGTGCATACATTAACTTTTCTTTTCATTTGATATCAATCTAAGAGAATAAGAAGTTATGTACCTACCATAACGTTCCATGTTAGTTGTCTTCTTCTCACCTTCTTTCTTGCTAGTTGGGTTCGGAGCCGATCCTCGGCTCCGACTTGGCCATTTTCTAAAGCTAGAGAGCTATTTACTGGCTCGAGGCCTCCCTATATCCCACAATGCCTGGTTCTAGATCACCAGAATTTATTTGGAAGACCTAACACCATAACAATACAAGAGGACAACTGTCCCAATAGCAAGACTTCAGCTATAGGGCTAAAGAAAGATAGATGACATAAATCGGGTAAGACTCAGCCAGTGACAAGACTCGTAGGAGGACTCTTCTCAGTTTCTCTAGGCTAGGGGGATGGAGGGTAGGACGCAAGAAAGAAGGCGAGAAGAAGACAACTAACATGGAACGTTATGGTAGGTACATAACTTCTTAATATTAAGTTGTCTCACTCGCCTTCATTCTTGCTGGTTGGGACAGCGTCCCTAGCACCTTAGTCCTGGGTGGCTCATCGGAACAGACTCTTGAGCACAGTGGAACCAGAATCAGCTCTACTCCTAGAGGCCACATCCAATTTATAATGTGAAATGAAGGTATGAGGGGTGGCCCATGTGGCCGCTGCGCAAATGGCTTCCATTGGTAGTCTTGCTTGAAAGGCTACCGATGTAGCTAAAGCCCTAGTAGAGTGGCCTTTAGGTTTAGCAGGGAGTTCTTTATTCCTCAGCGGATAAATAAGGGTAATAATAGAGGACAACCACCTGGATAAGGTGACTGGTCGACCCTGCTTACCCTTCGCATAGGACAGGAAGAGTTGGTCTGATTTCCTAATTTGTTCAGTCCTATGCAAATAGAAATGTAATTGCCTATGAACATCCAACTGGTGTAATTTGTGTTCAGCTTTGTTTTAATAATTTGGAAAAAAAAACTGATTGATCAATGGATTGATTCAAATTATTTTTGGAGGGGACCTTAGGAAGGAATGAAGGATTAGTCCTGAGTGAAACCCTATCCTTATGGAAAATTAGGTAAGGAGGACGAACACATAGGGCTTGAAGTTCAGAAACTCTCCTCGCTGAAGTAATGGCCACCAAAAAGAGGGTTTTCCAGGAAAGCTGCCAGTTCAAAGAGAGGCAGTATCAAGGAAGCTAGGATCAAATTCAAGTCCCACGGAGGCGGGGGATCTCTCACTGGAGGCCTGAGTAAAATTGTTCCTTTAAGAAAGGCTTTGCAAAGCATATGGGACATGATGCTGGTATCTGACAGGCCCATATGGAAATCTGAGATTGCCGCTAATTGAACTCTAATGGTGGCAGAAGAGGAGCCCGCTTGAAAAAGTTCTGCTAAAAAGTCTAGAACGTTATGGACAGGGGCCGTAAAAGGATCTATATTTCTAGCCTCTGCCCAGAAAGAGAAACGTTTCCACTTACTAGCATAAGTCTTCCTGGTTGTAGGTTTGTGCAAAAAAAGGATAATCTCACGCACAGAATGGGAAATACTGGGAAGCCTGGCTAAGGTTGGAAGTGGAGCAACCAAGCAGTGAGGTTGAGAGACTGAAGAGACTGATGCAGCCTGCCCGACTGATGAATCAGGAGGTCCGGAACTGGGTCCAGATTCCAAGACTGCTCTAGAAGGTGACGATGCAGGAACAAGAACCAGATTTGTCAAGGCCAGTAGGGGGCAATGAGGATCATCCTGCAACCCAGCACAGTAACTTTCTGAATTAGTTTGGAAATTAGGGGAAAGGGTGGGAATGCATACAGATGTCCCTGGGGCCAATCGTGAACTACAGCGTCCCTGGGGGAGTGTCCGGGAAGAGGGAAGAGAGTGAAGAAACTGTCGCACTTGCTTTTGAGAGGAGTTGCAAAAAGGTCGCAGCAAGGCTGACCCCATTTGCGGAAGATTTTGTCCGCTACTGTCTGATTGAGAGACCACTCTTGAGGCATGAGAATAGCTCTGCTTAGCCTGTCCGCTATGACGTTGGACTTTCCAGGGATGTGCGTTGCTGTCAGAAACCGTTGAGAGGAGATCGCCCACTGCCATAGTCTGAGTGCTTCTCGACATAAAGGATAGGACTTGGTTCCACCCTGCTTGTTGATGTACCACACCACAGACATATTGTCTGTCTGAATTGCAATGGTCTCAGCGGGTAGAGAGTTCTGAAGAGCTTGCAATGCTAAAAGCATCGCCCTCATCTCAAAAACATTTATAAGCAAGTGGTACTCGTGGGGTTGCCAGGTGCCCTGGACAGTCCTGCCCTGAAAATGCCCCCCCCCACCCGATCAGGGAGGCATCCATGGTCACCATTGCAACTGGAGGAGGAAGGACAAATGGTCTGCCCTGGGGTACTGATGGGGAGACCATCCACCAAGCCAAGTGGTCTTTGCATGACTGCGTGATTATTATCTTGTGAGACATAGGAAGTTGTTGAAAGGACCATTGGGTGAAAAGCATCCACTGGAGAATCCTCATGTGAAAACGAGCCAGGGGAACTAAAATGATCGCTGCTGCCATGAGACCCAAGGTTTTTAGGACGAATCTGGCATGAATCTTTCTGCATCCTAATAATACCTGTACGTGTCGGCGAATGTCTGCCACTCTGTCTATTGGAAGTCTTGCGGACAGATCTTTCATATTTAATCTTGCGCCTATAAAAGTTAAAGACTGACAAGGTGACAATGCAGACTTTTTGAAATTTATTGAGATACCTAGGTTGGAGCATGTTTGGATGGTATAGTCCCTGGCTCTCAGCAAGTGATGTCTGGTGGTTACATTAAGGAGCCAGTCATCTAGATATGGAAACACCTGGAATCCTTGCCGTCTCAGGTGAGCGGTAACCACTGCCATGCATTTGGTGAATACCCTGGGGGCTGTGGTGAGACCAAAGGGCAGGGCTCTGAACTGGTAATGACTGGCTCCCAGCCGGAAGCGGAGAAACCTTCTGGAACGCCTGTCCATTTGATCTATGGAACACATCCAATTGTCCTGACCCAAAAAGGGTAGAATGGACTGAAGCATGACCATCCGGAACTTCGTTCTTTGAACAGACTTGTTTAGCCTGCTGAGATCCAAAATGGGTCTCCAGTCCCCTGTCTTTTTTGGTACCAAAAAGAACTTTGAGTAAATTCCGGATCCTTGCTGGTCTGCTGGGACTTGTTGGATGGCCTGTTTTTTTAGCAGTTTGAAATTTCTTGTACTGCATGTTCCCTTAGACCGGGTGAAACATCTGGGATGGGATTGTTTGAATTTAAGGGGGTGTGGACAAAAGGGATTTTGTAACCTCCGGATATGATAGACCGTACCCATCTGTCTCGTGTGATGAGATGCCAGGATTCTGGGTACAGAGACAACCTTCCCCCGACTGCCTCCGAAGGCGGACAGCTGGGCAGCCCCTCAGGGGTGCTGGAAGGGCTTGTCAGAGAAAGATTCTCTGCTGCCCTGATTCTGTGGACCCCCTCTGCCCCGCGGGCGGCGTCTATTGTTGTTCCCTCCTCTGCCCCTGGAGGGAAACTCACCACGTGTGTCAGGCATGGCTCCCTGGGGTTTCTGGAACCACATCTTTCCACTCTTCTGACCTTTAGGGTATGGTCTAGAGGGAGAGGAAAAACAGACTCCCACGGCAGAGAGTGTCTTGCCTTCCTGCTCACACCTGGTAAGGGTATCTTTCACTTGAGGTCCAAACAGAGCCGAACCATCAAAAGGGATATTGGTGAAAGATGCCTTGAAGGGATCAGCAAAGTTACATAACCGCATCCAGGCATGTCTTCTCAAAGTCACGCCTGTGCCTGCGGCCCTACTCGTCCCATCAGCCGCATACAAGATGAGCCGCATGGAGGAGTTGAGGATAGAATTAAGAGTCGCCAGCTGGGAGTTAATCTTGTCTTGAGCCCCCACAGCTGATGGATCTTGAAGGGTATCTCCTAGCTCCTTGAGGAGATCCCTCTGAAGATGGGTGAAGTGGCACAAGTAATTCAGTGACCGCATGGAGAAGGTCGCTGAAGAAAACATCTGCTTCCCGTATCTGTCCATCATCCTAGACTCTTTATTAGGGGGATGGACAGGTACAGAAGTGTCAGCCAACTCCTTTTTTGTGGCCGCTGCTACCACCATGGCATCAACGGGGACACCCTTTGTCAAAAACTGTATCTTGAGGGGCCGTAATAAACTTAGTGGGCCTGCAGGGGGTTGGTTCCAGTGTGTCCGGGGCTGACCACGCCTTCCGAGCCACTACTTTCATCAATGGATCGAAAGGCGGAGACACCCAGGAGGTGGAGGGGTGAGAACCAAACGCATCCAGGAATACCAACTCATCCTCAGAAGGGTTAAGGGCAGTCCAGTTCCCCCTCTGCCTAAGGATCTCAAGGATGTCTGAGAAAGAGACATCTTCAGAGGAGGATCTTGGGGACCCTTCCGAATCCTCCAAGTCAGTATCTGACGTGACAGACTCGGGGGAGTCAACATGTTTCCTCTTACATTTCCTCTTACGAGGGGGCTCCTCTGAAATCTCAGGGGAGGCCTCCGAAGAGGAAGATACACCCAGTGGGGTGACCTGGAGCGTTTGATCCCCTCGCTTGGGGTCTGGAGGAGGGGCAGAGACCGAAGCAGGCACCCTGGGAGGAGGAGCTGAAGGGGCTGATCGAGGTGCAGACTCAGAAGTCAGCACGCTCCTAATGACCTCGAAGGCGCCCCTGTCTGGCAGAGAAGAGGGGCCCTGCTCCGAAGAGACAGGAATCCTCTCCAGCACCAAAAGGGATGGCTCTGAGGCCGATGTAGGAGCCGAGCTTACCTGCGCCGAGGCTCCGAGAGGAAGAACGGGGTTGGACAAGGGTCCGATGCCACTCACCCCCCTCAGAGCCAACGAGGGAGTCCCGGCACCCAGATCCCTCCAAGGATGGAACCATTGAAGAAATCGGAGCAGATGTAGTCAAAAGGGGAAGCATCAGCACCAACGTTTCCAAGATCCGAGCCCCAACAAGCTCCGGCTCCGAACTGACAGGAGGAGTCAGAGGAGGAACTACTTTAGAAACAGGAACAGCCACAGCGTGATGAGGAGGGCTAGTTAACGTTTTAGCCAGGGCCTGCGATTTGAGGAGTCTACTAACCACTCTCTCCAAGTCATGATCGGACAGCCTCGAGGACCGAGAAGAGTGGGACAGATGGCTCTGTTCTGATTGTAGTAAGGGCGACCCCGGAGCCGAGCGAATCGACTCTAGGGATGATGACCTAGATCGCTTATGGCTCCCTGACAGTTCTGACACCAAGGTCAGAGCCGAGTGAGATTTGGGTACTTCAGTTCCGACCAGAACCGAAATGGAAGCAGACGCTCCACCTAGCGACAGCTCCGTACTGGGAGCCGATGGCTTGGTGGGCTTAGGGGTTTTTGCTGGCTGCGACTTCGCCGGAGACCCCTTGGGTTTCAGTAACCCCCTGAGAATCAGCTTGTTCCTATGCTCCTGCAGGACTCTTGGTCTAAAGGCATGACATACCGAGCAAGAGTCCTGCAGGTGTAGGGCACCCAAACAATAAACACAAGAAGTGTGACCGTCTGTCAGAGACATTTTCTGACAGCACGAGTCACACTTCTTGAACCCTGATACCTTGGTATCCTTTGACATGCTAAAGAAAAAGGGATACCAATGGAAGAATATCAGACTAGTGTAAAAAAACACACACACTCACACAGACACACTAGTCCCACACCTTCACACTAAAAATTAAAGAGAGTAACAATACTTAGCAAAATTTATCTCTAACTACAAAGGCTAAACACTACTTCCTACTGGAAAAAGAGTTTATAAAAGGGAAGGGGATAGCCTCTAATTTAAACAGCCTACTTTAGGGAAATGAGGGGGGGGGGGGACTCTCTAAGTAAAACGAGTTTCCTAAAAGACAGAAAAAAACACAGGTGCTACAACTAATCTAACAGTACTACACTACTAGGCAAAAACAGCCTGAAAAATATACTAAATTTTAACAACTAATTATCACAAAAAGATGAATACGACCTGAGCCAGTAAAGTGCAACCTTGTAGCTGAAGCGGCAAACGAGATCTGGGGATCTAGCGCCAGGCATTGTGGGATATAAGGAGGCCTCGAGCCAGTAAATAGCTCTCGAGCTTTAGAAAATGGCCGAGTCGGAACCGAGGATCGGCTCCGAACCCAACCAGCAAGAATGAAGGCGAGAGAGACAACTTAACATCTTATATTATTTTGAAGTTTCAACAGGTTTTAAATTATATAACTGAGGTATTTAATTTCTCTAGTGTTGCTCTCAGCCCTCAAAGAGTTTATTTCATACAGCTGTATTGTTTAATTCGTTCCCTAAAGTACAGATCTTTTCAGTGTGTACCTTTAACTCCCAGTGGGTGTGGCTTGAGCCTTTACAAAATGAAGTTATCACCTAACAGTTCTAACAAATACTCATTGATAGAGGTCTAATATCAATACAATTGTGCCCACCATCATGCATGCTTCAAAGTAAAATAATCTGATACCTTGCATGTAGCATGGGTTTGGAGTTATTAATGCAAATATGAACAAGTGATATTTGATGCCTACAGGTGCAGTAGGAAGTAACTGCAGAAATGCCTGGAGGTGCACTTGCCTACAATAAGTTAATACACAAGGACAAGTATTCTAATTTAACGTTTTCTATAATTTCATTACATTACCTCTAGTCCCTGTATTCATAATCACTTATCCACCATTCAAAATATTTCATATAATGTTTTCTTTCCATTTTCTTCAAAATTTTCCAGCAGTTATTAAACCTGTTTGTATCTTATAAGTCAAAGACAAGGAAAACTATATTTTCTCTAAGTATAACATTCATTAATCAACAAATTGAGTCTTATCATCAGTAAAATAGTTGTTACTTTCTTTAAATGTTTTACATAACACATTTGTGTCTTCCAAAAATATTTTTTAATTCCCACCTTGATTTATGGTGTCCCTATTAAGTCCTTCTTTATGTTTTTGATTCAAAACCTGTATTAGTTTTGAAGGTCTATGTCCATCATATTTTATAACACAAATTAGTGACAACTTGATCGTCTTGTATTGAAGCTATAAATATTAATTATAGTGCTTGCTAACAATAATATGGGCTAACCTTTACATTAAAATACCAATGAAAAAGGAACCAATTCCAAGTAACAGGAATATATAACTGCTTTGTCATACACCAGATGTTCTGCTACTGTTGCAAGAAAGGAGAAAAAGTGGACACCCCAGTCTTATGTCATGAAATAACATCAATGAAGCTCACTTAGAGATTCACTGCACAAGTAGGCCAAATGCCCTTAAAATGATATATAAATAGTCTATACAAGTCTCCGTCCCATCCATCCATACATTTTACAGGGTGAGGGTATCTCTAGCATAACTCCTCCTCCACATGCCCCTATGCATCTCTAAAGATATAACTTTCCCTTCAGGTTATGTCACCTGAAAAAATTCCAAACCCTCTGTGCCCCAGCCCTTGTTGCCCTGTACTGCAAAGAATGCAGACCATCAAGGATGATCCCACAGAAAACAGTAACATTTTCCATAAACCTAAATGCTCAGCAATTGTTCAAGTTTAGACAGCTCACCATCGATTTCACAACTTCAAAGCCACTTTGCTATTCCAGCTTCTGAAATGTCAGCCTTAAGATGTAATAATCACAGCCAATCACTAAATAAACGTTTCTCGTTAATGGAATAGCCGTAACGTGTGTCCCTTGTACTATCATTTTCTGACTAACAATGGTTTGTAAGCCAGCATACTCCCTCTTTCCAAAAACCACATAATAGCCAGCTTATGGATGACTCAATCTAACTTTCTTGTTTACATACAACAGATACAGGACAAAATTGACATTTACAGCCATCATTCATTTTAGTTCCATATATTCTTTGATATAATATCAAATAGAATAATTTGATTTGTACATAATTTTCTTCTCTAGTAGAATCAAGGATTGCAAGTCTTTTAATCACAATCCTGGTAATTGTCTCCAATCAACCATTTACATATTTATGCCTAATCAATTCCCAACTATAAGTTTTTTTTTCTCAAATTTTTTTTTTTTATTTTTCAAATGCATTTGAATGAATTCCATAGTATTTATACATAACATCTTAAATAAGTATGTAACCCAACTATAAGTTTTACTGTACCTCAACCTAGGTTTCTCAAAAAAATCATTCTTCGTGATGAATTTAAAGTCCACATTGACCACTAGCTGCCTATCTTAATCCCGTCTATTTTGCTTCCATGAGTTAAAGCAGACTTCAAACTTGGTGCATAATAGTATTTATCCAGATACATTTTAGTTCCCTCACGTAAACCTATATAGACAGAAAAGAAATGTGAGGAGGTACTGATGGAGAAAGTAAAGGGGAACTAGAAAGTGAAGATGAGAGGGGGGTATGGAGAGATGAGGGGAAAATAGGATATACTTCCACCCCTACTGACCATCTTAAATGGTTTATAGCAGAATTAATATTCCACACTATTCTGGGCTGCACGGTTTTGAGGCTAAAGGGTAAAGGTAGCTCAAGACAACTCGTGAGTCAGTCCTGCTGCTTTCAGTGTCTTCTCTCTAAATTCAGTCTTGGTCTCACAGTTACTGTAACTGAATCGGAGCTACCAATATGCAAATCATTAATCTCCCATACCCTTGTATTATTATGTTATTCTTGTAATCCATCATATCAGGTTGATGCTTCTTTGATGCTGATTTTATTGTGGATGAGCAGAGTGTTGATAAATCACAGCTTGGTTTCAGACGAGGTCCTCCTTCCAACTGAACCATGTCACATATAGGGACAAGTTACAGACTCTGGATCCTTGAAAACAACCCACCCATTGGCAGTCAGTACTTTTTTTTATCATTTTTTTTCCTCAAAAGGCTTGGTTCCAATTTTACTTTCTTCCTGTGTTCCAATACTCACAAGAGTAGTCAGAAATAAAAGTAACGTCAGCCTCACTGTAATATAAAGGACCAGCCATCCATGAAGTTTTCAGCTTGAAGTCTTTTTTAATCTACAGAAAAGCTATTCAAGAATAAGGTTAAACGTCTGCTACCAGATTACATTAGTTATGCTGCTAAGGAATTGTACAAGATTTTAAAGGGCAAGTCCCCAAAATGTTTATTTAGGAAACTGGCAACCAATTCTGCAAGAAAGTGATGGGGGTCAGAGCTATAGCAATGATATCTGATGCCCTGGCCATTTGGTACTCCTCCACTGAATCTTTTAAAGGTATTTTAAAAAAAAAGTCCTGAAAGCTTATAAGATTAACGTAATTTTGATGAAGTCTCAGCATTAGAAGAGATGAGAGCACTCAATCAAATTAAATTAACAGTTTCACTTTTTTTTGTTTACTGCTTTTGTTTCCCCTGGTAAGTGATTTTACCAGTTTGTGAGAGTTTGCATTTGGTTATAAAATCTAACTTAATTTTTCGCAGTTACGGGAGTCACAGTACAGAGTCTTGAACTTCCAGTAGTTGGCCAAAGCCAGCTCCTTGTACCACCTTAAAATGCTCCCTAGTGGTGAGTTTGTTGCTAGCTCTGCCAATAGTTAAGCAGCAATGGAGACCTATCACAGTAGTGCCGACAAACAATACTTCAAATGAAATGGAGTATGCAATATGTTCTGAGTGTCTACCAAATGCATTCTAGTTCTTTTTGTTTAAACTCCTGTACTTAAAAGTAGTTTAAACCAGTAGAACTTTACATTGGTGTTGTCTTTACTGAGGTTTTGTAACTAGCTTTGAGAATCCCGTTAGAGTTGACCCAGTAGACAGGGACCTAGGGGGACACATAGATAGTAATCTAGACTTTGACCATCATATAGCTACAGTAGTGAGGAAATCCTTCTATGTTGTGCAACTTATAAACAAAGGTATGGCATCTAAGTCCAAGGAACTCATTGTTCAACTGTATTTAGCATTCATCAGGCCTATCATTGAGTACAATGCCCCCTTTGGTATGTACCTAACTACACATATCCAACAATTGGAATGTCCACAGTGGTTCCTCAGTAAAAGAATACAGGGCTTAAATAAAATGTCCTATGCAGACTGCCTCAAGGCTCTATCCCTGTATTCAGTCTCCTATAGGCTTTTGAGGGGAGATCTATGCCTGACATACAGGACCATTGTCAGACCCACTCTGATGGACCTCCTGCATATCCGCAAAACAAACAGCACAAGAATTACCCATTCTAAAGACTTAAACTTTGCCTGTGATATATATAGGACCTGCTGGATTTCCCTGTCTCTGGAACAGGCTTCCCATCCATGGGAAGCAGAGTTTCTCCTTAACCCAATTCAAGAGCAACTTGGAAAATTGGATGGGGAAACAGGAAATTCATCCTTGGTTTGGCATCTGTGTCTCTATGTCTCAAATGGACACTGGCAACCTGTAAATGGTTCGTCTCTCAGGCCCTAGCTTATACATGTTTCATCTCCTAAGCCCCTGCTTACACTTATTAAGGGTATCAGACCTGGTCAGAGATTTGGGATGTATGGCTAGCCAAGAAAACACCCATGAACCTAAATTTGGATCCAGCGAAGCTGAAGGCCCTTTTTCAGGTGAGGACTTATGCTATTTCTGCTCTTGCATGTTCCTGTTTTTTTTCTAATTTTCCCATTCTCTCTTGCTTTCTGCTGATTTGTATTCTAGACATTATCTTTTTTGCTTGTGAGATCTTTGGCTTAAGGGTCTCTTTTCTTTCTTTTCAGTTAAATAAAATTGTAAGTTTGATGGCTTTAACTTTTATTTATTTATTTATTTACATTTGTTGACCTGGAGTGTCCGACTAGACGTAGGTCCATTTTCAGCGGAGGCCCGGGGAGAAAAGCTCCACAATTAAAATAAACAGACAGTAGTTACATTGGATTACAAAGCAATTAACAATTTAACATAGCAATTAATTACAAACATATTTACAGATGAAGAACATAGTACGTCAGTAGACAACTAGAATCTTTATCTGCAAAGTACATAACAGACATTAACAAATGTTGCAAGAAGAAGTTCCTGCTGTATAATAAGTACTGGCTTATGAGCATCCAAGCTTGCTATAATCAAGGTAGTTAGTGGGGTGGAAAGAAAGGTAGTGGTTGGATGGGGTGGGTGATATTCGAGTGGGAGTTGCAAGGGCATAGCCGGCATGTTTTTAAGTGCGCTTTTAGTAAAGTTTTGAAGTGGGTGAATGATGGTACGGAGGTAATTGTGGGTGGGAGGGAGTTCCATAATTTGGCTATGGCACAAGAGAATAGTGCTTCACCGGCAGAGTTATTGGCTTTAGTGATATGCAAGTGATTTTTGTTGCTGGATCTTAGTGGTCTGGTGGTGCGATAGGGTTGGAGTAGATTCTGGAGGGATGGGACATTTAGTGGATGGTTTACTAGTTTGTGGGCTTCTGATACATATTTGAAAGTATTCTGAGGTGTTGTCAGGCCTTAAACAAAACATTGATGTTTTTCTAAAATACACACATATACTCACAGAATTTGAATTGGAGCACATACAATTAAAATCAGATTTTTTGGAAAATAATGATATTCTAACATTTCTGCCTGTGTCCCATTCATCCCTACAGCACAACTGCCAGATATCTCAGAACTGGGCAAGAGTCCTACAGTCCACTTGTATGTGGGTGTTCCAACCATTTTGTTAGAAAAATAGACATACATATGTACCCATGTGATTACAATATACATAATTGTAATGCAACCAAGTGATCAATGGCTTCTCGATAGTGAGAAGAGCTGAGGAGAGTACATACCACTGCTGTATTTATATGGGACCTCTCACCTCTTACATCAGTATCTTCATGGTGATACCAATATGAGACCAGTGTTAGCCTTCACTAGTATGAAAACTGTGCTCAAACAACTGATCCAACCAATGCAGCTCACCTAGTCAGTAAACCTTAATGTCCTGGTTTCCTGTAACACTGACCCTCAAACTAATGTCTGTGCTTATTTCTTGTGAATAAATAATTTTGTGTGTCCAGTCATAACATTTTATTACATTGTTTTGCTGTAGGTTGTATGATGTAATTAAAATAATTTTAGTTATATTAGTAAGAATATTTGGACAAGTTTTTGAAGTGACCTTTCTGAGCTTGCATTTTAAAATAAACTCTATATTTTATAAGTGTTGATACAGTTGTATTATTAAAGTATAGGAATGAGACTCCAATACGAAAAGGCAGAGCAGTTTAATGTACAAATTTTAAAATGTTAAGGGCTTTCACCCGGAACACTCCAGGCTTCTTCAGAACAATTATACAGTACAAAGTGCGCCTTTTTATACAAGTCCAGCAGCAAAAAATCAACCAATCCCCAATAACAAATCTTCTAAGAAAAAACATCCCTGGGGTTGAATGACCACATTGGTATTAACAGTCTTCTTAGATTAAGGGCTGCTAAACTATAATATATACAACATGAAACATGGTAATTACATTTACAATGGTATTTTGAGTCTTAAATGGTATGTTTTAGCATTAAACCCAATCTGATATTTTTATGTTATTTTATTTGTTTGTGTTAAGATGTTACTTGGAACTGGGGGATGTTTTTTTTTAGAAGCGTTCCAGTTGAAAGGGATTAATGTTTTACAATTTGTACATTAAACTGCTCTGCCTTTTCATGTTGGAGTCTCATTCCTATACGTTGTTCGTTTTGTGTCTTGGACTTTTCACAGTTGTATTCTTTTTTGTGAGTTGTTATATAAATTTTCTATAAATCACTGCTGTGTGTTTATAGATCTTATAATTTTTAGTAATGATACACAAATGGTTTTATTCACTTCTTTAGTAATGACCGAGACCAATTTTGCACATGTTGTCAGTCAGTCATGAGACACCCAGCAAATAAAATAAATAAAAATGCTTTCCCTAGCAAAATCTAATGGAGCTTTATCCAGCTCCTTGCTCCCATACAAAACAAAACAACAAGGTTGGCTGGTCCCAGACATAGCCTTTGTCTTTATTGACAAAAAAAGAGGTTTAATATGTCACCAAACATGAAATTTCCCAACAGATAAGATCAGAAAACTTCTTTCACAAATATTATTCAAACATATACAATCTCTTATTAAATATGTTAAGTCCTGTTTACAGATTTTCTTCTACAAATTCTTGAAATATAGCAGAACATCCTATTGCAACATTAATGCTTCCACCAGTAAAATATTTTTCCTGAAGATTGTAGTAGCAGAACAAGGCAAAAGTTCAATTTAGTTTAATCCAGAAGAAATCTTCGACTGTCTTTTTCTTAGAGATATAGTTAGTCTAGTGAAACAACCTAATGCTTTTATTTTAAGGACCTGGACTCCTTCCCACAAGACTTCTGACCTGCAGGCTAATCCCTACCTTATATTCCCCTTCAATATCATTGAATAGCCCTATTGCTCCTGTCTGGATGTGGCAGTTGATTAGCAACCCTATCTGCAGGAGGAGTGATGTTTACAGTGATGTCAGAGATGTGGCCATTGATTAGTAACCCTATCTGCAGGAGGAGTGATGTTTACAGTGATGTCAGATGTGGCCATTGATTAGTAACCCTGTCTGCAGGAGGAGTGATGTTTACAGTGATGTCAAAGATGTGACCATCGATTAGTAACCCTATCTGCAGGAGTGATGTTTACAGTGATGTCGCAGTTGATTAGTAACCCTATCTGCAGGAGGAGTGACTTTACAGTGATGCCAGAGATGTGGCCATTGATTAGTAACCCTATCTGCAGGAGGGGTGATGTTTACAGTGATGTCAGGAATACATTGCCTTCTCTGCTTATACTGTTGCTAATCTGTGAGACTCTTGTCACCTGATGTCATAAAGCCAGTTACCCCTTCCCCACCCTCACCCAGAATAGAAGAGGAGGTCATCACCTGTTTCATTATATCTTAGTCATTCCTGCAAGTGTCCAGAGTCCATTCACAAGCTTTGGTCTTTGGGGAACAGACAGGTAAGGTGCCTTGTCTGTGTGCCACATGTCTAACCAACAGGTAGGTGCATTGTCTGTGTGCCACATGTCTAACCAACAGGTAGGTGCTTTTTTCTCATTATTTTCTTGTATATTTGTTTGGACTGACTATATTAAAAGACATTTACAGGTTATATTTTTTTAATTCTATTAATGATATTATATTGTTTATCTTCACCTAAGTGACTTTTGCATGTTGTGTAACAAACTGGTTTAAGGATTAGAACTCCATTTCTTTTACTTGTCAAGATGTACACTCTACATCATTTTTATGTTTCTCTGAGAATGTCATTTAATTAGAAATAAATATATTACATGAGAACAGATTTCTACACATGTAAAGGAGTAACGCTCACCATTACTGCTAATCTATACATTCTTTTCCATTTTATATTATTTTTCCTTATGTGTCTATTTATCAACTCCATTTCTACTGTTTTTTTTAAGTTTGTCCATTCCATAACAACAGTGCTGTTTATAACCACACCACTGAGGCAGCTCCTGGCAGCTGACCAGATGGAACCACCATCTAAACCATTAACTGTGGCGACCCCTAACGGGAAAAGCCGAAAGATGATGATGATGATATATGTGTGTGTGTTTATTATATATGTGTTCGTGTGTGTGTGTGTGTGTGTGTGTGTGTGTGTGTGTGTGTGTGTGTGTGTGTGTGTGTATGTATGTATATATATATATATATATATATATATATATAAAATATACATATACACACATGCATATGGATACAGTAAAACATGTATATGAATGCATACAGTGTAATGCAGTTATTAAGTAGTTCAATAAATGAACTTAAGAGTGAGGTAAAAAGTGTTTTCTTAAGCCTAATTACAAGTTGGTGGGTTAGTACACTTGAGTCCAAGATGCCACGTGTTGTGCCCACCATTTCAACAACCTTTCATTACTGTGCTCCATAATAGACTTTCATAAATTGTCTAACGGTAGCTAGAATGATTCACTCATTTTTATAGGTTCATAGGTGAATACTAGGCTAACTGCCCTTAAGGGCCATGTTAAGCCTAGCCAATAACTCAAGGTGAGAATCAAAACTTGCACCTTGTGTCTATGAGGTGAAGACTTTAACCATTACACCAAACACACCCAAAAAGTACCGCTTAGCTAGATTCAAACCCTGCATTCCCTGGGCATTTAACCTAGAGTAATTGTATTTTATACATTGTATCACAGAGACATTTATGTAAAACTTGCTTAAGGCTACCCAGTAGTCAAATAAGGGCTAAGGGAATCAAACCCTGCACCACAGGAACTACAGTTCACAACCTTAATCTATGTGTCAACTGCCAGCCATATGCATGCGTGCTTTTGTTTGTTTGTGTGTGGTGGGGGGGGGGGGGGTTTACATATTGCAGTTCATGCTGGTTGCATGGCCTATGTAGTTTCTGTGTAGCTGTGTAGCCACATATGCATTCTTTACACACTAGTGCAGATTTTCAAAAATAGATGTTTATAAGAGCCATGTTACTGTTGCACTGGACAGCAATGGTGCAAGTGGAACTGTTGGTTACATTTAGGATGTCCAACATAACACACAATGGCTTTCTGTATGCAGTGTTACTTTATTTATTTCATAGGTTCATAGGTAGGTACTAGGCTATCAGCCCTAGGGCCCATACAAGCCTAGCCAAAAAATGTACCCTGGCTTTCGCCACCCAAGAAAATTATTTTCCTGTGCCCCTGTCGAGCAGAGCCACTATCATGTTGTAGGTTTTAATAATTGAAATGTTCTTTTCAGCAAAATGTAGGGAACGTTTTTACTGTAACTTCATTAACGTATAAATAATGAGCTTCTGCTGTCAATTGGCATATTTATTATTTATTGTATTTGTTGACCGGGTATGTCCAACTGGGACAGAGGCCCGTTTTCAGCAGAGACTTGGGGAGAAAAGCTCCACAGTAATATATACAACAAACGAAAATGTAGTAACAGCAAACATTCATACAGTAGAATTATTTACAGTGTCAAGAAGACAGTAAAATGCAAGATCCTGTACATCTTGAAGACCCAGGGAGAAAAAAACTCCTTAGTCGTACAAGACAATCACTAGTATATACACACAATCAAGTAGCAGTAAATCTAATACAGTCAGTCAATAGAATAGAACAATTATTGTTGCAGTAATAGCCAGTGGCAGAAGATACAATACAATCTGTAGGTTTGTACAATTACAGTACAAATGAGCAAAAACACTGGATAGTAGGTAGGATAAAGTTAGAAGGCAAAGTGAGAGAGGTAGAGTAGGGGTGATGAAAAAAAAGATTAACCTTAGGAGTGGCAGAAGCACAGCCAGTGTTTTTTAAGGTGTTCCTTTAAAAGTGATTTGAATTGGTCATATACTGGGGTTTTTGTTATTGTGTCTAGAAGGGTGTTTCAGAGTTTGGGAATTTTATGTGAATAGAGGGAGTCACCGTGTTGGTTATGGGAGTTGGATACCTTTAGTAGAAGTTTGTTGGAAGATCTGAGGGGTCTGCTATTAGTATTAGGCTGAACTAAAGTGGAAATGTCAGGGCAGTTGTTGGGATGGTAGATTATATTATGGGCTAAGGATAGTTGATTGAAAAATAGAAGGTTGGGGAGCTCTAGCCAGTTTAATATAGAAAGAGCTGAGCAGTGGTGTGATCTGTGTGGGTGATTAGTGGAGACTTCAGCAGTCTTATTGCTACAAGATTCTAGATTGTTGAGGTCAGATTTTCAAATGTTAGTATATATGAGAGAGCCATAGAGAAGGGTAGATAGAAGGTGTGCATGAGCAGTAGCTACCCTTGCGTTGGGTGTTAGAAATGGTTTGGCCCTGTAAAGAGCACCTAGTTTGATGTGGACTTTTTTGATGGTTTGGGCAATATGTCAAATTTGAGGTTGTCATCTGTGGTAACCCCTAAAAGTTTTGTGTATTTTGTGGGGGTGATATTGGTACCATTAGCAGAGGTAATTGATAGAGGGGGTAGGGACGTCTTGGGTTTTTTGTTACTGAAAACTATGATTTTGGTTTTGTTGGGATTTAAAATGAGTTGGTGTTGAGAGAGGTAGGATTCAGTGTCCTGGAAAGAAGATTGCATTTTTAGTTGGAGTTCTTGGGGTGAGGAGGCTGAACAAATAAGGGTAGCATCATCTGCATACTGTGCTATGGAGCCATGATGGGTTGCTGTACTGAGGTTGTTTGTGAATATGATGAAGTGGTGTGTACCGAGAATGGACCCTTGGGGTACACCCACAGAGATGTGGAGTACGGGGAAAAGTGAGTTTTCTTCCCTTGTAGTCTGTTGACGGTTGGGTAGCTGTGGAACCAGGTTAGCGAGGATAAGCTAAGGCTGTAGGATAGTTTATTTAGTAGAAGCTGGTTGGATACGGTGTCGAAGGCTTTAGACATGTAAGAATATTGAGGATTCATGCAGGCCTTCATTCATGAGGTGGTGGATGACATTAATAAAGGTTAGGAGGGCAGTGCTGGTACTGTGGTTAGGTCTGAAACCGTGCTGAGAGATGGAAATGAGGTTGTTGTTAAGGAAGTAGTTTATGAGCTGGTTGTGGATGCATTTTTCTAACATTTTTGCGAGGGGGGGGTATGACTGTGGGATGGTAGTTGGTCAGCTCCTTGGAGGGGCCACCTTTGTGGAGAGGTATAATATGAGATATTTTCCATATGAGTGGGACATATTGTTCTTTAATAGAGTGATTGATCAGGATTGAAATTGGGTATGCAATTGATGGGGCTGCAAGTTTCAGAAATTCATTAGGGAATTTATCTGCCGCTGTGCAACATGGTTTAAGTTTGGACAAGATGGATTTTATGTACTTAGTTTGTATGGGTGGGAAGGAGAAAGGTCTGAGATTGTCTGGGGTGGGGATAGTGAGCGGCTGGGTTGGTTGGTTGTGTAGAAGGGAGGTGATGGTGTTGATGAAGTGGGTGTTGAATAGAGTTGAGACAGGGACTGGGTCGTTTGAGGTAGCAGGAGGTAGAGGTACTCGTACTGACCTAAAGGGGGGGGGGGTGGAGGCCACTTAATCTCCCATCTTCTTTTGCTGAAGCCTGTAGTGGCATTTACACTAACATACCACCTACTGCTTTTGTCTGATTTACTGGTGGAGAGACTATCACATGCCTATGGGGCTACAGAAGTCATTTATAGGTTCATAAGACAATCACACATGCTGTCATGTCACTGGCATGACTGTTAGCTAACTGTTGTCCATTTGGTTAACTACATAATGACATTACTGTTCTGTATCTTAGCATTTTGTGGACAACAAATTTTGATTTTTTTTAAGCATGACTTTTACTTCTTTGTGGGTGGGTTATGTAGGCACATACCCTTGCAGCTACAACCCAGGTTAAGTAACCGACAGTTCATGTATAGTAGATGGATTATTTCACACCATGAAAAAAGTTAATACTATTTTTTAAAGATTTTGCATTTAATTTTTCTGCTTTGCTGAACAGCAAAGGAACACTTTATGACTATTTTGATGCACACAGTGCTGGCACACAGCATTCACAGAGTATGTGGTCCCCTCATCAGTATGCAATGACATTAGGTAGGTGTGGGTGGGAATTGGGCAGGGTTTGCTACTGCATATCTAGGGTGACTTTTCATAACTCTGGCTGTTCTATTTAGGGTTACCACCTGTCCCTGTTTACGTAGGACAGTTCCTGTTTGGGCACTTGTGTCCTGTGGAGGGGGGGACTAAAAAATGAAAATGGCAAATGTGTAGAGATTTTTTGAGAAAAACAAAGTTGCATAAAACAATTATTTTTGTATCTGAAACATCTAAATACTATGTGCAGCAGCATAGGCAACAAAAAATGCTACAGCAGTAAGCTTTTATTTTTGCAAAAAAAGTGATGTTCAGTCCTTTGAACTGGCTGCTGATAGTTTGTTCTGCAAAATCTCATGTTTCCTCAAAAAATGTCCCACTGCAGGCATCTGAAAAGTTGGCAACCTTAGTTTTATTAACTTTCTAAGTGAATTAGAGTAATGTTTAAAAATTGTCCCTGATTTTTGGGTCCTTGTCCCTCATTATCATTTGTCTCGCACCCTTTTTTTTTTTTTTGGAAAATAAAGATATGTTATGAAGGGGGTTGCCATCCCCTTAACCATCTGCTGTTTTACAAGTGAAATAAATCCAACCACACAATCTCTGAAAGTAAAACTGGTGATAGAGTAGAGAAGTGGCTGCAGTCATGAAAATGCTGGGTATCTGTGTTTGTGTGAGAAAATATGTTTGTCTTTTCGGCTTTTCCCGACTAGGGGTCATCTCAGCGGAACTCCGGTGTGAGAAAATATAAAAGTATTTATTTTTAAATATGACAACATTATTTAAGTTGTATTATGGCGGGGCCATCTTATAATTATATTTGTAAAGTTTGATTTTTGTACTTTTGATTATAGCTTTACTGTTCTGTTTCCTTTGCTAATTTTAACTGTATTAATTCCGTTTTTCACATTGTTTTGACAGGTTGTGTGCATGCCCAGTTATGGATTCTTGTCACTCATGCCTGCCAGTCAATGAAAGCACATCCCACCCTGCACAACATTGGTGGGGTGGTACTTTAAGATATAACCAGCACAGTATCATATCATACCAAGTATCAGTAGGATGCACTGTAGCAAGTCATGATCAAGTACATTCCTATATCTGATTGCTTCAGGTTTTTGCTTTCTGATTGGCAAATAGTTATATGCAGGTGAGATGAGGAATAAGTTTAGTAGGTGGTGTTATAGGGAGCAAGCTTTCTTGCATCCTTTACATCTACTTTAGTCTAATTCTGATGTTCTGTCATCTTGGGGAAAATACCTCATTTTCTTACACACACAAAAAATGTTTTGCACCCATCTTTCCATTTCTTTAACACACACACACACACACACACACACACACACACACACACACACACACACACACACACACACACACACCTTTAAGGAAGCCCACTCTCGGAGTCAAAGTAAATGAGTTGGTGGCATGTCAATCATTTTCCTGTACAGAAATACTGGCTGTAAACTTGCCACACTTTCTGTGGTGCCAGGGTAGAGAAAACTGGCCTAAAATGTAAATGTAAAATGTCTGTACTGTTTTAATTCAGACTAACATATTTGCAAGCTGTATTTTAGGCCATGTAGAATATGTAACATTAAAATGCACTTTGCGATTGCATTTATAAGATGTCCCAGCATTGATGAGAACATTGTATTTGTGCTTTTATTTGTTCTTTTAAGCAATATATAGAAATTAGTCTGAAAGTGATTAGTTCTAACTTGGTGTATGAAATGAAAATATATGTTGGAAAGCTGTAACCTTACTCTACAATATTTGTGTTAGAGAATTCAGTTTTGCTGGAAAGAATTGGTTGCACATCAGTGGAAGGGGAAGTCACAAAAAATAGATCAAAGAACATCTAAGCCTAGAACTGTGAAAGCGATAAGGTGAAATGGGTATTTATGCAGGCAATTAATAGATGTAAAGGGTCTCACTGAGACAGATACTTGGTGTCAAAACCATGGCCTCAAACTAAATGTCAAAAAGTGCATAGTCATCCCCTTTGGAAAAAACAAAGTACCCACAAACTACCACATAGGTGGTAGCCCCCTAAATACGGAAGACGTATTAAGGGATCTGGAGACCCAAGTAGATAGTAACCTCTCCTTTGATAATCACATTGCCAAAGTGGTTATAAAAGCCTTCTATGTGGCCCACCTAATCACAAAAGGGTTTGCATCCAGATCGAAAGAGGTCATCGGGCCCATCTACGCATCACTTATCAGACCCATCATAGAGTACAATTCCCCATTTGGGATGTACCTTACAAGACACCTGCAACAACTGGAAAGACCACAGAAGTACCTCACCAAGAGGATCACTGGCCTCAAGCAGATGCCCTATGCAGCTCGACTGAAGAAACTCCAGCTGTACTCGGTTGCATACCGCCTACTCAGAGGTGATCTCTGCCTGACATACAAGGCCATGTCCAGCCCAGAATTGATGGACATGCTCCACCTAAAGAAAACCATATCCCCTCGAGCCACACGCTCCAGGGATCTAAACCTTACCACAACAATAAATAGGACGTGCTGGAGGGATAGATTCCTGTCCCACAGAGACTTCCCATGTTCTGGAACAAGATTCCAATCTACATTAGGCAGAGCTCCTCGCTAACCCTCTTCAAGAGAAACTTTGATGAGTGGATGGGAAACAAAGTTTACCCCAGGGATCACTTTAATGGCTCTGCTGGACAGAGGCACAGGGAACTAATCTAAGGGGTCGGCGAAAGCCAACACATTCCGGCTAGGCTTATAAATGCCTTTGGGCAGATGGCCTAATACCTACCTATGAACCTATGTATGGGAAATGTTGTCTCCTTTCTATTTAGCATTTTATTTTGATGTGTGGTAAAGAACTGATCTCTGAGAGAGATATGTGATAATGTGCATGTTTGGAGCTATAAGTCAAACAGAAATACTCAACTGTGCTTGTTAGGTCTTCAGTTTAACATCTGTGTAACTGCTGTCTGCAGTCTGTCTTGTATATTATATTTGTATGTAGAATAACTAAGGGTTCAGTATTTTAATCTAATAAGAGCTGAATAAATCAGTCTTTACGTAGACTTTTGTTTAAATGTTATGCATGTACAACTGTTTTCCTTTCTTTGTACAAGTTATTTATCAATGAAAAGTTACTATGTATCAGCCCTGTTCTCTTTATTGTCTAAATATTTATTCACTATTAAGATCTTGTGACTGGTATTTATTTGTGCATTAAATTATTATTTGAGGTAAGAATATTGTTTTAAGATTGTAGGTTGTCAAGCTGTGGCATCCATACTAATCAGTAAGCACAGTACCGTTTTGAGTATTGTTGTTGTTGTTATTATTATTATTACTACTGGCTGTTGATCAAGAGTGGTACAGAAACTGGTGTGTTTGGACTCTAGCCATATGTTTGGTGGTAGCAGTACTACATTGTCAAGAAGAAGGTTGCGGGGAATTGAAAAATTCTACTAGCCTTCTCTGGGAATTGGGTGTGTAAGGCACTTAACATGGGTAGGGGACACTGGTATCCTACAGACTGCTAAGAGGTGCCTGTGTCTGACATACAAGGCATCCCCTGATCCATGACTGAATTTACTGCACGTCAGCAAATCATATGACATCTAAAATATTTGGTCTAGGGATCTAAACCTATTCTGCAACATCAGCAGAACAGTTTGGAGGGGCAAGTATATCTTGCAGAAGATACCGCTGTTATGGAACAGATTCCCTGTCCACATAAAACAAAGTTCATCTCTGTCCATTTTCAAGTACAGCTTAGATCTATGGATGGGAAACAGGAAATTTAGCCTACAACTTCCCTCTGTACTACTAATGGATGGAGGCAGCTCCTAAATGCTTTATCCCATGCATGGGTCCCCTCAAATTATATATGGTATGATCCCAGTTATTCTCATTATGGGTATTATATTAATATCGACCCTGGAGTGGGTAAGGTCAATCTGTAACCAAATGAGGTTGTTTATTTTGAGCACAAAAAATGAAATTGGCTAGGCTTAAAATGTCCAGCAAGAGCAGCTAGCCTAAGTACTTAATTAACCTATTGGAATCCTCATCAACTCCTTTTTCCCCTATTTTTTTTCTACGTGGGGTCATGGTGTCACATGAACTGTTGACACCTGTTTTTATTCAGTGCCAATCTTATACCTGTTTTGAGAATCATGCCTTTTAGTCCCAGGTCTTCTGTCATGCAGTTCATCCATCTCTTTGCTGGATGTTCTCGTTTCCTCTTGCTGTTTTCCTGTCTTTTCCAAAATCCTCTTCACTGGTTTATTTTGCTCTCCTGCACTTGTCTCTGAACCACCTTAATCCATTCTTTTCAATCTTCTCTGCATCGGAGTTACTTGGGCTTCTTCTCTCTTATCTTCTTTTATTTGTCTGTTCCATAATGTGCATTCTGCTGCCTCTTGCACTCTTCATTTCCATGACTTTTAGCTGTTTCAGCTAGTCTGTCTTTAATATTTAAGTTTCTGTACCATACAGAAGCACTGATCATACACTGGAAGATACTGTGGTTCACAGAGACAGAGTGGTGAGAAAGGGAACTGGGTTCAGAGGTCATAGACTCTGCTCAATAAGTGGTCACTGTGTAGTTCTAGTCTGGGTGTGGATGATGATGTCCCATACCCAGGACAGTCAAGCATATGCCCTTTATGCTGTTGGAGTCGGGTTGCACTTGGTGAGTTGATTATTGAATTACATTTATGTGTACTTCACTTTTTTAACTTGCAGGGCACCAGTGGTACAACTCGAGAGATGATCCCTCTGGCGGGCCATCCCACCTATTAGGGCAATGGAGTGGATCCAAGGATCATAGTTCCTGTCCCTTACATGCCTGGGTAGTACTCTAGTTGGCAAAGGTGGGATTCAAATCCTCATTACTGCCAGTCTGGCCATCACATATTGGTGATACTGGGCCACCCATTGCATATTGGTAGTTAAGTAGTGAGGATATTGGAATTGATCTTTATTTGGTCTAAAGTAGCTTTGTTGTGCGTGTGCATGCATGTGTGTAAGTATACAGAGGTGGGATTCAAATCCTCATTACTGCCAGTCTGGCCATCACATATTGGTGATACTGGGCCACCCATTGCATATTGGTAGTTAAGTAGTGAGGATATTGGAATTGATCTTTATTTGGTCTAAAGTAGCTTTGTTGTGCGTGTGCATGCATGTGTGTAAGTATACAGAGGTTTACTTTTGTGTACCAGTTTTTATTTTTTAGTCAGGTTAGTGCAGGAATAGGTATATTCTATTTAAAATACCAGTGTCACAACTAAGTAGAGCAAAGCTAATGGAATTGCTCATGCCAGTGTCCCCAAAGTGGACATGATAGCACCTCTGTGTTCAGCAGGAATGCAGCCACTAACCCTGGTGTGCAAAGCTAATGGAATTGCTCATGCCAGTATGCTCAAAGTGGATATGATAGCAGCCCAGTCTTCAGCAGAATAGCAGCCACTAACCTTGGAGACAGATTATCAGGTGCTTTGGGTGTGCAGAAGACAGACAAAAGAAAATCTGTTTAATCTCTGCAAGTCCTCAAAACCCATCTGGAATTAGAGAAAGTGGCACTGGAGAGGATGGGTCTGAAAATCGAAAAGGCTGGAGGATCATAAAAAGTGGGCATAAAAGTGGAGAGAAGAGGAAATAAGCAACACAGCACAAACTAGAGATGATCGTCCTTCCCCAGGGCATGTGAGTTATGGGTAGGGCTAAAGCCAAATCCTAGGAATCCAGGTCAGTATGCAAGTTTTTTTCCTTGGTAGATTGAGAGAGGGGAGAGATGAATTTTGATAGTTTGTGTGTTGTCAACCTGAGGTCAGTGGGTGAGGTTTTTAACACTTTTGCTCATGGGTAAAGAAAGGTATGCAGCCTGCAAATTTAGTAGTGTCACTTGTTTATGCTAAAGTTAAATGATTTTTTATGTGCATGTTTTAAACTGATTTCTGAAATGTACAGAAAAAGTTCAGAGACCACAGAAGAAAGGCAAATGACCGTATGAGTTAATGCATAGCAGAAATTGGCACTTTTGTAGATGGATGAGTGTATGTAAGGTCACCACAAATAAAATGCTTGCATATCTTTTGATAAGGGAACAAGCCCTCAGTACTCTGCCTGAGGATATGAGGATTTGGTTGGTAGACCGAGGGTTGTAGTACTGTTGAGGAAATGGAGAGGGGGGACCTCTATCTAGCAAAGAGGCTGCTCATGTATAGACAGGGGGGTACCCAGAAATGCATTTATGTGTAAGGGGGATCTATGGCGGGCAGCTAAGCTATCATATGCGGTTTCATGGGAAAGAGTAACCACGGTGTCTGGTATATGCCTTGGTTCTGGGGTTGAGTTATAAGTGTAACCAAAAGGGTGTGTATGGTCTCTGTGCCCCCTGAGGCAAAATGTCTCAGGAAGCAGCAAGGAGGATGAGCACTACAACTAGGTTATGGTTACATTGGAGGAGGAACTAATTGGTAGTAGCAAGCTGGGAAATGAGCTACAGGTGTGGGGGAGTACTGGGCTCCCTTTAGAAGGGGGTTGGTTAAAGGGAGACATAAGTCATAGTAGTCAGCCTGAATTTGAGATGCCACTGGTAGAAGATGCCAGGCTTGCCTTGGAATGTGAGTTGAGGATGGTAACCACGAAAGAATTGAGGCAAGCTCAGCTGCCAGACCATACTTTCCATGACTTGTGGGTTGTGGACAAAAAGTTTTGATCCTTTGGGGAAGAAGGAGTCTGAACACTGGGACAAAGGGCTGTTGTATAAGGGAATGGACTCCTGAAGATGGTTAGAGAGAGAGGATTACTATAGCAGTTGGTAGTACCCAGAGTCTAGTGACGGGCACTACTGGCCATAGGCCACAATATTTCTTCTATAGGCTGTGTCAATGCAAAGCATTCTAAAAGATGTCTTGTTTAGAGATTTTATCGATGAGATATTGCAAAAATGTGACAGTTTCTCTCCCTCAAAGCAAAAGCATGATGACCTGCAATACATTCCATCGATAAACTGAGCACTCTGCAATATGCATTTGTAGGTTCATAGTTGGTTACTAGGCGATTGGCCCAAGAGCCATTTTAAAGCTAGCCAGGCCTTCCCCACATTTACCAAAATATTACTGACTTGTTAAATCCCAAGACATTTTATGGTTACAATATAGGTTTGTACACACCAAGCTTTCACAGGCTGCCCTATTATGAGCATATCTGTAAAATTAGGGGTAAATTTACGATTTCTCTTCCATTGCTCCAAGTTATGTTTAAATAGGGTTGGGGATGAGCCTTGCTTCACATGGATGTGCCTGTTAGAGAGATGGTATAATTTTTGAGAAACGTACCTGTCCCTCCAGCATGTCCTGTTTGTCACAGACAAGGCTTGGGTCCTTATAATGGGTGTTTCTAATGCTGTTTTTTGCAGATGTGCAACAAGCCAATTAGTGTGGGATAGGAGGATGACTTGTAGGCCAGGCATAGATTGCAGCTTAGCAGTATGAGGAGGTGTGATGTAGCCATGTTTGTTACTTTTCTATTAACAAATGTAAACTGTAAAAAAAAAAAAAAAAATAGTCCCATTTTACCAAGAAACCTGGTTACGCTAAGTTTTGTCCCTGTTGAAAATGTGACAAACCAAAACCAAGTGTGTTTTGTAATATCTTTGGGGGGGGGGGTCTGTTTCTATATCCCAAAAATCCACAATGCGAAATACGAAGACTGGAAGATTGTGACAAGAATGATGAAACTCAAAATCACGAATCGCGTAAGTATTTCTAGGGCAAGTGAATACTTGCCCAAAACAACAGTAAATCACATAGCATGAACTAAAACCCACCTAGGTGGGGGGCTACTCCACCCCCCCAACTATATATACCAACTCTAGGATCACACTACAGTGGCGAAAGGGTATAATTATCCTGTGCACAAGTGTTTACTTGCCCTGGGAATACTTGCACGGTTCATGATTTTAAGTTTTGTCCTTCTCATGTCGATCTTTAGTATTTGGTATTGTGGCTTTTCGGAATATAGAAGTAGACCCATCTAAGGGCCCATTTAGCTACAATAACACCTCCTTTTTGTTGCATCTGACACAACAGATAAACATTTTGATTTACTGTTTAATACTTATAAACACTACATTTTTACACCCTGCAGAAGCAGAATTTGCCTGTGGCTTAAGTCTCTTTAAAAAAAAAAAAAAAAAAACATTAATTTGTAGAAGCAGCTCACATCTTTATGAAACATTCAGCATTAAAAATGCTCTATGAAATGAAACCCATAGATAAGATACCTGCACAAACCTTAGATTATCTCTCTCATTATATGGGGGGTGGGGTGCACTCAATGCACACAGAAATAGAAAAATAATGGACTACGAGAGGTGTGGTGTTTGGTCCCCCCCCCCCGGAAGGTCACTTTATTTCCTTACAGTGTCAACCATCAAGGGCATCTGCTCTTAAAATGGGATTTGTAGTTGTGGTTGTTTTATATTACTTTATGTATTGCATTTTTTTCTGTACACAAGTATTTTGGGTATATAGGAGCTGATTGTAAGGCAGTCAACATTAGAACTAAACCATTAATACTTTTCCAATAAATCAGAGATTTTGCCATAAGTATTGATGAGTTAAATTTGAAGTTCTAATTTTAACAGTTTGTAGTTCATTCTTACATACAGTCTTAGCTAAACAAACAAATTCCGTAAAAGAAAAGTTAGTTTTACATTTCCAATTTTTTTGTAAGAACTCTCCTAGCTGTAGCCTAAATAGACATCTGGTAATGGGGCATTAGATACAGTCAAGAAATCTGAGAGGATACATTTGTCCAACCACAATGCTTGAACAAAATTTCCGAAATTCAACCAGAAGGGAGATATTTCTACATTCTAATAACATTAGCCCAATCAGCATCAAGGACTTCCCCATCATCTCCAGCTATTATTTTTTTTCTGATTTACAGATTAATGCCAATTGTGATGGGTTAAAGACTTTATGTAAACACTTCTAAGTGTAAAGTTTCCTATAAAGTGATGCTGTAGATTTACCTGCAGATCTCGAAGATTTTTTTTTTTTTTTCAGAAAAAAAAAAATCATTATTTACCTTTGTTGAAAAATTCCAATAGGACAAATCACGAGTGAAAAACTCTGATCTTATTATCCTATAAGTCATTGACAAATTAGCCCTATCATTGACCATATCAGTAACATTGAAGACAATTTCTAAAATAGATTCTGTATGTTGATCCCAAGTTATCTTTATTTTATCATTAGTACACCTCTTTCAAGTTTGTATACTCAACTAAACATTTTTCTCCAAACGGTATCTGGCTAAAAGAAAATCAGCCGAATGTGTTTTATTACCAGTCAAGAAATTATGCCAAAAAATTAGATCATTATCCCTAAGATCTACTATTTTACTTGGATTAAATGTTTCTAAACATCCATTAGTATTGGCTTTAGGAAATAGCAAAATTATCAATTCTTTAACAATAAAATTGGTGTCTGCACATTTTTTAAAAATAATAAGAAGAATATAGATAAAAGGAATGGATATGAAGTTATTTGTATTATTCATACATAAATCTTTTAGAATCCACTAAAATTCACCAATACCAAATTTTAAATGAGAATCTATATAAAATTTGTTATTATTAAGCAATATTTTATGCATTGTTTTCCAACTAGAGACATAAGAAGGCTTTAGCCATTGAACTACTATTTTTATGATGACAGACTTGGCTATAATTCAATTTTATGGAAACCAACACCACCTTCCTCCCAGCTTTTATATGCCAATCAAAAGATATCCTTTGTTTTCGTGGATACCATAAAGTTTAATAAGAATAGAATTTACATGCTTTAAAATCTTTTGGAATGTAGCATAATTAATGACTGCATAAAGAATAAGCTCTTTGGCAAAATTATTTTATTTATTAACTGATTTAGTCAGTGCATCAATTAAACTTTTATGATTCACCAAGACCGAATCCTTCCAATTGGACTTAATAGTTTTCCCAGATATTTAATTTGTGAATTTCCCCAGTTAAAATCCTTATAATTTAAAGAAAAATGTTTTTTTTTATTTATTGATGAGCAACATTTTTGTTTTATTATGATTAAACATTAAACCTAACGTCTTTTCAAAATATTTTAGAGTTAACTTTATGGCCTGTCGAAGATTCTGCATTACCAGTTGTTAGCAAAATATCCTCAGCAAAAAGCTGAATTTTATAACTGCCATCTATCGAGAAACCCTTAATCATTTTGTTAGACCTAATGTAATTTGCAAAAGGTTCTATAATCCAAGCAAATAACAAAAGGGACAAAAGACAACCTTGTTTTATACCTTATTACTGTATGTAAATTTTACTTCCCTCCCATACATGATAACCAAGCCACACTTAATAAAGCCAGTCTCTTTAGTCTCTCTACATACACACCCCTTATTCTTTCACAACTCACTGCCATCCACACAACACTTCAAACACCTAAACTCCTTTTTCATCTCCTTTTCTACATTCCCTCAAACCTTTTTACCACATAATCATTATACACTGTCTCAATCACCCCAACATTCATCACTAAAAATCCATTTCTTCTGAAGTAGCTTACTTGCTTACATTAACCTTCGTCTACCTCCTAACAAACTTCCACACCCCCAACAATCAACACATCCACCACCCCAATACTACTA